>NW_026057584.1:35169131-35539549 GCF_023721935.1 Panthera uncia | reverse complement strand
AAGCAGAGGAGGGGCAGAGAGAGAGAGAGAGAGAGAGAGAGAGAGAGACACAAGATCTGAAACAGGCTCTAGGCTCTGAGCTGTCAGCACAGAGCATGACTCGGGGCTCAAATCCACCAACTGTGAGATCACGACCTGAGCCAAAGTCGGATGCTTAACCGACCGAGCCACCCAGGCGCCCAGTAATCACTCTTGATTATGGTGGATCCAGTCCCCAGGATCCCTGACCCAAGGTATCCATCAACTGGAAACTTCTTTCTATAGCACCCCCCACCCCCTTGCTTTCTCAATGACCATATCACCTCTGGATCATGGAAGGAATCCCGCTGCTCATTCTGGTTCTGGGCTAAGAGTCCTAAGGTCTGAGATGCAGAATGGAAGCTCCATTAGAGTAGGGAATGAGTCTGTCTTTAACTTCAGGGCTCATTTGTGTGAGGAACTTATAGGGGGCACTTAATGCATATTGATTTGTTGAATGAATGGAAGGAGGGAAAGAAGGAAGGGAAGTGGGGAGGGAGGAAGAATGGGTCTGAGGCAGCAGGACTTCTCTTTGGCAAGAGTTTCTTTTCCCTTTATTTCCACTTGGGTCACTGAAAGATACCTGTGCCCTCAAAAATTAGTACTTACACATTTTTCTTGAATCTTTACCTGTGCAACTTAACTCCTCATTTCTTTATTTTTGTTAATTTAGTTTTAACAGAACAGTAATAAAAAAACAAAGGAAGATCTTTGGGAAAAATAGAACTCTTAAAACCTTTCTGAAAAGAGTGCTGAACAGGCCAAGTGTGCGTTCAGCTCCTACCTGTGCTCAGGCAGGGACTAGCTACACAAAAGCAGGGTCTGTGTTCGTGCTCCACAAAGCACCTGATTCATGAGACAGCTTTGCAGGAATTTAATTAGTGAAGGAATGTGCAAAGCTTAAGCACTTCAGATGTCATTAAGCATTGGGGAGGGAAGAGGGAGGGGAGGAAAGCCCAACAGATGTTTGATTCAGCCTCGTTCCTGCGAAACAGATCGTTGCGCACGTCGTTTTTCTATTTGGGTAGCTCTTGGGTAAATCTTGTTAATGATATTTCATTCTTTCTGGAGTCTGGTTTAACATGTATCCAGTTTAAAGCGAATAAACATGCACCTTCTACCTCACGAAGGGAAATAGACTGGTTTAAAACAACAACAACAACAAAAAAAACACCTGGAGTTTCAGGATTGCTTTTGTGAAGCCATTATTTGAACACATCGTGGAGTGACTGCTGATCCGTGAGTTGAATGAACGTGAATCTTTAGTTTCAGAAAGTCAAGTTACGGTCAATCTGTGAAAGGAACTGCATGTTTTGGTTTCAGCGGTTGTACGTGTTTAACAGCACTTTACTCCTTTTAAATCGGATCACCATGCTGTGGGCAAGAGAGTGTTCTGTGAGGTTGTTAGCTATAAGCGGCCAGCCATCAGGGTGGCTCCATCCCGGGCTGGCCTCTGGGCCGAAGGACTGCCAGAGAGGACCTGTGCTGGACTCCAGTTTACTGCAATGGACAGCATTTGCTGCTTTTCCACCAAAACCGGAACGCCCATTTTGCACAAAGGAGCAGGCCACTAGATTTGATGGTGTCATAGAAACAAGAAACACAAGTCTCGAGGCCATCTGATTTATCTATCTACCAGCTCCTGTTTACAGCCTATTTGTCAGTGTCTATTTCAAGTTCTTTCTGCTGTTAACATCTCAGGATACTCAATTTTGGGTGATAAAATTAGAAAAGGAAGGAAAAGATGCATACCAACTAGACTTGCTTTGAATTCCATGTGTAGGCTCCACTGACTTCTGAGAAATTCTAAAGAGCTAGTTCCTAAAACTTTTTTTCCCTAGAAATGTTAGCATAATGGTGTTCTGCAACTGATTGCTGCCATGCCGAAATTGCACTCTTTCAAAGCATAATAGTAACCACTCATGAGATGAAAAAAGAAAATCAGCAAAGCAGACTTCTTGTCCTGGGCTCCTTGATTTCTGGACTTCTGTGCTCCAAACCCATAGAAATTAACACTTAACTATCTGCCACTATTTTCGGGGTCACTTTATACTCTTTTCTAGTTTAACCATTTAGTATTTAGCAGTGTATTGTCATGTGGGGTAATTCATACCAAGAATAGAAAGGTTTCTAATATTTAGATAGGACACAAAATGTTTGTTTTTAATGTTTCTTTATTTTTGAGACAGAGAGAGACAGAGTGTGAGTGGGAAAGGGGCAGAGAGAGAGGGAAAAATAGAATCCAAAGCAGGTTCCAGGCTCGCAGCTGTCAGCACAGAGCCTAATGTGGGGCTCAGACCCACATGACCCGAGCCAAAGTCGGGTGCTTAACCAACTGAGCCACCCAGGCACCCCTGACACAAAATGTTTTTGACAGTTAGCTCTGTTTCTTCCATAGTCCTTCACTTCCAGCTTTTTTTTTTTTATTTTATTGATCATTTTTTAATTTACTCATTCAACCACCTATTCAACTATTTTGTTGAGGGCTGGGCTGAGGCTAGGTGCACAGGAGAAATCATAGAGAGTTGTCAGGATCAGGGTCACCATGTACTGTCACTGGGTCACTGTCGTGTTGGGTTTGCACTGATGGCAAAGTAGCCATTGGGGCTCTGCAGCAGTCTGAAACACCTCCAACTGAACGGAGGGAGCATTTTCCTAAATCTCACAAAGGCATTTCATGTGTTAGCAGCAAACCAGTCAGGATACATACAACTGTTACTAAGCATAGTTTTTAGGTAATTCTGTTTCATATTTCTACACAAAGAGTTTTTAGCCTTCTCATTTTTATTTTATGCTTGTTTAGTTCCATATCCCGGAAACAAGAGAATACAACTATTATAGAATTTGTAGACAGTTCTGTTAGGTGATTAAGATAGTGCATCAAGGGAAATTATATTTGTTGCACACTGTTCACACTGCATGAAGATGGAAGAGTAACACCTCTCTCCCCCACCTACAGTAAGGATCAGAAAAAGCCAATTGTTAACATTACATGTGCAGTTTGCAGAGTGTTTCAAAAAAAAATAAAGCCAAAGCAGGTTTAAAACACATTATAGTTAAAGTCAACAGAGGCAAGTTTAAAACTTTAAAAAGAATATAGACTTCTGGGGTGCCTAGGTAGCTCAGTAGGTTAAGTGTCTGACTCTTGGTTTCAGCTCA
This sequence comes from Panthera uncia, assembly GCF_023721935.1. Classification (NCBI taxonomy): domain Eukaryota; kingdom Metazoa; phylum Chordata; class Mammalia; order Carnivora; family Felidae; genus Panthera; species Panthera uncia. The sequence continues at coordinate 35,536,372 of NW_026057584.1, read as the reverse complement.
GGCCATGATTTCACGGTTCATGGGTTCAATCCTTGCATCTGGCTCCACGCTGACAGCGTGGAGCCTGATTAGGATTCTCTCTCTCTCTCTCTCTCTCTCTCTCTCTCTCTCTCTCTCTCCCCCTCTCTCTCCTGTGCTCTCTTTCTCTCAAAATAAATAAATAAACTTAAAAAAAAAGGATATGGACTTTCAAGAATAAAACTCTTGGCAAACTCTCTCAATAGATAGGTTTTTACACCAATATTCCCTAAAAAGTTGAAGAAAATTTAAGACAAAGACACCTTCCTGGAGAAAGTTTCAAGTATCAACAAATCAAGGGTTTTGCTTGTCTTTTTTTCCCCTTCAGTCTAAAAAAGATACTTAGCACCAATTTTTGTTTGCTTTTCCACAAACGTTTTCTAGGAGATACTGCAAAACCTCCAGCTCACCAACCACAGTATGTTTTAGGAATGGAACCTTATGGTTAGCAAAGGATTACTGTATTCAAATAGTAAATTCAGAGGGCCTCCCATACCATACTGGGTTTTGACTGTCATTTAGCGCTTCATCTAAACGATTTCAATTAATTGTTGGAATGTTATCTGGGAGGCAAATCCTGTGTCTGCAAGTATGCAAAGAAACATTTGGAATCACTCCACTGAAATAGGTTGGATCAGTTTGGACAACCTCAACCCAGCAGACTGGGAAAATTCCCACAGGTTCCCACAGGTCTGGTCCACCATTACTGCTTACCCCATGACCAAATGGCAAGCTGCCCTCTCAGGAGAACCAACACCAGATGGGGTCCTCACATCCCCTGCCTGTTGCCTCACTGATTTTTCTGTATAAAACTCTCACATCTCCCTAAGCTCTGTGGAACTCTTTTCTTTTTTTTAGGTTTATTTATTTTGAGAGGGGGAGGATGCGAGTGGGGAAGGGGCAGAGAGAGAGAGAGAGAGAGAGAGAGAGAGAATCCCAAACAGGCTCCGCACTGTCAGTGTCTAATGTGGGGCTTGAACTCATGAACCATGAGATCATGACCTGAGCCAAAGTCAAATGCTTAACTGACTGACCCACCCAGGTGCCCCAGCTCTGTTGAATTCTTTAAAAAAATTGTTTTTTAATTTATTTTGAGACAGAGAGATCACACAAGAGGGGCAGAGAGAGAGAGGGACAGAGAGAATCACAAGCAGGTTCCACACTGTCGGATGTGGGGCTCGAACCCACAAACCATTAGATCATGACCTGAGCCTAAATCAAGAGTTGGATGCTTAACCAATAGAGCCACCCAAGAGACCCTTGAATTCCTAATTCATTGCTCACTGACTTTCACTATGACTTGGCAGAGAAACCAGAGTTCAAAACTCCTTGAAGAAAATCATGGTCTCCCTTTCATAATTATAAAAGGCCTTTGTGCTGAGGTGTATTGGGCATCCTTTGGGAGCTTCCATTCAACCTGTTATACTTTAATACTACTGCCTCTGAATAGAGGGTCTAGTTTCTTTTAAACCTATTATTCTCCCTAATGGAAGTTACAAAAGCACTTTTCTTGTCCTCCTCTGTCTTTTCTAGGTCTGACTCTAGAAATTTATGCACAGAAGCTGTAACCACCCTTCCATGAGAGGAGCTGGGGCTTATCTCATTCTCCATTAGGACCGTCAGGGCTGCCCCACCACTGACCAGCATGACCTTTGACCTGGGCAAATGGCCCGCTCCACTCGAGCCTCAGAGGACTGTGCACTTCAGGAAACCTTCCTCAGAGAAGGCCAGTCTCTAATTGAAGGGACCAGCTGGAGTGGTCAGTGCCATCTGAGCAGAGTACCGTGAGGTCATCTCCATTTTTCCACACTAGGGTGCTCTCCAAACTTCTACCCCCATCCAAGGTGTGGGATCAACCAGATGTCTTAAAATGTTTTGTGTTTTTTGTCTCTGCAATTGTCCCAGTCTGTGGTCAAAAAGGTTCTTGGAGGGCTACCTGGCCAGCAGATCATAGCCACTGAACTGTAAGGTATTCTTTTCACAGGATCACATAAGACTGGGCCACCAGAATGGTACTGGCTTGCTGATTTGGGGTGACTCTCTCTGATGTTGGGCACAGAACAAAATTAGGGCTTTGAACTCTTGATGGTAGACTGCCCACTCTTTAAACCTGTTATTCTCTCTTGAACTACACTTGTGGGCCCCACTTGGCTCTCGCTTACCTATATATGCTGACCATGGTGCCATCTGGTATATAGCACCCACATAGGGGAGAGGTGGTTCTACTGTCTTTTATTCTCTGCAACCCCCTCTGCTGTGGGCACCCAGGACAGTCCCCCTACCTCTTCTGTGGGCTCTGTGCCACTGGTTTTAAAGGTCCCCAGGTGTGTCTGTTCTTTGGTCCAAGAGCTTTTGAAGCTGTTGCTCCATAGCCCAATAAGCCCTTCTGAGTGGTACACTCTTCTGCCTCCAATGTATGTGATGATGCCTTGATCTTGAGGGCAAGTCTTAGTGAGGGACCAATGTTCCTTAAAGGACTTGGACTGCTCTTCTCATTCAGCCATAGGCTTCTTGCCTCTCTTCCTCTTTGGTGATGGTATCCTGGGCTACATCAAAATCAAAAGAGATACATTCTAGAAATTCAGCGATCATAGCCTAAGAGGAATATCATACTATGCTTCCATTATAACATTCTAAAAGGAAAATTTTACCTGACCAGAAAATAAATCATTGCTCACATTTTTTCTGCATACTCTGGGTAAGACTTGCATGTTTGGTCATCATCAATGAAGCACAGAAACGACCTTTGAGAAAGCCAGTGAGGCAAGTATGGGGGCAGGCTATATGACATGACATCGTAAGTGACTCTGTGACTGACATTAAATAGTTGGTGGGAACTGCAGAGGCCAAAGATCTGTATCGTTTTGATACAAACTGGCTCTAAAGAGCTGTATCATTGTGGGTAATAGTGGTATTTCTACCTCTTACTTGTGGTGAAAGATACAAAAACTCACCAGGACCTGCACATTTGACAGTAAAGAACATAATGAGATGGTTCCTGGACTTGAGCAGGAAAAGACGGCGTGTGGATATTACGAAGACTCTTCAGATATACTGACTGGACTGTAAAGAAATAAGTAAGCGTCTTTTCTTTATCCGTTATTCAAAATCCTCTTCACTAAATTACTATACCCCATACAGGCCCATGGGTTTTGTGATATATTTTTGTAATCAAATTACTTATATAGACAAAGTTCCCAGAAAAAATATTTTTACCTGGGCCCCACATCATCTCAGGGCAGCCAGGCCTCTGGCTCCTGTGGTGGGGGCGGGGCCACAAGCTTGCTTCTAATCCCCTTTGTCGCTCAGTGTGCTGAGTCTTAGGACATCCTGCAGGGCCCCTGGAGATGAGAACTGAGCCCCGGCCCTGCAGAGCAGCGTGCTGCCCTGTGCTCTCTCGTATCGGTGGAGAGTGGCCTGCCCCCATACTCACAGGATTGGCCCTAGCTGATGGTCACAACTCATTGTATGGACTTGATCTGGGCTGGGGGGCTTTGAATTATTTGACAACTCATTCAACAGAGACACTTAGTTCTTGCTATGGACCAGGAAATGCGATCAGCACAGGACTTAACAAAGATGAGAAAGGCTTGCTTCACGTCCTCTAGGAGCTCCCAGGATAGTGGGAGACAGATCAATAAGCAGATGGGGCAACAAACCAGAAAGAGCTGTCAATGGACGTGTGGGGAGTACAGATGGAGCGCGGAGGGCTGTGGGTCCTGCACAGAGTGACACCTGAGGAGGCTTCACAGAAGTCTCTTAAACAAGTCTGTTTGGACTAAACTTTGAAAGATGTGCGGGTGGGGGTTGGGGGAACCTCCTGGCCAGAGGATGGGATAAGAGGAAGAAAATGGGCCATTAAGCCATCAGACGTAGGCAAGCAGCCAAACTGGGTGGAGGGAAGCTGTAAGTAGGTTCTGTGTGGCTGGCGTGCAGGGAGGGGCTCAGTAAGAACAAAACTGGAGAGGCACAAAGGGCAAAGAGTGAGGGCACTTAATATACCACACAGAGGTATCTGGGCTTTACACCATGGACAGTGGAGAATGACTGATTGTACTGAGTTTCAGAGGCACAGATGGTATTTTGTTTTAGAAATCTGTCTGGAAGAGGTACAGATTATGGTTTGGGGAGAAACTGAGGGCAGGGGAGAATTAGGAGGATGCCACGGTGTGCGGTTCAGGAGAGACAGAGAGGCTAAACCTGCAGCTGCTGGGGAGGGCAGGCAGGCCAGTGGCTGGGAACCCCACACCCATTTGGATGACTTGTGTGGTGGCAAGTATTAGGACAGCATATGTTACAAATGATTCTGCTGCAAGAAAACCTGACTGACAGTGGGTTCTTTTTCTCCCCAACAAGTGCAGACCTGGAGGACAGCTGGCATTGGTGGAGAGGCTGAGCACTTTCAGGGCTGGCGTTTTTGCCCTGGGTATCACGTAAGCATTCAAGCAGCAAGAAAGGGGAAGGGGTCGCATGGGCAGTGACTGCCCCAGTTTCTTCCCATCCCAGCTGCCAGCTGCCTTCCCCCCTTCGCCAAGAGATGCAAGGCAGCAGGAAGCAGCCTCTGTAATATGGGGTGGCACGGGGAAGAGGTAAAGCAGGTCACCCCCGTCCGTGCCTCTTGCCCAGGTCAAACTCACCCCAGGCTTTGCTGATATCCTGTTGGCCCCATGCTCCTATTTGCTCCCCATAGAAGCTGAAATAGGAAGATGGAGGGGCGTGATGAGAGGTCTCATCCCCAGTTCAAGCAACAGAAGCTATAAGCAAGGAGGCTGAGCTGGCTTCCTTGTGGGGCCTGCATGAGGAGACCAAAATGACAGCATATTAATAATATCCACAATTGATCAAGCAATTTTCATTGGCCATGTCAGGCACCACTGAGTGGCTTATCTTTTTCCTCAGCTAATCTCATATTTGATATAGATATTACCATCCCATGTTTAATAAAAAAAATTGAGGCTCAGGGTGCTTCCCTTGCCCAAGGCAACACCCAAATCTAGGCAACCCACCTGAATTTCCATATGTGGTCAGCCCCTTCCCAACAAGGGTACAACCTTGACCAGGGGAGGACCAGGGCTCAAAATTTATCATGAACTGTGGCTTCAAAGTTGGGGGAAATGCTACTGACCAGGCCAAGATCTTTCCTGACGAATAACTTTCCTTTTAGCTCACAGCCCAACATCTGTATGTAGGAAGCCCTCTGTGTAGTTTAAGGGCAGAATGTTTTTCCCTTTTCCTTTACCTGCATCATGTGACTGATTACCCGAACTGCGACCTGACCATTGGCTCCTTGGCCAGACTTGCACTAAGAGTGGTCCAGCCCCTGGGACGAAGTCTTGAACAACTCTTCCTTGGCTCCCACATCCATTGTCAGCTACCAGAGAATTGTTCTTGTTTGTTTTTCTGTTAAAGTCATCGCATTAACATTCACTCCCAACACTACCTCTATAATATTTTGATATGCTTAAAACCAGTAGAAATGTTGTCGATAATAATTATAGGAAGGCTGGAATAATGAGTTCTTCTTGAAAGAAAACTATAAAAAGGGAGGCAAGAGATTTTTGCTCTCATTTTGGTAGGTCCTGAGTACTTTGGCAGACTGTTTGGTGGGATTAAATATAGCAAAGGTGGAGTACTGTGGCTTTGGAAGGAAAAGAAGGTGAGTGAGGCAGGGTCTCTTCCCTGGCAAAGCTGAAGAGCTCGTTTACACCAGCAGCTGTGTCTCCTGAGTTCTGACTGGAATCATCCCAGGCACCCAGGCATTGCTCAAATTGTACGCTGAATAATTGCCCTTAAAAAATAGCAGCTGAATGTCTTTTCAAAGGAGATTATGGAATCTGTTCTGGCCCTCTTTAAATAAAGGACATTTGCTTATCTCCAGAATTGTTTTATTGGCTCTTCTGGAGGTGGGCATGTGATTTAGTGACCTTGTAAATTCCTCTGCAGCCCCTGGATTCCACAGTTCTGTTTCCTCCATAGCGGGTGAAAAGCAGCTGTAGCAAACCTCTTTGCCTTCTTTCTACTTTTCTATGCTGTCATCCTCCTCAGCTTTAGAGTGTATTGGTTCCCATGGAAACGGCAATGTCCTTGCTGTGGACCGAACTTAATCACAGCCGAAAGGGTGAAATAAAGTACATTTTTATCTTGGATTGAAATTTGTATCATGATTCATGCAATGGAAGACAGAAAGAAGAAGAAGGAAAACAGAAGGAAAGAAGGATAAGGGGAGGGGGGAGGAAAGAAGGAGGAAGAAGGGAGACGGTGGGGGTTGAAAATGATTCTGTGTGCATCTGCCTGAAAAAAAACTGTTGGAGCAGAGGCTGGCTGTTCAAAGGTACTATGTCGCTTACCACGTGCCAGGCTGGGACTGTCCCAGCTCTTGCAAAGGCTCTGTAGAACCAGAGCTGCGGCTGGCCCTGCAGGCTGCTAGCCTGATGTGATCTGAGAGACACCTGTCCCAGAGTCTCTCCCCAAATGGCTGCTGTACCTGGACTTCCACCATGAGAGGTTAAGATCCTTAGGAACATTTTTTGGTCATGACACAGGTCCCACTAAATGAGGGAAAAATTTAAGCCGTGATCAACTCATGTTTTTAGATGATATTTTGCTAGATCCCTTTCAAGCCCTAGCTATTATAATAGTTGAGGCACTGACGCTTAGTAAACAATAAAAGTCACAAGTCTCCAGAGAGACTCCCAACCTGTTCTTGCAGGTCCTCTGTCCTGCTGACCTTGTCACCTACTTCCTGCCATCTGAGTACCGACCCTATACATCCACCTGGGAGCAGGCCCAGGTTTGTGGATTTTGAGAGCTTATAGGATTTTGCACCCTCTTTAAGAAAAAGGATGCATTATTACAAATAAAAAGTTAGGCACAAGGTCTTGAAAAGGGCCCATGCAAATGAAGAGCTTAATCTTCATTAGCTTCATGGTAATTCATCTCTGCATCTATTATCTAAATTAATCTTTAAAACAACACCATGAAGTACATAATTATCTCCTTTAATAGGTAAGAAAACTGAGCGTCTATGAGAGTCATCAAACTTTACTAAAAATTTACAAAAAATTTACTAAATTCATGGACACCGTTGTGATTCCTTGGGATTGGTAATTGGAATAGATCATCTGGGGGTGTCTCCACTAGTTTTTTGTTTTGTTGCATGAGCATCAGTTGTAACATGTTGAATCAATCTCACTTTTCCAAAATGTGACTTTCATTTCCCCTCTAAATCCAAGCCAGCTGATGGAATTGGATTTCAGCTGTGGTTGGAGGACTAGAGATGGTATCGTGTATCCCACTTGCAAATAATCGATCGGCTTCCTGCAATGCATTGCGTGCTCTCTCCACAGAACAGACACGGAAACTGAGACTGTCAATTGGATGGCTAGTTAATATCCACAGGAAATGTGCGTCTGGTGTTCCGGGACTGGAAATCAGGGCCCACCTGCAAAGCAACTGGATAGAGCAGTTTCTGGACGCCTCCTGTTTGCAATGAATTACAGGAATCCTCTCAGATTGACAATGGAACCAGCCTTCCTTTTCTTTCTTTTATTAGTATTAGCAGTATTGTCTAATCTTCCATTTAAATCCAATCAACTTAAAATAGGCACATGCACAAATATCCTCACTTGCAGGTGTAAGGTGTAGCTCCTTTGGTATTGTCTTCAAAATGGTAGAAACTCAGGTCAGAAGAGCTGAATGCTCTCCCACCTCATCCTCCCCAGAAAACCATAGTGAGCACATCGGAGGAGGGTAATTTAGCAGCATGTCTTCCAGCAGACCAGCTGCCACCCAAGAGAGAGCACGGGTGGTGAGAGGCAGGGCAGGGAGCCATCCAGGACAAAGTCACAGAGAATAGGATGGGAAGAGGAGATGCCCTCCCCCAACGAGGGAGCCTGGGTGTGAGGGAGAGTTGGGACCTCTGACCTGAATCTGGATTTACATATTGTGGGAAGTATTTGCATCTGAGGCACAAACCTCCAATCCAAATCTTTCCCAAGGGCTTTTGTATACAAAGTGCCGTTCTTGGACCCATAAAATAGCACAAGTTTATTTTGAAATTGCCAAGTGCCGGGTACTAAACTAGATATTTTTATATCCATGATTAAATTTAATTGACCATCTAATTTATTCTCACAACACCATGAAGAAGGAGCAGTGGTAAGTAACCCCTTTTTACAGATAAGAAAACTGAGGTCACCAAGCTAGTCAGTGGTGCAGTCAGAGTTCATATCTAGTTCTATTTGACTCTAGAATAGTGCTCCAGACCTTAATGGCATTTGTGTAGGGCTAACCATGTACCAATCCCCGTGCTTGCAATTTACAGTCTCTCTCTCTCTCTCTTTTTAATGTTTATTTATTTTAGAGAGAGAGTGTGTGTGTGTGTGTGTGATCAGGGGAGGGGCAGAGAGACATGGAGACACAGAATCCAAAGCAGGCTCCAGGCTCTGAGCTGTCAGCACAGAGCCTGATTTGGGGCTCGAACCTACGAACCGTGAGATCATGACTTGAGCCAAAGTCAGATGCTCAACAGACTGAGGCACCCAGGTGCCCCGTTACACAGTCTCTTTTTTGATCTCCACACTGGTCTGTAGGGTATTTTATTCCTGTCTTCAATTACTTATAATTTAGTCTAGAGACAGGAGTGAGGTAAGTGGGAAAGAGATATGTATTTTTAAAACTCTAATACAAATCAGTAAAATAATAAGTGCAAAGGAAAGATGAAGAATTTAACCAAGTCCATGGTTCTGGATTGTATTTATAAGGATAGTTTGCATTTTCAACCCATTAAGTTGAAGAAACAGGGGATTCCTCATGGAAGCATCCATATGAACAAAGGCAGGGGCATATTTAGGAGACGGAATGTGTAGGGACTATGGTTTGACTGAAGCATAGGTTATGTGTAAAGGATATTTGGCTGGGGAGGTGGGTTGGTAATGACCACCAGGTTGAAAATCCTCAATCTGGCAGACAGAGGGAGAAAGATGATCAGGTTGGAGCTAAACTTTAAAAAAAGAAGTTGCCACACCATTTGTAGACCGGACCAGTGCGGTAGTTTGAACAAGCGGTAGCAAAGGTCTGAACTTGAACTTGGGTGGGAATAGGGAGGAGGTAAGGGAGGGTCATGCAAAAGACATGTCTGAAACATTGGATCTTGCATTCTTACCTATGGGGAAAAGACTCACACCAGCACCCTATTCACTCTGCCACGAGTCTTTAATTGTGCCAGGATCCCCATGGAGAGCCAGAAAGTGTCTCTGGGGGAGATTGTTTCTTCAAAGACATTGACTCCCTGGAGCGCCTGAAGCCTGCACAATACCACAGGGTGGCCCATCTGCTGTATTCACTATACACTGTTTTTCCTGCATCTGTGAGCCTGGAAGCTCAAGGTAGGGAAGAGAATGGGAGAGCAAAGAGCTTAAGAAATGGTTAGTGGGGCTGGCAGAAATGTTGGCTGTCATAGGACACAAAATCTATATTTTGTAAGCATAATTATTTTACAGATTTCTATATTTTCTTTGTTGTTTTCCCATTCATTCTCCTTTTGTGTTTTCTGTGGTGGTGCTTTCTCAAATGAAGTTCCTACTGATAATACCGCCTGTTTCAGCTACACTGGAAGGAAATAAGAAAAAGGGATTCTTTTGCACTTGGATCTGTATGTTAATGGTGCAAGAGCAGGAAGGCTCAGGACAGGCTATGGGGCAGTCGGCGCCCCTAACTCCCGTGCTGTTCCAGGGTCAACTATAGTTGGTTTACAAGTCTGCTTTCTGAACCAGACCACGGACTCCTTGAATATAAAACTGAGTCTTCTTCACATTGGTATCCCTGTGTCCAGTAGTCACTTGTGAGCGCTCAAGAAATGTTTGAAGAATGAATGAACCCTGAAAACTGTCCCATGTGATGCTGTGTCTGCACGGTCCCAGCTTTTCCCTGCTGCAGAGATATGTTTATCATCTGCACAAGGAGAAATAGCATTGGTATAGAGGGGCATTATACTCACTGGGAAACAAATAAAGATGAAAAATATATTGATTGGTTAAGTGTAGGCTTCATTCAGAATCTCCAGGTTACAAGCTCCGAGCCCATTGATATTTCATGTTTATTTGTACATGGCAAAATCTAGCTTTCTGTTTTGAGAGAAAATGTTTCTCACAAAGCTTTATTAAAATGTTCAAATAGTCTCCCAGACATCAAATCGCTCTCACAACACAACTCTTTAGTGTAAACAATCAGAAATGCAAGGATTAAATTCCCCTTCAAGTGTATGAGGGCTTAAAAAGAAAGAGCAACCATGCTTGACCAAATAAGCTCTGAGCTTTATTGAACCTCTTTTTCGATGGAAGCTCAAGACTGTCAGTCAACCAGAGACACATCTGGGGCCCGCCATGCTGACTGCAAGGAACCAGAGAAAGGGATGCGCCAGGACCTTGCAAGCCAAATATTTTCTTCTCCTTTATAATAAGGAAAAAAGCTCGAGTAGATGCCATTAGCATACCAGCTGGGCAGAGGACTCATTTTTCTTTTTCAAACAACTAGACCTAAAAGGCCAGACCTCCTGGTTATCAGTATATGATTCCCATTGACATGGGAAAGGGTGAGCAGTTATTTTGTGTGTTGTTGTTTTATTTTTAAATACACCATAGTCTGGGAGTCTAAAATGGGGCACAGCAGGGAAGAAACAGCTACACCTGCTTTCTCAGAAATGCAACAGTGCATACACACGAAGGGCATGAGTTGTCACCATTATGTTGTTGTCACTGTTTCCCTTAAAGTGCACAATTGAAAGCAAACAATCGGGAAATCAGAAGACAACTTTTCTTGAGAATCTCCCCTTCTGAGGGTCTAGACTGCTCTTGCCTGTGTGCACAATAGATTCACTAACAAAGAAATTTTTGAAAGCACAGCACATATGCTCATATGTACATTTGGAAAACCACAGAGGGTTTTTCTACATTTTAGCTTACACTCAGAAGCTGAAGCTGTCATAAGGAAAGGGAAAAGGCTGCTTTCAAGCATGAATCATTTTTCACAGACTTCATTAAAATAAAATAAACTTCTTTGCTCGTTAGTGAAAGGCAGTGGGGGAGGGTGGGGACAGAAATTCTGATTCTCCCTCTTGTGCTGAAGATAAGGAAACATGGTTCCATTCTTGCCGTTTCCAAGAGGTGGAAGACAACACATCCATTCTAAAGATAAATCAAATGAAGCCTGAGGATGTCACTGGAGACAGACTAGCCCAGAGACTCGAATCAACGGCAGAAATGTGGAGAGAATTTAGGTTTTCGGATTCCAAGGCCATACTTTGTCCCCTAGGTTTAGGGGTGCTTCTAGAAAATGTCATCAAACTGGAAGGTGCAATAGTTAGACTTACACATTTTAAGGAAGATTCTCCTCTCAGACATCTGAAATATACCACAATATCAAGTCTCTAATTATAACTTGTCTTCTCCCGACAAGTTTAACAATATATTTTAAATAGTTTGGGTGCCCCCTTTTAAATTTTGAAATATTTTTGACCCATCAAGAAATAATATAAAAACCTCTGTGTATCTACCATCCAGCTTAAGAAATAAGATTTTCAAAATATAGTTGCAGCTCCCTTTGATATCGAGCCTCACACCAGTGACCATTCTCTGGAATTTGATATTTATCATTTGCATTTATTTAACAGACACAGATACTCTGACAGGCACTGTTCTAAGTACTTTACAAATCTTAACTCATTGTTAATCCTTATAACAACCCAATGAGTTGGATACCACAATCATCCTTTCTTAACAAATGACAAAACTGTGATACAGAGGAGCTAAGTAACTTGTCTAAAGTCACACAGCTACCAAATTATGGAGCTAGGATACAAATCCGGGAGATGGGATCTAGAGTCTATGCTGTTATTAACAAACAAAACATACTACTACTTCAGCAGCATCGTGATGCCATTATTATACAGTATGTATGCTTTTGAGGTTTTTCCTCTTGCTAGAAGGTTCATCCACTTGGCTGCAGGTAATTCTAGCTCACCCATTTTCATTGCTGATTATCGCATTATGGTGTGAACACAGGGAATTATGCATTTTAATATCAATGAACATTTAAGTTTTCCAGAATGTTTTTCCATTACAAACACTGCTGTTATGAACATTTCTGGGCATGGTTTCTGTGCACACATGCTTTTTTGTTTTCCCCTTCTACAGGGTATGTGCCTAAGAGGAAAACTACTGGGTCAAAGGGTACATTAAACTTCAGGTATACCATGTACTGCCAGATTATTTTCCAAAGGGGTTGCACTAATTCACACCCTTTCACTAGATGAGTTTCCATTTTCCACATTATTGCCCAAACCAGGTATTTTCTGAAAACTATCTATTTGGGGATTAGGTATTTTAGACTTCTTACATTCTTGCCATCTTGTTTTAATTTGCATTTCCTTGATTACCGCTTAGGTAGTAGGGCCTTGTAAGCAGGCTCTTCTGAGCATTGCCTGTTCTTTTACTTATTTATTTATTTTTTCCAGTAATCTCTATGCCCAAACTCACGACCCTGAGATCAAGAGTCACATGCTCACTGACTGAGCCAGCCAGGCCCTCCTGCCTGTTCATGGTTTTTGTTTTTTGTTTTTGTTTTTTATCACCTTCCTCTTCAGCTGTTTTATTCTTATTAATTCATAGGAGTTCTTTGTGTATTCTGCCTAATAACCAATGTCTATAATATTCATTAGAAAATTTTTTCTCAAAGTGTTTTTTAATGGACATAATGGATATGGGTGCCAAAGAGACTAAAATACCTAGAAAAAGAATTTCTAGGTCATATGGTAGGTTTATGTTTAACTTTATCAGAAACTTCCAGACAGGTTTCCAAATTGGTTGTAATATTTTAAACTCCTGCCAGAAAGGTAGAAGCATTCTAGATGTTCCACATTCTTGTCAACATTTAGCATGGTCAGTCTTTTTTAATATATATTTTTTTTAATATTTAAAAAAAAGAGAGAGAGAGAGAGAGAGAGAGAGAGACAGAATCCAAAGCAGGCTTCAGGCTCTGAGCTGTCAGCACAGAGCCCAACATGGGGTCCAAACCCATGAACCATAAGATCATGACCTGAGCCAAAGTCAGACACTTAACCAACTGAGCCACCCAGCACCCCTTATGGTCAGTCTTTTTTATGTCAGCCATTCTAGTGGGTGTGCAGTGATATCTCATTGTAGTTTCATTTGAATTGTCCTGGTCATTTATGGTGTTGAGCACTTTTCATTTGTTTCCTGGCCACTGTGCATCTACCTGGTGAAATGGCTGTTCAGATATTAGGTTATGTGTGTTTTTATTATTCACTCGTGGGAATTGTAGTTGTCTTTATATATCCTAGATACAAGTTCTTTGTAAGATATATGTATTGCAAAGATTTTATCCCAATGTGTAGCTTACCTACTCATTTTTTAACAACGTCTTTTGAAAGTTTCCATTACTCCATTTTATCAGTCTTTTTTTTTTTTTTAATTGTCAGGTATTTCCAGAAGTTCTAAATCTTTCCTTATTTCTAAGTGTGTATATATTGTCCTGGAAACTTTGAAGTTTTAGCTTTTATGTTAAAGGTGTTACGGTGCTTTAGCATCTTGGTCAAAAGTCAACAAGTCATATAAACATAAGTCTATTTCTGGTCTCACTATTTGGCTCCATTAATCTATTTGTCTACCTTTGTAGGAATACCACAGTCTTAATTTCTTCAACTTATATTAAGTCTTGAAATCAAATAGCTTAAGTCTTCCACTTTTGTTCTTCTTTGTCAAGATTGTTTGGGCTACTCTAGGTCTTTTGCATTTCCACATAAATTTTAGAGTTTTTTTAATTTCTACAAAAATTTTGCTGAAATGTTGACTGGTATCGAATTGAATCTACAGATCAATTTGGTAAAAAGTAACATTTAACAATATTGAGATTTCTGATGCATGAACATGGTATACTTCTCCATCTAGTTAGGTCTGCTTTCATTTATCTCAGTAATGGTTTGTAGTTTTCATTGCAGAAGTCTTAAATATATTTCATAAAATTTGTCCCTAGGTATTTGTATTTTTAATGATATAGTAAATGGTGTTTTTAAAATGTCATTTTCGAGTTGTTTGTTGCTAGTATATAGAAATACAATTGAGTTTTATATAGTTACTTGCATATAGTAGACAGCTTCTTATAACCCCCAGTGATGATCCCCTCTTCCGGTATTCATATGGTTGTATCATCCCCTCACTCTATGTGTGGGCTGGACCTAGTATCTATCTCTAACACATAGAACACAGCAAAAAAGATGGGATTTAGGTTACAAAAAGACTGACTTTTGTGTTGCTAATTCTAGCTTGCTTTAATTTGCTTTCTTGCTCTCATGGAAATCAGCTGCTCTGCTGGGATATGTTCAGTGGAGACGATTGTATGGTAAGGAACTGAGGGAGGACTCTAAACATTACCAGCAGAAAAATGGCAGCCTTCACAGTGCATGAGGAACTGAATCCTGCCAGCAACCGTACAAGTGAGATTGCAAGTGTGTCTCTTTCACCTAACTTGTGCCTCAACTTTTGACCCCAAGAAATCATGAAATACTAGATGTTTTTTGTTTTATGTTGCTAATTTTGAGGTAATGTTATGCAACAATAGATAATGAATATGCCACAAACTTGCTTAACTCACTTATTAGCTCTAATAATATTTTTTGCAGACTCTAAGGTTTTCTACATGCAAAATTAAGTTTAATTAAAAGTTTCATTATGTACTTTCCAATCCATATTCTTTTTTTTTTTTTTTTGGGGGTCTGTTTTGTTTTATTGCATTGACTAGGAACTGAAGTACAATGTTGAATAGAAGTGATGATATTGACTATCCTTGCCTTGTTCCCCATTTTAGGAGAAATGTATTCAACTAAGTGTGATGTTGGCTGTAGATTCTTTGTAGATGTCTTCCATCAATTGAGGAAGTTCTCTCTGATCCTAGTTTTCTAAGGGTTTTCATCAAGAGCAGATAATGAATTGTTTCCAGTGTTTTCTCTGCATTTATTAATATGATATTATATTAATTTGATGATTTACATTAATTGATTTTAGAATGTTAAACCAACCATGCATTCCTGGCAGAAACCCAATTTCATCATAAAGTATCATCCTCTTTACACATTGCAGGATTAAATTTGCTAATATTTAGCTAGGGATATTTGCACTAATATTCATGAAAGATATTGTTTCTTCTTTTAATGTCTTTTACTGGTTTTGTTATCAGGGTTATGCTGACCTCATAAAGTGTTTTGGGAAGTGTTTTCTCCTCTCTATATCATAAAAACATAAATTTAAAAAACCAAACAGTAAAGCAATCTGGATCTAGTTTTCATTTGTTTTCAATTTATTAATTTAAGTTGAAGTTGTTAATATGCTTTTCATTACAAATTAAGTCTAATGGATATGTATAGGGCTGCTCAAATTTTCTATTTCTTCTTGTATGCATTTTGGTGACTTTTTTTCTTTCAAGGAATTTTTACATTTTGCATAAGTTGTCAAATGTTTTGGACAAATTTTTTCATAATATCCTCTTGATGTCATTTTAATGTTATATGATCTATAATGTTCTTTTATTCTCAATATTGGTAATTTGTTGTTTGGGTTTTTTTTTTCCCCAGTCGAGTTATGGGCTTATCAATTTTATTAATCTTTCAAGGAACTAACTTTCTATTTAATTGATTTTTCTCAATTATCAGCTTTTTATTTTGTTTCTGCCTTTATCTTTAGTAATTCATTCCTCCTGATTATTTCGAGTTTAATTTGCTTTTGTTTTTTAGCTTAGCTTCCTAAGTTGGTACTTTGATCATTATTTTTAATAGTTTACCCTTTTCAAATAAAAGTATGAACTACAAATTTCCTTTAAGCATGGCTACAATGCAGACTCTTGTATGCTGCATTTTTATTATCATTCAGTTAAAAATATTTTTCTGATTCTTCTTCACATTTTTTTCTACCCCAATTTATCTCTTTTCTCCTCCTAATGTTGTCCGATATTATAAGTCTTTTTTTTTTTTTTCCTTTCCGGGCTTTAGTTTGTATAGATTCTACTGCCTGTCTTCAAATTCACTATTTCAGCAGTGTCTAATCTATTAATAATAATATTAAATCAATAAATGATTTTGGATATTATATTTTTCAGTTCTATAATTCCCATCAACTCCTTTTTTTTATAAATTTTCTTTCTCTATTGAAATTCCCTATTTATTCCTTTATTGTGTGTATGTTGTCTTTTAAATCCTTGGACATATTTATAAAGTATTTTTCCATGACTTCCATCATCCCAATAATTTCTGGGTCTGTTTCTATTGCTTGATTTTCTTTCTGGTTAAGGATGCCATTTTCTTTTGCATATCTTCAGTACATTAGATATTAGACATTGTGAATGTTACACTGTTGAATGCAAGAATTTGCCTTTTTTTTAAGGGTGCTCAACTGGGGAGGGCAGGTATTTAGTTACTTATGAATCTGCTTCATATTTTTAAAGCTTATCTTTAAACTGTGTTAGAATGGGTCTGGTGTAGCTAGGGCCACTTGAGCTCCTTTGCAGGATCTCTACCAAATGCCCTGTGGGTTCAGTGAGGTCTCTCTGTTCTGGCTGGTTTGGATATCAAATGCCTCCCAATCTTTGTGAGCGCCACTAGTTGTTCAGCTCATTAGTTGGTCCACTCGTATTACTTTCTTCCCGGGTCATCTTTTTTTGCCTGGCTTGTGGAGTCTTGCTCTATAAACAGCTCAGTATTTGGTCAAAGACCCAGAGAATCTCCTGTTTAGACTTCTTTTTCTGTCTAGCTCCCTCTTCTTTGTATACTGCTCTGTAAATTCTAGCTCACCTCAAAAGCCCTGAGTTCCAATGTCTATCTCCTGTATTCAGCAAGACTACTGTGCTGTTTGACCTTGCTCTCTATACCACAGTCTGCAAAGAGCCTCCAGGTAAATAGCCAAGTTGATCATGGGGTGATCATCTCATTTCGTTCTCTTCTCTCAGGGACTGTGGTCATATGTTATTTTTATTCAACATCTGAAAACAGTTATTAATATATTTAACCTAGTTTTATAGTTGTTTGCAATAAAAAGAGCTAATTACTTCATCATGGCCCAAGAGTTTTTACTTTTTAATCATAAATATGTTTTAAATGTTATTGAATGCAGTTTTTTCACCTATCAAGGTTATCTTGTGACTTTTCTTCAATTTGTTATGGTGGTGAATTACTTTAATAACTTTTCTAATGATAAAATGTCCTCATATGCCTAGGATAAACTCAACTTGATAATGATGTTTTATTTTTTTAATACTTGCTTGATTTGTTTTGCCAATGTTTTGTTTAGGATGTTTATTCAAGAATGAGATCAGCCTCTATACTTTCATCCTCATACTGTCTTGGATTTTGGTAATCAAGATTATGTTATTCTTTAAAAGACTCCCGGGGAGGGGAGGTTTTCATTTCCTTTTAGTGTTGTAATAATTTATTATAAACTCAGTGACTTAACACAACACAAATTTTTTATCCTACAGTTCTGGAGGTCACAAGTCTAAAATGAGTTTCACTGGGCCAACAGTAAGCTGTCAGTATGTCCATGCTCACTCCACAGGCTCCAGGAAAGAATCCGTTTTATTGCCTTTTCTATCTTCTAGAGGCTACCTGCATTCCTTGACTCATGGTCTCCTTCCAGCCGGCAATCACATCACTCTGACCTCTGTTGTCAGTCACTTCTTCTTTCACTCTGGTTTTTCTACTTTTATTCACTTATAAGTACACTTTATATTGGATTCACATTGGAACTACATAATCCAGGATAATCTCTCGTAATCCTCAATTTAATCACACCTGCAAAGTTCCTTTGCCATGTGAGACAAATATTCATAGGTTCCAGTAGTTAGGACATGGATATCTTTGGTGGCGGGCATTATTCTGTCTACCACAAAAAAGAGAACATTCCCCAGTTTTCTTTTCTTTGAAAAATCTTATGGAAAATTTGGATGATCTATTCCTTGAATATTTGATAAAATTTATCTGTCAAATTATATGGGACATGTTTATGGATAACTTTTTAAAAGAAACATAGCCAAAATGTATGTGTGCATGTGTATGTATGTTTTGTGTTTCTGTGTATGTTTCAAAATAACCATAAGAAAATTATTACTAAGAATATGATTATTACTTTTAAGTATTTCTAACCATAGGACATATCTTTCCATGGTATACATATATACCATCTTCCACCAAAATACAATGTTTTAAAATCTCTTTAAATAGTTTTTTTCTATGTAATTAAACCACCAACTAAAGATATAGTTGGGTTCTTTTGTCTTTTTATATTTCAGAATTCTTATAATTTTGATTTAATTTTGCCTTGTAGGGGCACCTGGGTGGCTCAGTTGGTTAAGCATCTGACTTCAGTTCAGGTCATGACCTCGAGGCTCCTGAGTTCAAGCCCTGCATTGGGCTCTGTGCTGACAGCTCAGAGCCTGGAGCCTGCTTTGGATTCTGTGTCTCCTTCTCTCTCTCTGCCCCTTCCCCATTCGCACTCTGTCTCTCTCTCTTTCAAACATAAAAAATAAAAACATTTAAAAAGTTAAAAAAATAATTTTGCCTTATAATTATGTAAACATTTGTATTGTCCCAATATCAACACTATAAAACAGGATTTATTCAGGTAAGTCTAGCTTCCTGACCGGTCCCCTAACCTTATTTCCTTCTTCACCATGTAAGTAATCATTTTCATCAGTTTTTTTGGTTTATTATTCCAGGGTTCTATTTTTAATGTTAGCAATGATGTATATGTATGCATGTATGTATATTAGTTCGTAATTATAGAAGTATATGTGATTATGTGTATTTTTTTTTACATAAAAGATTGCATGGTAAACACAGTGCTCTAAATTTTACTTTTCTTACTTTTTTCTTACTAACACTATATTTTGGAGACCACTTCATCACTATAGGCAGAGAACTCCCTTAAGATTTTTTTATAACCTCATCGGACTCATTGTGTGCACGTACCATGTTTTTTTCTTTTCAAATAATTCCGTATCTTTGGACATTTGAGTTATCATAGTTTTGTTTTGTTTTGTTTTTTAACAACTGACAATCAGTTTATTAAAAAAGTTGATTTAAGCATCTTTGCTTTGATGGTGACTTCAGCCTCAACTCCTGGCTCAATACTGATGGAAGTAATCTGTTTAACAATATCAGAAAGACCGTGCAGATCAATGAGTCACTTGTGAATCCTTGTCTAAAAATGATTCCAGGTCTTAAAACCTTTACCACAAGGAGTTTTTCTTCTACTGATTCTTGGAGTCTTTAGGCATCCATACTGGTCCTTTCACTTTGAGATTCTTTTCCTTTGCACCTCTGATCAAGTCAGCACATACCTTCTCCAAAGATTTTACATTGTGTCTTGTTAGAGTAATTCTAATTCGATGAATCGCCACCTCTGGTGCCATGGGTGTCTTTCCGGGGTCTTTAAAAGTCATGACTGCAGTGCAAGTTCCTGGCTGACTTGTTCCTGGGGGAGAGTGAACAGCGGGGAGTCAGGAGCAGGAGCATGTCTTCAAAGCTCTGTTGTAGCTGTGGCCCCCGTCTGTCCTCAAAGTGGTGAGTTATTTTAGTTTTTGTCTAATAGTTACTCAACAAAAAACTTTAGGCATATGTTATTTTATATTTTTCTAGTGTATTTTTATTTCTTAATTTTTTTTGAAGTTTATTTATTTTGAGAGAGAGAGAGAGAGAGAATCCGAAGTAGGCCCCATACTGTCAGATCTCGCCAACTGCAAGATTATGACCTGAGCCAAAATCAAGAGTTGGATGCTTGACTGACTGAGCCACCCAGGCCCCTTGCTAGTGAATTTTTAGTATAGCTTCCTAGAAGTGGGACCACTGGTTCAAAGAGTTAGTACTTTCCTGTACATCCACAGAATTATCACAGAATATCTTGTCAAGTTTTTTGGATCATTGCCAGTATGATAGGTAAGAAATGGCTTTGCAGTATACTTGTTGAACATCTTTCCCTAGGTTTTTTACAGTTACTTTTTGTGTTTTATTTAAGATGGATAAAAGTATAGGGGTGCCTGCGTGGCTCAGTTGGTTAGGTGTCTGACTTCGGCTCAGGTCATGATCTCACGTTTTGTGAGTTTGAGCCCCACATCAGGCTCTGTGCTGACAGCCTGAAGCCTGCTTTGGATTCTGTGTCTCCCTGTCTCTCTGCTCCTCCCCTGTTCATGCTCTCTCTCTCTCTCTCTCAAAAAAAAAAAAAAATGGATAGAAGTATTATCTATACTTTTCTATAGGGCTAATGGCATTTTCCTTTAGTTTTTAGATATTAGATATCAACAACTTTTTGTGATATAGATTGCTAATATTTTTTAATTTGTCTTTTCCCCTCAAAATATCAAGTCTCATTCTTCTACCTAACTTCTTTTAATTTTTTAGTTGGACTTACTTTCTTTTGCCACCTACCAGTAATCATCAAGGCAACACTTCCATTAACTTTTAGTTCCCCTACTTAAACAGAGGCTCTTGAAAATTACTGTTTTATTATAAAATAATGTATACCTAGAGTAAAAAATACAGAGAGACATTCTTCTGCAATTCTGTTATCCAAACATAAATATTAATACTTTAAAGTATGTGTTTCTATTTTCAAAATATAGTTTTACAATGGTAGATACATGTCATTATATATTTGTCAAGACCCATAGAATGTACCATAATGTACTGTAGAATGTACCAAGAGTAAACCATAATGTACATTATGGACTTTGGCTGATAATGATGTATCAGTGTAGGCTCATAGATTATAACAAACATACCACTGTGGTTCAAGATGTTGAGTGGGGGAGGCTTTGTGTATGTGAGGGCAGGGGATATATGTGAACACTGTACTTTCAGCTCAGTTTTGCTGTGAAAATTGCTCTAAAAATAGCATATTAAATTTCAAAAATATACGTACATTGTTTTATGTAATATTCATATACTGTTATGGCCAATCTGCCATTTTCATTTAATAATGCTTTATGTTGTATAGGATTCTATTTTATTGTTTTTTCCACTTAGTTTTTATCTTTTACATTGCAATTGAACGTCCTTATAACCAAGTCCATGATATTTCCTAGTAAAAGTTCATAGAAATGAAATAATTTCTCAAAAGAAATGCACATTTTAAATGCTTGTGATATTTATCATCATCTCTCATAAGGGTATAATAGATATTTGTTAACTGAATGAGTGAAAACTGGTAGCTTTTTGTGAGGAGGGAGGAAGTGAAGAGTCAGGACAGCTGGCTTTCACTTATGAGGGCACCTGGTACTGAAGAGACAGTGGGAGAGTGAAATTGCAAACATTTTTCAAACCACACCCTACCATCCCATCTCCCAACGACACCTGGCTTTTCTCCAAGGGGGAGAATCTCAAATGTTAGGCAGCTGTGGAAATGCTTGTGTTATACCCCTCCCCCACTGAGCCTCACTGCCTTATGGGACTTGTGATTCTGTGACAGAGAATATAATGAAGAAGCAAGGCAAGTATATCTGACTTTCTGAGGCAGGAGATTCAACTAGAGAATTTCAGATTTTCAAAATGAGGGTCAAATTAGAAGGGGCTTGGTTATCTCTGAGCCTGCATGGGGCAGTAGAAGGAGCTGAGGTTTCAGGCAGAGCTATGTCTGGGCTCACTTCTTGGTTCTGCTACTAACCATCTTTGTGGACGTGGCCACCGGACTCTTTCTGGGTCTCAGTGATGTCAACTGTTCCAATCAGCTTGTGAGGACAGAGGGAGTATAGAAGTACCCCTTATCCACGGTTTCACTCTCTGCGGTTTCAGTTACCTTCAGTCAACTGTGGTCTGCAAATATTAAATGGAAAACTCCAGAAATAAACAATTCATATGTTTTAAATTTCATGCCATTCTAAGTAGCATGATGAAATCTCATACCATCCCACTGGGGATGTGAGTCGTACCTTTGTCCCACGTATCCACACCATACACACTACCTGCTCATTAGTCGCTTAGTGGTCATCTTGGTTATCAGACCACCCACCTGGGTATTGCAGTACTTGTGTTCAAATACCCCTTATTTTACTTAATAATAACCCCAAAGCACAAGAGTAGTAATGTTGGCAATTCATGGCCAAGGAGAAGCCATGAAGAGCTTTCTTTGAGTGAAGAGATGGCAGTTCTCAACTTTAGGAAGAAAAAGCAATCATATGCTTAGGTAGCTAAGATCTACAGTAAGAATGAATTGTGTGTGCTAGTTTTATTGTTGTTGATCTCTTATTATGCCTAGTTTATAAATTAAACTTTATCATAGGTATGTACGTATAGGAAAAAACATACTACATATAGGGTTTGGTGTTATCAGAGGTTTCAAGCATCCACTGGGGGTCCAGGAACATATCCCCCACAGATAGGTATGTGTGTCCAGGGCTTAGCACATCTGTTGCATAGTGAACGTTCACTAAATATGTGATCCCTCCTCCTTTCTGTAACCAGAGTGCCCGATGATATGGACGAGCTGAGGTGTGATGTTCTTTTTCATGGTATACCCCATTTGTAGTTCCCTACATATAAAAACCCTGCTTAGGAGCAACCTGTCCACAGAATGACAGTATCAGCCATCCTCTTTCATCTCTGCCACCAAACCCTCGATACTACTTTTGTGGGACTCTCTTCCCTGGCCTAATCCAAGCTCTCCCATTCAGGGCACCAAAGACGTGCTGCCCCTTCATGGATGGATATCAGCTGCCATCACTGCTCTCTGCACCTCCTACCTGCCAGTATCGCCAGACTTCTACACCCCCTCTGCCCAGGAGAGTACCAGCCCCACACCCTCTAAAAACTGAACCCAAATCCCTGTTCCTTTGTCCCTGGATCAGCTGGGCGTTCAGCTGGTATTCCCAGTTTGAGCTCCAAGAGTGTTCTCGTGATCATGTGTCTACAAGTAGTGGGGAAGTTGATCCCACTGGCCCCTGCCTTATTTTGTGACACACAAGTTGACACAATAAGAAGCCGCTTTAACCATGAACTACCTGGCTCCTAGTTCCTGTTCTGCCACAGTCTAGCTGGGGCCCTTGAGCCTAGTCATTTCACCTCCCTGTGCCCCAGTTTCTGTATATGTAAAAAAGAAGAGGTCAGATTAAGTAATAATTCCTCTAGTTGGGCATTCATCATTTCCCTATGCTATTCTTTTATATGATGGGGAGAAAATAGTGGCATATGTGTGATCACAGTCTCAACTCTTGGGCTTCTAGTGTAGTAGAAACACAAATGCATCAAATCCCTTAGCCCTTGGGGTGACCCAGCAAAGCCTCAATTACTTGTCAATGACAGACCGAGGTTTCTTTCACATAACACGATGCAGTGATGGGAACAACAAGCAACTCAGCTTTCACACATTGCCCAGGATCGTCTCATTTTTTCATCCTCATGACAAGCCTGTGAGGCTGGTTTTGTTCCATGTAATGCATAAGGAGAATGAGGCCTAGTGGGATTACATACCCCATAAGGTTACCTACTTAGTAAATGTGGTCTGACTTCAGAGCCCATGCTTTCTGCCTTGGTGTGTGCTACTCAGTGATTTCCAAGCTCTCTTTCATCTTTATGATCCTGAACAGACTTTTTGGGCACTAGCCTGGGAACCCTTTCTGGTGGTGTTTTGATGGGTGAGCATGTTTAGATGGCCTAACAATTGACTTTCACATGAAAGGTTTAAAAAAAAATACAATCCAACTAAAATATAACCTGTGGGTATGGGTGTAAAAAAACCAACAAATCAAGCTTTGTTATGTTTAGCTACACTCACAGCTACCATTTCTGCTCTCCCGCCTGCTTACTTTCTCAGCTCTCAACCATATCATCTCCATCACTCAGCCACTCTTGACTCCTATAGCCATGGTGAAATACCCTCCCTGCATCCCCACCCACTCTGCACACACTGTCAGGCATCACAACTGAGCTGTTCTTCTTTAAAATTGCCTCCAAGGGGTGCCTGGGTGGCTCAGTTGGTGAAGCATCAGGCTCTAGATTTTGGCTCAGGTCATGATCTCACGGTGGTGAGATCGAGTCCCAAGTGGGGCTCTGTGCTGGGCGTGGAGCCTGATTAAGATTCTCTCTCTCCTTCTCCCCTCCCCCGCTCTCACTCTTACTTTCTCTCTCTCTCTCAAAAAAAATTACCTCCAAAACCTGTTCTGTCTTCCAAGGCTTCACTGCTGCCCCTCACACCTCCCCCATGGCAGCAGCTTTCCAGGTCCTGTGCTGTGCTTCCAGCTGGCCAGGGAGTGTGATTAGGGCGTATCAAATGGACAGCAAGAACCAGGTCAAGAGTAAGGGATAGGTTTCCTGAGACCTGAAGCCCTAGCAACCTCCAAGACTGTGCAGAGAGAGGTCAGTGCAAAAGTGATGCCAAATCCAGGGTGTCAGCAATGCAAGCAACTATCTCACCTTGAACAAAGACAAGGGGAACTTTCCAGAACTGCCTCAGAACAGAGGAAATGATGTTCTGACCATCCTGGAGAGAAGAAACGTGTTGGGAGGATTTGAGTAGCTCTCTCCCTCTGACATTGGTGCAAGCCAACCCCATCTCAGGAAAGATGCCCTTCTGGGCCCTTCTGGGCATGCTCATCCAACATAGATTTGGGGCAAGGAAAAAGGGCTGGGAACAATCAGAAAGGGGGATCTGAGGACTTTGCTATCCTTCAAATCTAGAATCCGAGAAGCCTTACTCTCTTTCAGCTTCTGCCTTGAGCCCTGCAAGATTGCTTATTGCATGTCTTTTAATCCCTGCCCCCTTCCGAGAATGACTTTGAGAGCCTCTCTCTATTCCTTGCTATCAAACATAAGGAGCCCTTCACCTCCCAGCACTCGAACCAGTATTACAGCTCTTTGGGGCTGTGGGGTTTGTGGAGAATGGATTCCCAAACAGCTGCAGGGCAACTACAGCCTCTTAGCAGACTGCCTAGCACATAGAAAATTTGTTGAACTAAATTACTGAAACAAGGCAGGCAGAAGGATTGCATTTAAAACACCCTGGAGCATATGTTCCCATGAGGTGCTGGGACTGCAGGCTTCACGGAAACAGCAGCAGCCAACATCTCAACCTGGCAATCAGAAAAGAAGATGTTGAGGGGACCCAGAGGTCACAAAACAGAGATACATAGAAGTCCTATAGACTGAGGGCTTGTGAGTCAGAATTAAGCCTTCTCAGACACGCCCCCAAATCCTAGCGATTCAGAACTGACAAATTCAAGGCTCCCACGTGACCATTCCCCACCCACCGCTTGCCCCAAACGTTAATTGTGCACAAGTCTCTGTCACCGAGCCCTTAAACGACCTCAGGATCCTTCTCAACACAGTACTTCAGGAAGCCATTAAAATCAAAAGGTCGGCAGTTGGGATAAAACTTATCTGCCACTCTTACGTAACATGTCTCTCTCGTTCAAAGGTGAGGAAACTGAGCTAATGACGTTTACTGAATTCTCCATTCCCCTTGATTATTTAGTAAAAGAATTCAAAGTAGCACATAGAACTTTTTACTCCTTTCCCAGTGCTCTTTCTAGTAACTAACTCTGAACCTGGAAATGCCCATTTGCAATATTGTCTTGGAAACTTAAGAGATTTCCCAACACTTATGACTCATATGGTGTCTTATGAACGGCTATCTAGCCTTCACCTCAAAATAGTGGAAATGTAAGTCAGTGGTGACCATGGCAGGTTAGATGTGAACTTGGGCATAATTCTTTTTGTCTCCATTTCCCATGTTTTGCCTCTCTCATCATTTCTCTAGGGGAGTCTAGCAGCTGAACTCAAATGACCGTATAAATGGCAAATGCCTATAAGAGATAAATGCTGAAGCAAAACAGTCATGTTTGGGGGCATTTTAGGATCGATTTCTGTTTCTCAAGCTTTTTGCTTTGTAGCAAGAGCATCTTTTGAGCGTATTTTGCTCTCTTTGATTGTTCATCTTCTCATAAGGGAAAAAAATCTTAATAAATCTTTTGTCTGTTTTGAATTCTATAGATTAAATTTTTACCATGCTAATATACTATAATGCTGAAAGAAGATAATTATGCGGTAAAATTAAGACATTCTGCAATTATATCTTGTAATATCATTAATTTCCAGATGCACACAAATTATATCTACCTCAAGAAGAATGGTAATTTCCTTTGTTTCACTCACAAAAGCAGGTAATAACAATCTTTCTCCTGCAATTATTTTAGACAAATTTTCCAATTTGTTATCTTAGACCTCTCAGAGCAGTAATGATACATTATCTCAAGTTTCCAGTTTTACTTTTATCATTGTATCACTAATGATCTTTTAGATTGAAAATGTTGTTTTCTTTTTGAAAAAGCATTGACACTTATTGTCATATCTTTCCAGCCTCTTCATAATCTTAGGAGAGAAATCATTAATGGTAATGAATGAACGGGCTTATTGAAAAAATTATGCCATAGATAACATGTCCCCATCTATGCTAACACGAGATCTATTTCATGCAAGACATATAGAGAAAAAATTAATGGCACAGAACAAAAGAGCTTAAAGAAGCATCCCATGAGTAGCTTATAAAGTTATTCCAATCTTTATTAGAATTTTGTATTCACACCAAATCAACAAATATTATTAAGCACTAATTCTATGCAAAACACTGTATCAGGGAGTAAAAATGTCAATGGGCCCTCTAAGAGTGCATAGACTGGCTGGGGAGATGAGAATGAAAGAAATCAGTATGGAAGAACGAGTAGCAATAGAAAGCAAGAGGTCCAGTAGTGATACAAGACTATTACCAGGTGAATCTTAGAGAAAGGAATTCTGTGGGCTCAGAGGAAAGAAAGCACATGGGGTTTGGGGTTCCTAGAGCAGGAAAGAGATACATGGAACTAAATATAAGAGAAAAGACCCCATGGCCAAAGTAGAATTTGATCAAGTAAGCCTTCTCCGTGAACTCATCTTTCATTGTCATCATCTTTCCACACCTCACCAAGACTCACCTCATCTGGCCTTGCTTTATTTCTCATTTCTGTTTTCTCTTTGCAATATCACTAACTCTCATGGATTCAATAACGTTATGTCTTAAATCTCAGTCTCCAGCAAATCTGTGTCTCTCCACTTGGACTTTGAATCCCACTATGCTTCCTGCTTGCACTGATACCTTTCTTTCCACCCCAGTATGAACAAATCTTGTCTATCGAGCCAGTCCAGTTAAGTGCAACCTCCAGGAAGCTTTCTCTTGACCCTCTCAGTTGGAAATTATATGTCCCTTCAAGTCCTACAGCACTTTTTTTTTTTTACCTCTACCATGAACTACCCTTATTGTTTGCTAAAAAACTGAACTATGGTTATTTGCCATCATGATTTCCTCTTTAAGCATATGAGTATCTATGTTTCCACCACCAAAAGAAGTAGACCCAGAAGCCTAATTTGTACTATATGATCTTACCCTCCTGGCCATAACTGATTCTGCCATAGGTGGATACCTGTCTCTGGTTGGGCAAAGTCAATTTTCTTTCCCAGCAGTTGCAACCTAGAGAAGCAAATGAGTTTCTACTGGTTCTTGAATTTAAAATACATTTGGAATCAAACAACACTTTCAATAGCATATAATGACAAGGTACAGAATGGAAGAAGACAGTTGCATAAGGGTCTATTATGCATAATATATAAAGAACTCTTACCACTCAACAACAGAAAAACAAACAATTCAATTGAAAACTGGACAAAAGATTTGAATAGACTTTTTTCAAAGATATACCAATGGCCAACCAGTATGTGAAAAGATGCTTAACATAATTAGTCATGAGGAAAATGTAAATCAAAATCATAATGACATAGTACTCACACACACTAGGTTGGCCATAATAAAAAAAAAAGGAAAAAAACAAGTGCTTGCAAGGATGTGGAGAAATTAGAGCCCCCACACATTGCTGGTGACAATGTAAAATGGTGCAGCTGCTGTGGAAAAAATGTTGGTAGTTTCTCAAAAAGCCAAACATAGAATTATAATATGAACCAGCAACCCCAGTCCTATGTACATCTTCAAAAGAATTGACAATGGGTATTCACACAAAAACTTGTACATAACTGTTCATAACAACATAATTAATAATAACCGAAAAGTGGAAAAAACCCAAATGTCCATCAGTGGATGGATAAACAAAATGTGGTATATCCATACAATGAAATGTAATTCAGCCATAAAAAAGAATCAAATATTGACACATGCTATGACATGGATGAATGCTGACAACATAATGCTAAGTGAAAGAAGTCAGACACAAGAGACATTGCATGATTCCATTTATATAAAATACGCAGAAGAGATAAATCCAGAGAGACAGAAAGGAGATTGCGGTTGCAGGAGACTTGGAGATGAGGGGAATAGGGAGTGACTACTTAATAGGTATGGGGTTTCTATTTGGGAGAATAACAGAGTTTTAGATCTTAACAATGATGATGGTTGCATAACATTGTGAATGTAATTAATGCCTCCAAAGTGTATGCTTTAACATGATTTAAATGATAAATTTCATGGTGTGTGTATTCCTAAAGTTATTCCAATCTTTACTCAAATGTATTCATACCAAATCAACAAATGCTATTCCATGCATATTCCATGTGTATTTTACCATAACAATAACAAAAGACATTTAGAACAGTTGGTTGACTTTGTCCATTATATTCATGAAGAATCAGAAAAATCCAACCCACAAAGAGTGAATGATGAAGCAACTGAGCAGAGAGAAATGTGAAGCCTGAGAACAGGAAAGAGAAGTTGCTCCTGTCCTTCCAGAGCTGGCCTCAGCCTTCAAGAGGCTCACGTGGATTTGCAGCCTTGGACTTCTACAAGCATCTGAAATTCCCTCTTCACAGTTCAGTAATTTGAGGGGGTTACTGCCACAAAGAGCTAGTAAGACACACACCCTCCCCCCTCCCCAGCTCCTTAAGGGCATGGGCTGTAGGATAACTCATCTCCACTGTTTTGCCCACAGGGCTCACATAGCCTAATACCCATTGTTTAACTGGCACACAGTATATGTGCATTAAAAAGAAAGAAGGAAAAATAGATTCAAAACCAACACAGGCCAAAAAAAAGTAAAAAAGCCCCAAAACTTTTTGACCTAAGTAAAAACAGACCTAATGGAAGAATTTCCTCCCATTTCTCATAATAATTTAAATCAGGTTGCTTAGTAACCATCTTCCTTAAAATGGTACATTTATAAAAAATAGTGTTTTTATAAGAAGCTGTGGATTTCCAAGCCAGATTTTATAACCTCATGCAGGCCCATATGTCTTTTTTCCAGGCCAAATTCCAACTGGCTTGCAGAGGGATATGCATGCTGAAAAGCAATGCTGAGAATGTGGAGGGTCAGGTCGATAGGGGAGGAAGAATTTCAGTGTAACAGTAATATCAAAGGGTGCCTTGAAATGAAAAAAGATCTTGATTTTTATGCTGTATATTTATTTTCTTGGAAAGAAAATCATTGGATAGTATTGGCCAGGAGTGTCATGCCCATGACTTTCTGGTGTTCCTATCAAGTCACATGAAGACATGTCTAAAGATGGCAGAAAGGAACTCTTAATCATTTGGATTTTATATGAAAACTCCCAAGCCCTGAACAAAAACATGACCTAGGAGATACAACCGTCTTGTTATTTTTCTCATGTAATGCAATTTTGGTATTCATTCTCAATTGTGTATCATAATAAGAATTACCATTTAACATTATATTATTGCTACATTTGTATAGTTCTTACCAGTTTTCATTGATCATCTCCTAAAACAGGATATCTTGAATCAAAGAATGAAATAGGATGATGGTGTTTGTTTAAAAAAAAAAAAAACTTATCCTAACCAATTTTTTGGTATCCTCAGGGCAAAAAGTGTATCTCATTGCATCCTTTCTGAGTTATGGCTCCTTTCTGTGCTTGATTCGGAACAGAGGCAGACACTGGAAGAGAAAACACTCAATCTGAAAACATCCTAAATCAAGGAACTCAAAAAGTCAAGTAGGCAGTCCTCAATTGGAGTAATTAGCAGAATAGCCCATCTAATGTCGAAGTGCCAGCAGGTACCAGAACCACATCTTGATTATTACACTGTTTAAATGCACTCATAGCAAAATAGTGTACTACAACTAAAGAGCCCCTGGCATTTTCTAGGTCTGCTTCCCCCCTAAGATTCCTGTTCAGTCATTTTCCCTGGGGTTAAGATGGCTGGACAGTATCTCTTTGGGAACAATATGAATTTCAATAAAATCATAAAAGGACACGTTTGAGGAGCTCAGCTGTGCTTGCGTTTATTAGTTAAATAATTTAGAAAAACTTCTTTCTGCTTGACATCTCCTTAAATTGTATGACAGGATGAATTTGTCATAGAAACTGACAGGTAGCATTCTAAGTTGTCTGTCCCTGGTCCCAGCATCCAGCTGAGGTGATATGTGTGTGTGTGTGTGTGTGTGTGTGTGTGTGTAGTGAACAATGGGGTTACCTACATGATACAGTTATACCAGGAAGACTCAGCTCAGGGGCCACTTTAGCCAGAGGAGCTCACGATGGCCCCTCCCCAGTGCCACTGTACCTTGCTCTGGCCACCAGCGGTGGCAGCGGTGGACTCTAGAGATGGATAGGAAACTGATGGCCCAGTGACCCAGGAGCCTCTTCTAGTAGTTATTGCAGCCTGGCCCAGAGCTCCCAGCCCAACTCTACAGACAAATTGTTTCAGAACAACCGCTACCTGTTCAGCATGGAATCAGGTACTGTCGGGGGTTCAGAACCTTGTAATTAATGGCTCCTACTCATACTGCTTACCAGTAGTAGTCACACCCAGATATAAAAAGTTAGGCCTATCTCGCTGAATTCCTTTGTATGTACACTACGTTATTCCAGATGAAAACACTTTTTTCTCCCTCACTTGATAACAAACCACTTCTGAGATGAAAGGCACATACTTAGAATCCAGGAATGGCAATCCCAGCTCTATCTAGCTGTGTGGCCATGTGCATGTCGACTTCTCTGCGTCTGTACTTCCCTATTTGCACAATGACACATGTATGCCACATGATCTCTAAGTTCCCTTCCAGCTCAAAATTCAGTATGAATGGAGTTTAAGTCACTAATATTTCAGTGGGATCATAGAATGATAAAGAGGTACATTTTGTTTTTTAGGGTTTGAGTTCCTCAATTCATTAATTTATAGTACATTTTCTTTTTTTTTTTAAATTTTTTTTTTCAACGTTTTTTATTTATTTTTGGGACAGAGAGAGACAGAGCATGAACGGGGGAGGGGCAGAGAGAGAGGGAGACACAGAATCGGAAACAGGCTCCAGGCTCTGAGCCATCAGCCCAGAGCCTGACGCGGGGCTCGAACTCACGGACCGCGAGATCGTGACCTGGCTGAAGTCGGACGCTTAACCGACTGCGCCACCCAGGCGCCCCTATAGTACATTTTCAATTCGGTTGAAACTCAACTTCAGTTCCACTAAGAATTTAAACACTTGAATTTTTTATGTTTATTCAATTTGTGATATTCAACAAATATTTATTCAGTGTCCACTGTGAGCTAGGTCATTGTGTGAGCTATGAGTTAGAGATAAATGAGGAGTGAGGCATGGCCCCTGCCCTCAGAAAGCTCACAGCCTAATATAGGAGAATTAAGCCAGCATTGTGTTGTGTGCCAATTAGTAGGTGCCCTGAGGATGCAGAGGAAGGGCTTAAAGAGTCGGGCAGGCAACGATATCCAAGAGAACACCTGAGCGAGACAACCATGAGCAAGACATGAGAGAGACAGAGATGCGGAGTAGTTTGTGCAAAGGCCCAAGGGTGAAAGGGAGCATGACAGCTTGGGAACTGTAAGTAGGGGCTGGAGCCTAGGGACTGAGGACTGGAGATAAATAAGGCCGAGGAGGTTTGGCATTATCACTATTTAATAAAGCAAATTACAAATCAGAAAAAGACAATCAGAACCTCGATGATGTACTATTATACTCTCAACACATGGGCAACAATTTTAAAGGTGGACAATACCAGGTGTTGTAAAGTAGAGCAATTGAATCTCCTACATGTTGTATGTGGCGAGAATACACACTGGTACAACCACTTTGTAAAACAGTTTTGAGATCATCTATTACCAGCAATTCTAATCCACTCATCACAGCATTGTTTGTAATACCCAGAAACAAAAGCAACCCAAATGTCCTTTAATGAGTGGAATAGATATGTTAGTTGTGGTAGGGTCATGTAATGGAATACTATACAAGAACAATGTAAACTATTTATAAAGATGTGCAATAATATGATTGCCGGGGGCACCTGAGTGGCTCAGTTGGTTGAGTGTCCTACTTCGGCTCAGGTAATGATCTTATGGTTCGTGAGTTCAAGCCTAACATCAGGCTGGTGGCTGGCAGTGCAGAGCCTGCTTTGGATCTTCTGTCCTCCTTTCTCTCTGCCCCTCTCCCACTCAGGGGTCTCTCTCTCTCTCTATCTCTCTCAAAAAGAAATAAACATTAAACGATAGTAATAAAAATGTGATTTCAAATCACAAACTTAAGGCTGAACGAGGAAAAAGACACAAAAATGTATATAGTATTATTCTGTTTATATAAAGTTGAAAAACAGGGGAAACTAAACTTTCCTCTTTAGGAACTCATAATATAAAGCTATTTTCTATTTTATATAAATCTAGTTTTAAAAGGAAAAATTAGGGGTGCCTGGGTAGCTCAGTCAGTTAAGCATCCAACTCTTGATTTTGGCTCAGGTCATGATCTCACAGTTTCGTGAGTTTGAGTCCCACATCAGGCTCTGCACTGATACTGTGGAGCTTGCTTGGGATTCTGTCTCTCTCTCTCTCTCTCTCTCTCTGTCCCTCACCTGCTCGCGTGCTCTCTGTCTCTCTCAAAAATAAATAAATAAACATAAAAAATAATAAAAAAAAGAAAAGAAATTATCACAAGTCAGGGTAATGTTACCTCTGGGAGAGGAAAGGGGTCTGTGATTTGGGAAGGGCTGACATGGAGTATTTTCTATAAAATTGTGTGTTACACTGGATGTTTATGTTATGTACTCTTCTCGTTGCCTATTACATTGCACAATGAAAATCTTAAACAAAAAAGGAAACACTAGAATCAAACATGACCAAAAAAAAAAAAAAAAAAAAACAAAAGAGGCAGAACAGGAGGGAAAGGAAAAAAGGAAAGAAGGTTAACATATACACTTAGTAGCCCTGATTATATTTGGGGTATGACAAGAGGGTCTTGGTGCAAAGATATTCGGGAGGAATGTTTGTCTCCATCTTAAGAACAACCCATTGTCTCCTCCCTCAGCCTGAGTGTGAAGTGGGAGACCACAGCCAAGGACAGAGCAGGAAGAATGACAAATAGAGTCAATCCCTTTCCTACCACATGTGCTTTGTGGGTTTCTTCCACTTCTCCTGGAAAAATCTGTTGCTGATCTCCTGTGTCCCTTCACCCTGCCTTGTAAGTGTAGACAGGGGAGACTGTTGCCGGGAGAACGTTCTCAGGCCTTTTTCTATTCAGTTCTCTGGCATCTGAGGCCGACCAACCATGGGGCTCCAGGCCACTTACTCACATTTTCCCACTTTCTCTGCTGTATTGTTGAAAGCCCTTTCATATTTTTCTCATTTGATGCTTCAAACAGTCTCCAGATGTGGGTAGAGCAGGTATTGTTATATTCATGGAAGAACAGCCTCTAAGCAAAATCCAAGGTCACACAGCTTAGACTAGGATTTGGGCCCCCCATTCTGAATCCACTTCAGTGTGCTATCTTACTGGCTCCACATGTCACCAGAATGTAGGGTCCAAGTCCCACACCCCAAGGTCAAGTGGCTCTGCCCATTTGTGGGAAGTGCTGAAAGCCCAGAGATGCTATGGGGGGAAGTTGCATTAACCCACATATTAAAGCACTAAATGACAAAAACTCTAATCCCCCCCAAACTTTTGAGTTCAGTCTAAATATGTCAGTAGAGCTTGCTTTCTCTGATGTGAACTTCACACACTTTCTTCATTTCACAAAGCACTAAGGAAACAAAGGATTCTAAGGCTTGCCAAAGGTTTTAGCCCCTTCATTGTTTTATCTCAGAGAACGAGGGAGAAAGTGAGAGATTCTCCTGTGTTTCAAAGATCTAATTTTGGTGTGAAAGAGTAAATGGCTCAAAGCCAACACCTTTGAAGCATGTGGTAAAGAATGAAAAAGGAATGGACAAGTAGAAATCAATACTTCTTTGCTATTATCTGTCAATGCAGGGAAACCAATCCCAAATGTGCATTTCTTTCACTATTTCAGTTGCTTGTAAATATCATACAATAATATCAAGTTTGGGGACAAATCTTTCAGTTTTATAACATCATCTAGGAAAATTTTCAATATTTAAAATTTCTTTGTAGCTGTGCTTGACTTTAAGAAACATACTGCTAAAATTGTAACTGGTGAAACAGATGTGTTGGTAGATGCTCATTTGTGTTTCAAAATGATTCTTTGCTTTACAAAAAGATTCATTGATCACATACAATCTTTCTCATAGCTCTCACATTGCATTTTGAAATTGGATTCAGTGTCATCCTAAAAAAAATGTTATTACAGTCTCTTAGGAGCCATCTATTACATAAAGTGAGAACCATTTATATATTCATTTGATTACAAATTCAACAAAGTCCTTTTTAAAAATACTTCAGAAATTACTCCATCACTTTCTTCTCCTTGAAGTCTAAAACCAGCTTGTGCTGTCACCAAAGAAAAAGAAATAAGAATGTGGTGAACCCAATAGTCAAGCAAATGTCTTAAGTCTTTTCAAGAGATAAAAATCAAACTAGAATTCTTAATTGCAATAAAAATCAGAACAGTGGCTATAATAATTGATTAAAATGATCATTTTTATAATTTATAATAACTGCATCCATTTAAGTTCATAATTTATTCAAAATGTCAGGCAGAATTAGGGGTAGCCCTCTTATAACTCTTATAGTCAATTTGAACAAAGATAGCAACATTACTGAATTTTTCAATTTGAGCATATATTCCACCAAATTTTCCATATGAGCTACTTTGCTGGCCTCTTTAAAAAAAAATTTTTTTAACATTTATTTATTATTTAGAGACAGACAGACACAGAGTGTGAGCAGGGGAGGGGTAGAGAGAAGGGGAGACACAGAATCCGAAGTAGGCTCCAGACTGAGGTGTCAGCACAGAGCCTGATGCGGGGCTCAAACTCACGAACTGTGAGATCATGACCTGAGCTGAAGTCGGTTGCCTAACCAACTGAGCCACCCAGGTGCCCCTAATCTGGCCTCTTTAAAACCATCCTCCAGACACCAGTACCAAAGCCATGGGCACCTTCTTCTGAACACCTCATTTAGAAAACATGGAGCAGAAGAGACAGAAATGAAGAGCTTTGCCAATAGATTTCTCCACTGAGTGATGAATCGCCTTCTCTCTCTAAATTTTAGTTTCTCTGTCCATAAAATGGAGACAATAACCAGGCTCCCAAAGTTGTGAGGATTAAATACAATAATAAGCAGAAAGCTTTCAGCACACCACCTGGCACAAAGTGAATGACAGCTGTTGTTCTTTGAGCTGGGGGTTAGGGACCATGGGTTCTACCAGTAGCTTTGTTGCAGCTAGCTACATGGCCTTGGTAAGGTTGACCCCCACCTTTTGTAGGCCTTAATTTCCTCATTGCGGCATGGAGCTGTTTTGGGATCACTAACCCAAATGCCTTCAGAGATCAGGCAATGAATATACATGCAGTAGACCAGGTGTAAGACAATTGAACAGGTTGGAAACTGTCTGAACTTTGGAGTTCTTCCCAGCCTATGGCATTTAAATTCTGAATTTGTTAAATACACCAACTTGCAACATTTGGGGGTCACTCTGTAATACCCTTTTCAGCTCTTGCATTCTTTTCCTCTTCTTTTCCATGTTCTTCCTCTTCCCAAAATCTACTCCAGGTGGATTTACATAGTGAAGCAACTAGTGGGTCAACCCAAGAGGTTGGTGATTTTTGAAAGTAACCCTGGTGTCTTCATTCCCTCCACAACTGTTCTCCTATTTTCTACCTCCAAAAACTCATTCATAACCTTCCCCACACATATACCGTTTCCTGAAACTATGACTTTGAGGGTATAGTTCACATGAGCTATGTACACATACAACTGTCTGCTAGACTACCTCTCTGTGTGCTTGAAGAGGGAGATGACATGTTTTATACGTTTTGTTTGGGCTCCACACTCCATGGACATTTAAGCCATCATAATGAAAAAGAGTGCCACACACGTTTCCATTTAAAGGTATCCCATTTCAGGCTCCTAGATTTTTCTTGGTTCCCTAAGCAGACAGCATAATCATATGCTTCATAAGTCTATAACAAATAAGGCATGTTCCAAAGTGCTGAATTCTTTCCCCTCTTTTTGCTCCCCATTCAAGGCTTAATTGATGCAGAACAATGACTTAAAACTATTTTTTTTCCTCATGGGTTATCCACAGAATGAGTACAAACAATATATAGTAGCAACATTCTGGGCGCAGAATATACCAAGAACATCCTATGCCTACAGAAAGGAGTAAGACACAAAGATGAAAGGAGCTACCTACTTCTTTGAGGCTTTGTTCCTTGAGAAAAATCATTTTCCTATCCCTTTCATTACCTCAGAGATGGAGGCAAATGCTTTAAGAGGGGTCATATAATACTTTGAAAGGCCTTTTGCCACAGTGTGGTTATTAAACCCTTGGGAAACAATGGGCTTCTCTGAAAGTATATGGAACAGTTGTACCCCCTGAGAGTCATCTTGGATTGGAATGAAATAAACTGGTTACTCTAGAGAGCAAAATATGATTGATTAGGGCTTAGAACCAGTGGTGTTTGGGTCTCTCACCTCTGGCTCTTTCTGACCTATTCTGTAGTACAACAGAATTCAGGTTGAGTCTTTGAAAAGCTCTCTGGCTTCTAGCTATAATGTAACATATGGTAAAATGAGCTCAACACGGAGTTATGTTTTTCTTTTCTTAATCCTCCCAGTAAGACCAAATTCCAAGAATGGGATTGAAAAAAGGAGGCGGACAGCAGAGAAATACAAGCAGGCTGTGGAAGTAAAAGCTACATTAAGGCTTTGAGACTGAAAAATCATGGAAAATGCGTATTCATGATGAAGAAACAGAAAACCCCGGATGGTCCCCTCCCAAGATATTTGTGTTCCTTTGCCCAGTCCTGGGAAGTTAGGGCAATCTAAGTATTTGTTTAAATACATATAAGTAAACGTGGCTTATTGGTCCAGGGGGAGAATACTAATGTGGCTCTCCTAATACTATACAGGAGAATATCTAAAACTTGAATCATCTCTTTTTTTTTTTAACTTACTCCTTAAGTCATTTTCTATTCTGCAAGATATTTCTACAAGTCAAGCCAAGTCTGTAATAGGGAAAGGCCTTGAAATAATTCTTTCTCCCTTTTTCCCTGTGGTGCTGAAAGTTCCCAGTCAGCTCTACAGGCTACTTAGTTAGCAGGGTTCTCAACAGGCTCCGGCCACAACATCAAGGTTTTCCCTCTCTCACTGCATGAGAGGGAAGAGTAAACAATATACAATATATGGGGCTACCGGTAGTTTGGGTACAAAGGACAGTAGAGTGGAGGAAGCAGAAAATGAAAGATTTCGAGCCACGAAGGGGAGGAGCACCTGTCCAACCACATGGCTCCCGGTCACATGAAGCTTCATGGCTTCCTAAAGCCCCTGCATTATGCACATTTACTGAGAGCTTCAGCTTAGACATGGCTCTCCATTGCACTCAATTTAGAGTTTAGGAAGTAAAGCTAGTATCCAATATATCAAGATTGATCACTTTTTGAAGTCTACAGAAGAAAGGCACTTGAACCTTCACATTTATTGTTTTTTTGACTCTGAATACACATTTATTGATGTCTGGCAATTGCAGTTAGTTATAATATTTTAATAAAGAACTCTGTTTTGACTTTTAAAAATCAATATTAAAGGAATCATGTCTTCAGGATAAATTCTCTGGGATAAGATAATTGGACTAAAAGATATGAGTG
Source organism: Panthera uncia (assembly GCF_023721935.1). NCBI lineage: Eukaryota > Metazoa > Chordata > Mammalia > Carnivora > Felidae > Panthera > Panthera uncia. Next base: position 35,498,279 of record NW_026057584.1, on the reverse strand, counting down.
AGTGCCTTTTTGTCTCTTTGGGTTCTTTTTGCTAAACGAGGTTTCATGAAGACGAGAGCAATGTAGCATGCCCGCGGCTGGGCGTGAGGGCACCAACTTCACCAGGACGTTGTCCGCACTGGATTTTCATTTCACTTTTAAGTAAGTATAAAAAGGCATTTCAAAGTTACTCTACTTTCACTGCATCTTAAAGTAGTTTTAAAGTAGTTTTATCTCATTAATTTATACCAATAGGAAGAAATTGGACTCCTTCATAACAGCGTAAGTCTCCTTTCAAGATCTAATTTTCTCTACTTGTGTAGTCAGTACTAAATTGGGCTATGGATTTAAAAATGAAGTATGGTATTGAGGCAATTATCCTTCTACCCTCCGCTCTATTTTAGGAAGGAAAACAAAAAAATTTTGTTGCCAGGAGCAGTGGTAACACTACTGCCATCAGGAAAACTGGCTATGAATTCTAGATATTTCACTCATCAGCTCAATGGGCATGGTCAAGTACTTAACCTCTACCCTCAGTTTCATCTGTTGCAAAATAGGCCTACTATTTGCTCAGTAATTCACAGGATTTTTTTTTTGTCTTTTTTTTTTAATGTTTATTTATTTTTGAAGGAGAGAGACAGAGTGTGAGTGGGGGAGGGGCAGAGAGAGAGACACAGAATCCGAAGCAGGCTCCAGGCTCTGAGCTGTCAGCACAGAGCCCCATGCAGGGCTTGAACTCACCAACTGCGAGATCATGACCTGAGCCGAAGTCAGACGCTCAACCGACCGAGGCTCAACCAACTGAGCCACCCAGGCACCCCTCACAGGATTAAGTATTGAATGGAATGATAACTGTAATGGTGCTTTGAGAAGTAACAGTTATTTAAAACATTATAAGAAGTAACAAATGAATAACAATAAATAACAATAACCCAGAAGTTTGTCAGTAGGAAAGTTGCTATGTGAGAGAGGAAAGAAGGTCAGAATCCAAGAGGGAGAGCTTAAAAGTCCTAGCAGGAAAAAAAATTATTAACAAGATAACAATCCCATTATTTCCTAAACCTTTTGGGTTTTTCTAAAAAGACATGCAGTTTTCAACTAGATTTATATGTGGTGTCAAAGCTGCCGAAGAAGGTCAGTAAATATGAATCAAATTTAATGTTTATCAGTCAAAAAATTTTTTAAATGAACATATTTATACATGATCCATTGACAGATGAGATCCACAAATCCTCCCCCAAACAGAGGTGTATTGGGAGAGCAGTATCTGTTGAGGTGGCTTACATTATAAATGATAGGTATTAGATTTTCTGATGCTATTGCATTTTTTATTTCATTTTCCAATTGGTGCTTAAAACTAGAAAACATTGAAAAGAGAAATTAGCAGGCAAATTAAGACAAATAAAAGGAGAAATATTCCAAGTTTCTGGCTTGGACAACTCATGATTAAGATGTCACTTCTCCCCCAAAGTGATCAATGCAACTGTGATTCAAGAGATCCTATTACTTTTTTAAAGTGTTTATTTAAATTCCAGTTATGGAACATGCAGTGTAATATTAGTTTCAGGTGTACAATATAGAGATTCAACACTTCCATACATTACCCAGTGCTCATCACAACAAGTAGGCTCCTTAATCCCCATCATCTATTTCACCCATCCTCCCACTTACCTCCTTTCTGGTAACCATTAGTTTGTTCTCGAGAGTTGAGTCTGTTTTTTGGTTTGCCTCTTACTCTCTCTTTTTCCTTTTGCTTTTTTGTTTTGTGTCTTAAATTCCATATATGAGTGAAATCATATGGTATTTGACTTTATCTGACTGGCTTATTTAGCTTAACGGTAATACTCTCTAGCTCCGTTCACGTCATTGCAAATGGCAAGATCCCATCATTCATCTTCTTTATCTACTCATCAATTGATGGGTACTTGGGCTGTTTCCATAATTTGGCTGTGATAGATAATGCTATGGTAAGGGAGCATGTATCCCTTTGAATTTAGTATTGTTGTATTCTTTGGGTAAATACCTAGTAGTACAATTGCTGGATCATGGGTTAGTTCTATTTTTAACTTTTTGATGAACCTCCATACTGTTTTCCAGAATGGCTGCACCAGTTTGCATTCCCACCAATAGTGCAAGAGGGTTCCCTTTTCTCCATAACCTTGCCAACACTTGTTGTTTCTTATGTTGTTGATTTTAGCCATTCTGACAGGTGTCAGGTGATACCTCATTATAGTTTTGATTTGTATTTCCCTGATGATAAGTGATCATCTTATCATGTGTCTTTGGCAGTCTGTATGTCTTCTTTTGGAAAAATGTCTGTTCGTGTCTTCTGCCCATTTTTATTTTTATTTATTTTTAATTTTTTTAATGTTTATTTATTTTTGAGAGAGTGAGAGAGAGAGACAGAGAGACAGAGCATTAGTGGGGGAGGGGCAGAGAGAGAGGGAGGCACAGAATCTGAAGCAGGCTCCAGGCTCTGAGCTATCAGCACAGAGCCTGACGCGGGGCTTGAACTCACGAATCATGAGATCATGACCTGAGCTGAAGTCAGATGCTTAACTGACTGAGCCACCCAGGTGCCCCTCTTCTGCCCATTTTTAAATTGGATTATTCATTTTTGAGGTGTTGATCTTTATAAGTTCTTTATATGTTTTTGATGCTAACCCTTTATCTGATGTGTCATTAGCAAATATCTTTTCCCATTCCATAGGTTGCTTTTAGTTTTGTTGATTATTTCCTTCACTGTGCAGAAGCCTTTTATTTTGATATTGACCTAGTAGTTTATTTTTTAAATTTTGTCTCCCTTGTTTCAGGAAACATATCTAGAAAGAGTTTGCTATGGGAAATGTCAAAGAAGTTACTGCCTGTGTTCTCCTCTAGGATGTTTATGGTTTCAGGAGACACCCTATCTCTTTGTGTGTGTCCACGTACATGTGTGTGCAAATTGACAAGTTGATTCTAAAATGTATATGGAAATGCAAAAAGCCTAGAAAAGACAAGACAATTTGAGTAAGAAAAAGTTGGAAGACTTACACTATCAGATTTCAAGACTTATCCTAAAGCTAAATAATTAAGACATGATGATACTGGTACAAGGATAGACAAATGGACCACTGGAACAAAATGGAAAGTTCATAAATAAACCCCCACATGTACAGTCATTTAATGACAAAGGCAACATTGCAATGCAGTGAAGAAAGAATGATCATTTCAACAAGTGGTTGCTGGAGGGGCGCCTGGATGGCAGAGCCCACTTCAGATCATGGGTCCCCTCTCTCTCTGCCCCTCCCCTGCTTGCATTAGTCCCCCCTCTCTCTCTGCCCCTCCCCTGCTTGCACTCTCTCTCTCTCTCTCTCAAAAATAAATAAATATTAAAAACATTTTTTGAACAAGTGGTGCTAAAGAAACTGGATATCCATATTAAAAAAAAGTGAACTTGGACTTCTTTCTCATACCATATTGTTAACATTAATTCAAGATAGATCATAAAGCTAAATGTGAAAACTAAAATAATCAAACTTTTAAAAAATTAATCAAGTTTTTAGAAAAAACATAGAATATCTTTACGAACTTGAAATAGGTAAAGATTTCTCAAACAGGACACAAAAAAACAGAAGTGATTACATCAGAAGTGATAATTTGGACTTAGTAAAATTAATAACTACTATTCATTATATTTATAATATAAAGATATATACAACATTTTATGTTGTACTGATGTACATGTATAATTATATACATATATAATTACATAATACGTATATACAATTATATATAATTAATACAAATGAATATTTATATTACTGACAAAGACACATCCAGAATATATGAAGATCTTTCACAGATCCATAATTTCAAAAAGTAAAACACCCAATTTTTCTTGTCACCCATCAGAAAAGAATGTCTGAATCATAAGAAAAGATCATTATAATTTGTATGAGGGAACTACAAACCAAAACCACAATGGGAGACCACCACACATGGTCCAAAATAGCTAAAACTGAAAAGACTGACAATAACAATTTTTGAAAAGTATGTGGATCAATTGGAACTCCCACACATTCCTTGTAGGAACGTAAACTGGCAGAACCACTTTGGAAAATATTTGGCAGTACATGTGTCCAAAGCTAAACATATGTTTACCCTATGAATCAACAATTCCACTCCTGGGTGCAAGCCCAAGGGGGAAACTGTGCAGATATGTCCACCGAGAGACATGCACAAGAATGTCAATGGGCAGCTTTACTCCTAATAGCCAAAAACTCTGAATGATCCAAATGTTCTTCAGTGTGAGAATGGATAAACGAATTGTGATAAATTCATATAATGGAATACCACTCAGCAATAAAACAAAGACTACTGATCTATTCAACAACATGGATGAATCTCATAGATATTATGTTGAACAAAAAAGTAGAATCTAGACATCGTACATACTATGTGGGTCCATTTAAATGAAATTCAAAACCAGACAAAACCTGTTTATAAAAGTCAGAATAGTGGTTTACTTCTGGGGAGCTGTTGATCGGGAAGAGGCATGAGGGGACTTTCTAGGGTGGAGTACATGTCCTATATTTTGATTTGATTTGTTATTAAGGGTACATACATATGTAAAAATGCATTGACTTGTACACTTAAGATTTGTGATCATGACTCTTGTTAGTTATATTTCATCTAAGAAATAAAGAAGAAAAGGGAAATAAATGATCCTTCACTATAAAGATATTAAAAGTTAATCTCCTTTCTGAAATGGAATTCTAGACTCCTGATGTTAGAGGATGCCTTAAAGATCAGTCACCTTGTTTTATAGATGGATCTAATGACTGGAGGGTATGCTGTCTTGCCCAAGGCCAATAACAAATTAGTGACAAAGTTAGGATCAGACTCCAAGATTCCTGATAACCCTGTCCAGTGGTCCTTCTTCTCCCTCACTTCACTTTCCAAAAGCACCCCTGAGAATGATACTGGCACTTAAGTGGGCTCTTCAATCAATCCCTATGTCCTAATAAAATGTCTGTGGAACTTAAACTTAGTCCATGCATCCCCTCTGCTGGAATTCTCATTCTTAGCTTGTTTTTTCTGCAGCATCCCTATCACCAACTTATCTCTCAAGACTTTGTTCAAGGTTTCCCATTTTTAGAGGTCTTTCTTTATTCTTTTCCCCAGTAGAACTGATCCCCCTTTTACCTATGATAATAATATCTATTCTTTTTACCAGTACTTATTGATCATCTACTATGTACTAGGTGCTGTTGTAGATGCTTGGAATTTTGGAATCTACATTTTGGTGAGAGAGAAATAAGGTCAGGAGATGAAAAGACAGCATTAAGCAATAGTGTCAGGAGGCAGTAACAGGAAGTACTCTTTAGATCAGCTGGGCAGTAAATGTATCTTTGAGGAAAAGACATCTGAGCAAAGATCTGAATGAAGCAGATGAAGAATCTATCTGAAAATAAGACTCTCCAATGTATCTGTTTACATGTCTGTTTTCTCCATGCAAGAATCTGATTCTGATTGAGGGCAGAAATGGTATCTTAACTCATCTTTGTGTTTTGGATCCATATAGGGACTCAAAAATGTTGGTAAAAAATAAATAATGACATAAGCAACAGAAGAAACTATAAAGTGGACTTCAAAATTTTGAACTTTTGTATTTAAAAGGAAATTAAGAAAGTGAAAATAAAATCCACAGAACAGGAAAAAATAGTTGCAAATCACATCTCCAGTAATATATCTAGAACATATCTATATATCTAGGATATTTAAAGAATTCCTACAACTTGACAATAAAAAGACAAATAACCCAATTTAAAATGGACAAAGAATATGAATAGATATTTCCTTTAAGAAGATATATAAATAGCCAATAAGCACATGAAAAGATGCTTAAGACCATTAGTCACTAAGGAAATGTAAATCAAAATCATAATGAAACACCACTTCCCACTTGTTAGAATGGCTACAATCAAAAAGACAGACAATAACAAGTGTTGACAAGGATGTGGAGAAACTGGAATGGTCATGCATTGATGGTAAAGATGTAAAATGGTGCAGCCATTCTGGAAGATAGTTTGGTAGTCTCTCAAAAAGTTAAATACAAAGCTACCATTTGACCAAAGAATTCCACTCCAGATGTTTACTCAAGAGAATTGAAAACGTAAGTCTGCCTACAACTTATATGTGAATGTTCATGTTCACAACAGCCAAAAAGTGGTAACAACCTAAATGTCCATCAGTTGATGAATGGATAAAGAAAAAGTGGCATATACATACAATCAAATATTATTCACCCATAAAAACAACTGAAGTACTGATATATGCTATAACACAGATGAGCCTTGAAAGAATTCAAATTCAAAAGGAATATTGTATGATTCCCTTTATAAGAAATGTCCCAAATATACAAATCCATAGAGATAGAAAGGAAACAAATGATTGCCAGGAATTTGGAGGTGGGGAAACAGAGATTGACCGCCAGGGGGTGTGGGTTTCTTTTTGGGGTGCTGAAAATATTCCGAAATTAGATAGTGGTGGTGGTTGCACAACTTGGTGAATAAACTAAAAACCACTGAATCGTCTACTTTCAAAGGGCAATTTTTTAGCATGCAGATTATATCTTAATTTTTTAAAAGAACAAACAAATGAATATCCAGGAGACAACTCAGGCTTTGTAAAAATTGTAACAAATATGAGCTCCCAAAATGCTACATCCACCATGAAATGGCAAAATACCACCAGTTCGTTCCCACAGTTTTTCCTGCACTTGGTCAAGAGGCTGCCAGCTGCACCATCACTGAAGACGGTATCTGGCCCATCAATAATTGAAGCAGTAAGCCTAAACCAGGGCTCTGGCCACAAAGTCAGCATCCAGTGCCAAAGGTTCAGGAGAACATCTGGACTATGTCACAGCCAATTCAGACTTCACCCACACATCATCTGATCATCTGATTACAGCTCCTTAGAGCACTAAAAATCTACAGGGGAAAAATTCACTCAGAACAAAAGATGTCTGGGTGAGTTCATTCTCTAACAAGCCAATCAAAGGGGTAAAGCAAAGGAGAGCATAATAACAAAAGAAAGAAAGAGAGAGGGACCTTGAACAAAAACAGCAAGCTCTTTTGATCCACTTGTTTGTCAGAAATCAATAGAAATGTTTTCTTTCACTTTGGAGAGTGAGAATTGGAATTTGTTGAAATTGGATCTTGAAGCACTTAGAATGTTGTTTTTTTTTTCTTGGTACTGAAACAATGGCACACATTCTGTTTACCAGGAAGCTCTAACCACTGGGGCAAAAATTGTAGCAATTGTAGTAATTCTATACGCAGATTTCTGTTTTCAGGGTTGAATAGAATGGGCTCAGAGATATTAATGGGCAGTACACGAAAAAAGCCCTTAAGAGATTTTTGAAAATATGTAAAATATTTCCCTTCCTATAAACGCTTGTTTCTGGAAATGTTATCAGACTGTGATGTTGACTGGTAGGTATAACAGAGAGAACACCATTACAAACTCTGAGTGAAATTTTCACCTCAGAAATAGGAAATGATTATGGTAAATGAATGATCTCAAGATAAAACAGTTTTATGCAATAAACTAAAATGAGTGTGGCAGTGCATGTTGGCTATCTTTGTATGGCTTTGTTTTAATTAAGGACTGATACCACAGCTGCTCCTCGTTTACTTAATAATGGAGTTTTGGTGTATCAGAAGCAGAGGACCTCAGGGCTGGAAATGGTGCCTGAGTGTGAGAGGGAGCGTGTCATGGTAACCTTCAGTGCACAAGCTATGAATTGCTGGAAGATTTTGCCTAAAGCCCCATGAAATTCATGGCAAAGAGAGCATTGTGCTGAGCTATGGAATAAAAAGCAGCTGTCCAATAATGCCTCCAAATAGGCCAGTGTGGGCCTTCTGCATGCCCCTGCTGTGACTCAGAAAATTCTTCACCAAAATCCCCCTTAGCTTATTAGGTCTCGAAAAGATTCCCTGTCTTCCCTACAGCAAACACTGTGATCCAACTGAAATGAGGACATTCAGAATTACCTTTCTTCCTGTACAGTGAGTTTATTTCCATGTCCTTTCATGTGAGTGGACATAAGATCTGTAATAGGTTTTTCTGGGTTGATAGGCCCTTTAGGCTGATCTGCAAGGCAGTGCTAGATTGGGCCAGTGCTACAAGTACAGAAAAAAATTATTTGTTGGCTGCAGCATGTGAAAAGTTCTGTCTAATGGGACTGTTCATCCCAGCCACTCTCCAGCATGCCTACATTTTCTCTCCCCAAATCCCATCCTATCCACCCCTTGAGCTGGGCCATCCTGAGCTCTGATGCCTAAATCTTAAACTGTGTAGAGGTGCGTTCCTCTACATCAGGTAAGAATTGATAAACCCAGATGAAAAGGAGATATTGGACTGGGATAGTGCTAATATTCCGTACCTGTCCTGTCCTCAGCTCCAAGGCAGGTCTTTCTCCCTAAATGCCATGCTGAGTGTCACTGGACCCTGACTTCTTGTCTAGAGCTGGTTGGGCTGGAGGCCCCAGCATCTTAGCTAAAATCAACTATTAATAATGGGCAACTATATATGATTACTCCCCACTTTTTAAAAACACAGAATAGGGGCACCTGGGTGGCTCAGTCGGTTGAGTGACCGACTTCGGCTCAGGTCATGACCTTGCAGTTCGTGAGTTCAAGCCCTGCATCAGGCTCTGTGCTGATGGCTCAGAGCCTGGAGCCTGCCTTGGATTCTGTGTCTCCCTCTCTCTGCCCCTTCCCCTCTGTCTCTCTCTGTCTTTCAAAAATGAATAAATGTTAAAAAAAATAAATAAATAAAATAAAAACCTGGAACACTGTTATTTTAATTATTCTCATACAGCTTTTGTATCTAGGGTAGCTGATTCTAAATGATGAAATATTATTGTTCAATTTCTCAGTAAGATAAGTCTCCATGGCTATTTATTTTCCTGTATTTCCTAAACTTTTTCTGCATTTTACAATAAATCCTAAAAAAATCTCTAAAATCTCTTTAAAAATCTGATTTTTATCTAAAGGAACCTATTTCTGTTCCTTGTAACCTGATGAAGCTTAACAAAGCAAGGAGCTTGATAAATGCCAGGAAGGCAGGGATCACATCTATTTGTTCACCGCTGTAGACACAAGGCCTAGACTAGAGTAGGGGGCTCAATAAATTTCTGTTAAATGCATGGAAAGCAACTTCATGGTTTCTGCTTTTTATCATGGAATTTAGGTTGTGGGAATATACATTAATCTAGGTGAAGGTTCTTAAACCCTGAATATTGTCAACATTGCTAAATTAGCCTGTCTGAGAAGGATAATTTCAGGTCAAAATGAAAAGCTATTCAATTGAAGTTCAGCTGATAATTGGGAAGAATTAATTGGAGTTTGTAAAGGAGAATTCTTACTTAATGAGTTTCATCAATATGGTGTAGTGTTTTACTTGTCTTATTGATTGATGTAGATAAGAAGCTGAATGGTCTCATTTGGGGAACATTTAGGCCTCCTGCAAATGCACAGATAGATCTGGGGCTCAGAGTTCTCCAGCACTGGGGCAAGGGTCCTGGGGCATATAGGGCAGCAGTTCTCAAACTTAGTTTGCATCAAAAATCAGTTGGAGGTACTTTTTAAAATCAGATTGCTCCAGAATTTCTGAATCAGAAGATATCCAAGTCAGCGTTCTCCCAAGAAATGGAACCAATAGGTGATAGATCTGTGTTGTATTTATAGGCACACATATGTTATAGAGGTTGAGAATTTCCATGATATGCCATCTGCAAACTGGAGGTCTAGGAAGATAGTTCTAATCCAAGTCCAAACACCTGAGATCTTTAGGAGAATGAATGCCTTAAGTCCCAGTCCAAAAGGAGGAAACCAATGTTTCAGATCAACAGTCAGGCAGAGAAAGAGAATTCTCTCTGCCTCCACTGTTTGCTCTACTTGGGTTCTCAGGGGATTGGAGGAGGCCCACCCACACTGGGGAGAACAATCTGCTTTACTCAGACTACCAATTCAAATGCTAATGTCTTCTGAAAACACTCTCACAGACATACCTAGAAATACTGTTTAGCCAGCTATCTGGGCATTCCAAGGCCCAGTGAATTTAACATATAAAATGAACCATCACAAGTCCATCCTTGTCAAGTAGGCAACCATAAATATCTCTTTAAACCATATTTAATCACAAAATAAAGACAATAACAATGTTATAATTCTACCTAACATGAAAGAACCATCCTGCCTGTAACTGAAAATGCACTAGTTCCTTCCTCAGAAGAGGAGGTAAAAACTTTGAATGATGTTCACTCTTCCCCTTGATACATAATACTATAATGTAAAATTAACAATACTTAAATACTATGATATAAAATCTATACATCTTATGTTACATGATAGGAGGATAAGAGAAGAGAAAACAAAGGTACATACACACACAACCATATTCATAACAAAATAAGGAGAAAATACTCATGACAATTATAGTCCTCATTTCTGTAACTGGTCATGTGGTTGTAGCTGGTATTTATAACTACCTTCTTCCACTATGCATTTTGTATTCCCTTTATATTCAACAAGCACGTCAACTGGTCATGGTTTTTTACCTGGTGGGATGACTGCAATCTTCATTCCTAAAGGGCCTAGGCCATTAGCCGTCCTGCCTGGATTGGATTGTTGTAATTTTCAATTGACCTTAATCACAGGGTATGAATGCCCTAATGGATCTCCTGTCTTCCAGATATACTCTTCCATACCTCCATTGTGGAATAGTAGTCCAATTTCCTCTTGTAGTAAGAATGAATCACCCAGGCAACACCTTAACTCCCTTCTTTGCCTTTTGATTGAGAGGCATGAGGATCCCAAAGTGGCTGGGTGTCAATCTTAACTCCCAATTCAATGGAATCATTGTTGTATCTCTTGCAAGAAGCATTCCTCCTTTTAGAACTAAGATCCCTAGGCCAGCAGAGCATAAGGTCACAGAAACAGGAAGCAAAAATCTTGCTAGTGGGTCACCAGGTGTAGTAGTGAGTGGTGACACTCCCATTTCTCCCCCTTGAATTCTGGACCTGTCAATCTTAGCTATAGGAGATACAGCACCATATATTGGACAACTGTCTCAGAGCATATACAGCCTTCTGAAGAAATCCTGCCCCAGCGCTGCAAAGGATTGCCACCCAGCTGGCACTACAACTGTCTTCAAAAGGCCATTCCACTGCCTTAGGATGGTGAGGGGAATATAGTAAGACCAGTGATTTCCATGAGCATGAGCCCATCACCACACTTCTTTTACCATGAAGTCAACTCCTTAATCAGGAGCAATTCATAATGCATAATGATGGATAAGGCATTCTATAAGTCCACAGATAGTAGTTTTGGCAGAAGCATTGTGTACAGGGAAGGCAAATCTCTATCCAAAGGAAATGTCTATTCTAGTAACAGGAAAATACTGATCCTTCCATAACAAAAGCAGTCTAATGCAATCAACTGACCAACAGGTAGCTAGCTGATCACTTCAGGAAATGGTACTATATTGGGGATTCAGTGTTGGTCTCCGCTGCTGTGAGAGTAAAAGTTCATGTTACTGAGCTCATGTATAACCTCTGTCCCTGTCACATGGCCACTTTGTTCATGAGCCCACTGGGTGATAACAGGGGTGGCTGGGCACAGACACTGGTATCCACAGAACAAATCATTCTATCCACTTGATCAGTAAAATCTTCCTCTGCTGAGGTCACTCTTCTGTGAATTTTCACATGGGACACAAATATCTTCACAGTGGTTGCCCATTCAGACTGGTCTATCCACACATCTTTACCCACATTTCCTTGTAACCAGTTTTCCAGTCATGTACCTTCCAAGTCCCTGACAATCCAAACTATTGACCACAGTCTATGAATCTGTATTTAATTGTACATCGGACATTTTTCCTTAGAAACAAGATGAACAGTGGGGCGCCTGCGTGGCCCAGTTGGTTAAGCATCCGACTTCAGCTCAGGTCATGATCTCATGGTTCATGAGTTTGAGCCCGCATCAGGCTCTATGCTGACAGCTCGGAGCCTGGATCCTGCTTCAGATTCTGTGTCTCCCTCTGTCTCTGCCTTTCCCCTGCTCATACTCTGTCTCTCTCTCTCTCAAAAATAAATAAACATTAAAAAAAATTTTTTTTAAAGAAACAAGGTGAACAACCAGGTGCATTGTTCATAGTTCTGCCTACTGGGAAGATTTTCCTTTACTACTACTGTACTTCAGGGATGCCTCAGGAAGGGGCTATAGTGTCACAGCTGTCCACTTCCAAATAGTGCCTGCAATTGCATATAAAGCCATCTGTAAACCGGGCCTGAGTTCTCTCTTCCTCTGTCAACTGACCATAGGGAGCTCCCTATGAGGCCATAATTGCAGGCCAGGAGAGGGAAGGCAGTATAGCAGAAGTAGGGACCATGGTCATTTGGGCCAATTTTTCATGTAAATTACCTGTGCCTTTAGTTTCTGCCTAGGACCAATCACATATATACCACCTCCATTTGATAATGAAGTGTTACTGTGCATGCCCAACTTCATGATCCGGTGAGTCAATTAACATCCAGTTCATAATGGATCACATGGTAACTTTGTGGCTCATGGTCAAATATTCAGTCTCTCCTAAGGCCCAGCAGCTGGCCAAGAGATGTTTCCCAGATGGAGAGCAGTTATCTGCAGAGGATGACAGGACTTCACTCCAAAGGCCTAAGAGCCTGTGTTAGTGATTCACCTGTAGGGAGCTGCTAAAGACTCCCAACAGCATGGCTATCTGTCACTAACACTTCAAGCAGCTTGAAGTGTTAGTGACAGATCTTCTGGACCTTATGATCCAAATGGCAGAACAGATTGTACAGCAGCATGGACCTGTTGCAGACCTTCTTTTCTTTGGGGCCCCGCTCAAAATTAGCAGCTTTTCTGGTCACTCAGAAAATGGGTTGGAGTTACAGAGACAGATGAGGAGTATATTTCCTCCAAAATCTAAAGAATCTATTCCAAGTATGCATTCCAGAGCTAGAGAAATAACCACAGGATGTGTTCAGCGGCCCACTGGACCCATGGACCTGAGATAAAACTCTGTTGCTCTCCTGATGTCCATAAGCCTCTACTCTGACCAGTGGACCAGAGTGACATTTCAAATCTCCTGAAATTAGTGTTGGTTGGTTCAGAGTCAGTGTCCAGTGGTCCCCCTCAAAGCTCTGATTATTTCCTTTCCTCCAATTCATAGCTACTCTGGTAAAAGCCATAAGTCCCTTTGGGGAACACTAGAAGAAAGATGAAAAGTACAAATATTTGGTAGTTTACCAGGGCTCTTCTCAAGGGAATCTATTTTCCCCTTTATTCAAGGAGTTCTGGGTCTGTAAACTGGCTCAAGTCTGGAAATTGATTAAGGATCTATGACTGTTTTTATGATTCAAGTTACACTTTTATTCACTTGTCCTAGAACTTTTCCGCTTATACAGATTAAGAATTTAGTAAGCTTCCTATCTATTTCACTTCTAGGAACATCACAGTCTATGCACCAACACCAGGGGTCTATGTCAGTCAGTCTATTCTGATTGCTGCTTTAACTCTGCTGGCCATTATGGGAACCACACCCATCTTGCCTTTGGCAGCTGAATGATGCCACTTGGCCCCTGCCACCCTGGAATCCAATTATTCCCACTGCATTTAGGTTTCTCCATTCAATAACTGCAGCTCCCACTGTAAGGTCTGGTCTACAGAGAAGAGCAATCACAGAGCTCACAAATTTATTTCTCACGGTCATGGTGAAAGGTGTGTCTTCTGGAGCCTCCCAGAGTGAGTAAGTAGCTCTTAAAGACAGATCGAATCTAACATCACTATCTCCTTAAGCCTTTGAATCCCTCCCTCTGCATTAAACCAAGGCAGATCTGGCATTTCTAATTTTCTCAGTGTAGGCCATCTTTTGGTTCATGTTTCAGCCAGGCAATCAGAGTCCTTTGTAACAAGCTGCAGCATCAAATGCAGAATCCCTGCTTAGGGAGCCATATCAGTAAATTTGGCCTGACCCAATTTTATGTTCCTTCCTTCATTATCCTATACCCTTAATATCCATTCCCACGCATGTTCCCTGGATTCCTATGTCAACAAATCTGAAAACTCAAGTAGTTCTCTTGGAGTATAATCTGAATTCCTAAATTCATGCTTAAGTTCAGTAGGGAATGGTGAGACACCCAAGAGAAGAGCAAGAGAAGGAAGTCACTACCAGCTCCTTGACCTCAGGAACAACAGGTGGAGGTAGGGTCCCTAGAATTAAGGGGCAGAGGGTGGTGGGGAAACTAGAACTAGAATGGGGTCTTTCTGGTGGAGTGGGAGCCCTGGAGGAGATTTACTAGTTGTGGAAGAGATGTTGCCCTGGACAGACAGAAAAGGAGGACTAGAACCCCCTGGTTTCCCTGTAGCCACCCCCTACACACACCCGTCCTACACATGTACACACACACACACACACACACAGCCCAGAGAATGGATCCTAGGGCAGGCAGGCACAGGGCCAGAGGGTCTACTAAATGACAAGTGGTGGATGAGACAGACATGTGCCCTGCCTTCATTGACCTTACAGTCTAATAGATTGTACAGAGCCTCACAGCCCTATAAGATATTGGGGAGCATGGGGCCTTATGCTCAGTAGAGAAGTGTTATGGACTATTTAGGTTCCCCCAAATTCATATGTTGAAATTTAATCCCCAATGTGATGATATTGGAAGTGACATGTTTGGGAGTTAATTAGGTAATGAGGGTGGGGCCCTCATGACTGTGATGCAGGCTTTTATACGAAGAAGCCAGAGAGTTCATGACACCCTCTTTCTGCCATGTGACAGTACAACAAGAAATTGGTGGTCTGCAACCCAGAAGAGAGCTCTCGCCAGAACCCAACAATGGTGGTACCCTGATCTCTGACTTCCAGCCTCCAGAACTGTGAGAAATAAACTTCTACCATCGACAAGCCCCTCAGTCTATGGTATTTTATTATAGAAGCCCAAACTGACGAAGGCAAGAAGCTTTTAAGTAAGTTGATTGTGTCACTTTATAAAGGTAGGAAAAGCAAATGTATCTATAAGAGAAGCTGGGCTTAAAAATTATAGCAATTATAATTATAATACAATGCATTTTTACTTGTCTGTATAGGAAGAAAGTTCTAGAAAGAA
This sequence comes from Panthera uncia, assembly GCF_023721935.1. NCBI lineage: Eukaryota > Metazoa > Chordata > Mammalia > Carnivora > Felidae > Panthera > Panthera uncia. Next base: position 35,483,110 of record NW_026057584.1, on the reverse strand, counting down.
ATGTTCTTTTCTTTTGCCCAAATAATCATACTCTGTATAAAATTAATGTTTTGAAGTGGAAAAAGCTCTGGAAGTGGCAGTGGTTATCTTTTGAATTTGTGAATATTGTTACTATCATATGTTACATTAAAATTAATAGGAGCTGAGGATGTGTATTGAGGGGAAAGGAATGGATCCCTCACTGAGCTTTTGTTGGGGACTGCGGTTGCACTGGGAAATGGGATTTTAGGTATGATGCATAATCAAGCATGAATTAATAGCATGGTAGAGTGGGGTCTACAATAAAAACGCATGGCTGTCTTTCACAGCTCAAGTGCTCTGCTCTGCTCGACATCCTAGAATTAAGCACTTAAATCAGATATCTTTTAAGTTCTTGCCAGAAAAGAAAAAAAACATATTTCTCTTGTAAGCCCGAATTTTTTTGGAGGAGGGAGTGGGTGGGTGGCAGTATTACAGAACTGTTCCTTTGAATGTTGTTCATATGGAATGTATTTGAACGACACTGACATTTGGGGGAAAAGATTCTGTGAGGATATGAGCTAACTGTGGGACTGTTTGCTGGCTGTAGTCATATGGTAACGATAGCAGCTTTGCCTGGGAAAAATGACGGCACGAAATTCAGCTGATTTGCCTAGACGAAATTACATGAAATTGCATGTATTTGTCTGGAGCATTCTGGTAATAAGCATTAGAGGGATAGATTTTTGTTTCTTAGAGAGCAAATAATTTGGAGGCATAGTTCATACCCAATATATCATTGTAGCAATAAACAAGTGTCAGAAAAACGTCTTGTCTTTCTTTAGGATTACATGTTCCCGAGTAGCTTATTTAGTAAGATAGCATATTTTCTTCACAATCTCACATTTTAAGTAGACTATTTTATACATCTTACATTCAGGTCATCAGCTGAGTTTATCTTATCTTTGGGGAAATAATAAAGTAGTGCCTATTAGTAAAAGAACATTTTATTTTTCTTTCCACAAGATTGAGTCAGTGCTAGTATGCATGCACAGTTGTGCCTCACATGATAAAATAAATGTATTCCTGAAAGGTGGTGTATAAATTGAGCCATTTTCCTATTGGCTGATATTATCTTGTCAAAGATGTTATATTTTCCTTCCAGACTGAACTTTAATTAACTTCCAACACGTTAACTTTCAGTTTCTCTTTACTCCCGCACTCTTTCCAAAAAGTTTTTCATATTAATCTTGGTAATTTTAAAAGCTCAAAAATATGGAGGAAACTTCACAACTATCCCAAGAGAGATAGATGGAGTCTCGGGCATGTCTCAACCTCAACCACCCTGGAAGAATCACTCTTTCGGGCTACTAAGAAAAGCTCAGTGGTCTGATATTTGTATAATTCTGCTTTTTTGGGGGGGGAGTGGGGAGGGGGGTGATAAGGGACTGCTCTAGGGTACACACTTATGTGCAAAATCTTTTATTCCCTGTTACCATCCGTTGAATGACTGACCCCTGAAAGCGCCTCTCTGAAACATGCTGTTTGGTTCTCAGGAGTCAAGAGGCACCTTAATTTCTCTTTTTCCCCTTCTTCCATTGCACTCTGGATGTTTTCTACTAAACAGCCCATCATGTGATAGAAGGATTGAGATTGTAGGGTCCTACAAATCTAGGTTTGAATGCTATCTCTGACATCTACTAGCCATCTGACAGGTCAATTTTCCTCATCATTAAAATGGATTTAGTCAGCACTATTTTTAGGACTGTCGCAAAGATTAGTAATAATATATGTGGAACACAGTGCATGGTGCACAAATGATACACAAATTATGATAGTCCTCAACATAATCTTCTTCTTCATTATCATCATAGTCCTCATTAGGGTTAGTTATTGATTTCTCATTATTACTACTTGGTTTGGAGACCTGTAACTTCAGAAGCCAGCACAGTGCCAGGCATAGCAGGTGCTCAATAATTCTCTATTGAAACAATTCACAGGTAAAATTGAGCGTGTTAATTATACGTCTGGAAACTCCGGATTCCTCATGCTCCACTAGCCTATGGATACCAAAATAATCCAGATTTCTGACTCACACACCTGTTCACATAGCTCCCTAGTCTCCTAAAATATGCTTCTTCAGCATTTCTGTGCATCTCCAGGGTTGTCTCACATATGCAGAGAAAGAAGTTTGGTTCCAGAGGGCTCCTCTTCCATTGCCAGCAGGCAATGTTCCAGAGCCCCAAAAGCACCGAGCTGCAAGGGGGTTGACAACAAAGGGGTGTGTCTCTCTCCCTTTGGTATTAAATCCATTACAGAGGCTCCAAAACAATACTGCTTGGGAACCAATGTTACTGACAGGTTCTGGGCACGTGCACAGGATGGAAAGGAGAGACAGCACTGTGCCATATTCAAAATCAGCTCTCCTCTGGCAGAGGCTCTGTGCACCCGATCTCGAGCCTGGCTCCTTCTTCCTTAGGCAGAATTATCTTCAGGAGGCAGCTCAGCCATCATGAAGATAGGTGTTGCTCAGGTCTGTCCCAGTGGCTCACCAGACACATCTGAGGACACATCTGAGCTCCGGTAGTGGTGGACACAACATCAGTTCAAGTTGTAACTCCCGCTGCATAGCTGCATGCTGGTTGGAAAAATCAACATGCTACCTTAATCTGCCAATGACAATCTATACCTCCAGCCAAGGGCTGATTTGTTGTTTTCTACAACATTGATAAGGGTCTTATGGGAGAGCTGAGGTTTCCTTTCAGGAGCCCAGATGTAGAAGGCTCAGCCCCGCTGCTGACAGGGCACAGCACAGCACCACAGTCGGTCTGACGTCCATCTTGCCACACGTACCACAGGACTCCAGGGACTGCCAGACTGCCCTGGTTTCAGAGTCCCTTCTAGGAGTTTGTCGTTAAAGCAGAAACAGCAAGTGTGGCCCAAGGAATCGCAGGGTTAACCCTCTGTCGAGACACTGGGAGCCAGGTGGCAGGACAGGCCCGAATCAGGACTTGCCTCTGTATCAATCAAGTATCAGCTAATTACTCCCGAGCTCTCAGCATGTGGAGAACCTGTAAGCCCTGGGGAAGACATGCAGCTGCTCCAGGAACAGGCCAGGAAGACCAGTGCCCCAGTTGGGGCTGCGCATGAAGTGGGGGAATCTGGGTCAATGGCTAGAAAGAGAGCCTAGGAAAGAATCAGCTTTGAGGAAGCACATTTACCAACAAATGACTGCTAAGCACTTTGCGGTTGTCAGATTCCTAGGCACTGAATAATAATGAGAGGGGGCTTGGAGAGGCTAATGACTAATGGCCCCTCAATTTCCTGCTGATGTTGGCAGTTTTGTGTCATTTTGTTTTTATGTTAATTTATGCACACAGGATTAGAATGTAGCATTATGTGGTCATTTAATTTAATTGAAGTATGGAACTTCATGGGCCCAGTTTTACATTTCCCTTATAGATTTCAGTGATTTTATCTTTAGCATTTAATCTTCCCTCCAGATCACCATTCCTAATAGCAATAATAATACATTTACACTTACATCACGCTTTTCCTTCCTAGGAGCTCAAAGCACGTCATGGCCCATTACCCCACAAGAGCTGTGCAAGGCAAATGCCAGGGAGGATTTTAAGCACTTTCCTTAGGTTTAACATACATAAAAAGGTGCAGCCTTTATCATAGAGATAAGTTTCCCAGCCGTTTAAATTACTTTCGAATGCAATGAGAAGCTTTGCTTATGCATGAGGCTTCCAGTGTGCTCCGTGTTTTTCATACCTCAGAAATATGTGACCTTTAAGCCTGACAGAACCGCTCAGGGTGCTTGTAACTTATTAGGGAGTTTTCATTGATCATCCCGCCCCCTTCTCTTAAAGAATGAGGTGTTTGTGTCACACAGCCTGGAAAAACTGCCAAAGGGCATGGGGAAGAGCCAGTTGAGAAGTGGAGGAGAAAACATGAGGTTAGTGAACTCCTTTTAAAAAGCCACTAGCTTTTCTCTGGTGAATACAGATGGACCCAAGGAGCACTCTCAGCCTGCGACTCACTGGATCTATTCATGCTCTTTCTGAAGAGCCATGCAAGTAGCCACTTGGAGACACTGGCATTCAGCACTCTTTTTTCCAAAGGCCAAAAGAATAAGGGGAGAGTGGCAGTGAAATCTGCTGAGGTGACAGTAGAGAAGGAGCAGTTCATGAGCCTGATGGGGACAGCCCTCCCCCGTGTCTTAAACACGGGGCCACGGAAAAGGAAAACTAGAGGGATGGCCGTGTCGTATGTGCCTTTTTCTGAGGGGCCGCGAAGTAGCTGGGGCATTTCTTCTACCAGGACATCAGAGAAGATACGATCTGACTTAGGTGCCCAGTCATTGCCAGACCGTGTGCAGCTTGGCAGCATCTGTTGAGGCACAGGAGGAAGAACAGAGATGGGGTTTGGGGCAACAGCCAAGGACCGGCCCACAGGACTGATGTGGAGAGTTCTGTTTCAGCCCCACTACTATACTTCAGTTCAGTTCTGCACTAATTAGAGTTAGTGCAGACACCATGAGTTCAGTGCTCAGTCCCAAGAGACTGCCCCTCCCCCTTTGATGCCAGCCACAGGTGGAGTCCCCAGGGCACTTGAACTGACCTGCAAACTCAGGGGGTTCCAATGACCTTCCTCAGGTTCAATAATTCACTGACTCACAGAATTCATAGAATAAATGACTCCTAGAACTCAGGAATATACTTATTATTAGAGATTTATCTTATATTATATTATATTATATTAATTATATTATATTATATTATTATTATAATATACTTATTATTACAGTTTTATTATAAAGGATACTAATCAAACCAGCCAAATGAAGAGACACATACGGCAAGGTCTGGGAGGGTCAGAAGGCAGAGGGGTCTGTGCCCTCTCTCCATGGAATTAAGACATGTAATTCTCCTGGTATGTTGATGTGTTCACCAACCAGGAAGTTCCGCTGAGCTTCCTGTCCAGGATTTTCATTGGGATTTCATTTTGTAGCCATGATTGCTTGAACCATTGGTTATATTATTTAGCCCAGTCCCCAGCTTCCCCCATAACCCTCCCCTGAGGTTGGACTGACTCCAAGTTCCAACCCTCTAAACATATGGTTGTATTTCAGGTGACCAGCCCCCATCCTGAAGCTATGTGGGGGCCTACCACTAGTCACCTCATTAACCTAAAATCAGGTGTGATTCAAGGAGCTCATGAATAACAAAAAGCCTGGGACAAAGTCCAGACAAATTCCTTATTATACAGTAAGAGGCTTCTGAATCAGGAAGTGGGGAATGTGACACATATATTCCCCACTCTGGAGATTTCACAGAGCCCCCAGGGAGAGAGTGGAGAGAGTGAATCCTTGAAATTAAAGTCTTAGAAATACTTACAGTTAGGGGCCAGGAGACAAAAGACGTTTGGCTTACTTATTAAAATACTTGGATTCTAGCATCTTGTAGTTCTAGCACCTTTGGACTTACTGTCTGTTAGCAACTGATGAGTAGCCTTCTTTACTTCACTCAACACTAATTAATACCTGGACCTATATTCTCATTGTCTTCATTTACTTAGTTTGCAGTGTTTTCCATTGTTCTAAAGCAAAGGAAATACTGTGTCTCCAATCGGAATTGTGGTGCATACCCGCATTAGCAATTATGTGAGAGATCCTTTGGAAGCACTTTGCTAAGTTTTCATAATTAAGTCATACTAATGCAATTGGGCATATGATATACCACAAGATAAGGTATGCAAAATTATGAATATATGGATTTGAAATAACTGTAAGCTACATGAACTGGGCATGAATTTCCACCACAATTGAGTTTACAAGAATTATTAACTTTATTTTATTTAAATCATATTAAATCTGACTCAGAAACCCCACTGCTGGGTTGTAGAGAATAACATTCTTGGTCATTATTAGGCCTTTCATTCACTCCTCAGCCCCAGTCATTACAACAAAATATTGGGGGGAGCTGTCCTCATCTCTGTTCCATACCAGTCAGTCCTGAGAAATCCACTGTCAGAAGTCACAGGAGCCCTTAAATCCAGGAGTTTATTAGAAAATGCAAATTAGAACCATGAAGAGGTGCCATTATACACCTATTACAATGACCATAATAAAAAAATGCTAACAATATCTAGTGCTAACGAAGAAGTGGAACAATTGAAACTCTCATAGATTGTTGGTAGAAATGTTAAATGGTACAGCTTCTCTGGAAAACAGCGTGGCAGTATCTTATAAAGTTAAATATACTCTTACTATATGACCCAGAAATCTCACTCATGGGTATTTACACCAGAGAAAGGAAATATGTTCATACAAAAATCTGTACATGAATGTTCATGACAGTTTTTTTGGTAACAGCCAAAGCTGAAAACAACCCAAATGTCCTCCAACAGGTGAAAGATAAGGAGATTGTGGTAAATCCATACCATGGAATACTCCTCAGCCATAAATGAAATGAACTGTTGATACACACAAAAACATGGATGAATCTCAAAAATACTATGCTGAGTGAGAGAAACCAGCCTCAGAAGGATACTGACTGTATGATTCCATTTAGTTGGCAGTATCAAAAAGACAAAACTACAATAGAAAATGTGTCAGTGGTTTTCAGGGGTTATGAGTGGGGGTGGGGTGACTATAAGGGAGTCAGTGGAGCTTGGGGGAGTGATAGAACTATTCTATATCCTGATTACACGAATCTATACATGTCTTAAAATTCCTTGATTTGTACACCAAAAAAAAAATGTTAATTCTACTTTATGACCATTTAAAAACACTAAAAACAAAACAATCAATCCAAGGGCACTATTCCCTTAATGCCGTGTTTGGTTGTAGTATTCTACAGACCCTTGTGCTCCAGTGCCTGGGATCCAGTCTCCCTAGGCACAGGGGACATTCCCCTTAAAGAACTCGTCACTTCCCCTAGGAGGCATAAGGGAGACTGTGGACCCTTCTTGGCTTTCTAGAATGTTCATCTTCTAATATTTTTTATCTACTCCTCTCCATTCTCTCCCCTGTCAGGGGACATTCTCATTTAGTATTCTCAAGACTTTCTGGAAAGCCAGAAAGAGAAGTTGTTTCAAGCACTTTCTGCTTTCAGCTCTTTAAATACCCCTGAGGCTTTGACCCCTTCCAGGAAAAAGAAAGGGGGAAATAAAGAGAATATAGCCCTAATGGTGCTCAGTTTTGCTAAAGTTTTTAGAAGCAAAAACAAAACCTAAGTTAATGCCTCAGTAAATTAGCCCACACTGCTCAAGCAACGAGGAGAAAGTTTTGCCCAGGCCCCTGTTGCTCTTGATGAGAGAGCATGGAGCAAGCTGAGGGCAAAATACAGGCTGGCACCCTCCCCTCCTTCTCCCCTGCCCTGTGGAATATGTGTGATATTCCTTGGACACTCCTGGCTACCCAAGAATGAAGGAAAGGGGTTTAAGTGCTTGCCATGGTAACGTGGGAAACTAAGACAAATGAAAAATTAAATTCTCTTACTGCCTACTGCCCATTGACAAGTCCTTGAAAAAACGTGCAGAGTGCCCTCCCTCTAGGACCTCAGCTGCCTTGATGGTGACACTTTGCTGGGAGCAAAAGAGAACCTTAGCTTAACATTATCCCAACCTTGAGGATCCTGTAAGTCTACTTCCTTTATCTCAACTGCCCCAAGATCTAGGCTGGCATTCATACTTCAAGCTTGTGGCCCCCCCGACGTATATCTGAAGGGTCTCATGACTGAGGTTTTATTAAAAGGTAATAAGTGGTGTTTCCTGAACAATAGCTAGCCCCTCAAGATCCTGGAAACCTGGCTTCAAAATACCTTAGAGACTTACTCTATCCCTGACCCCCTCCAACCTGAGGTTATGTAATGAGTTACCCGTCACAACTCCAGTGCAGGGGTCCTGCCCCCATGCTTTAATAAAATCACATTTTTGCACCAAAGATACCTTCAAGAATTCTTTCTTGGCTATTGGCTCTAGACCCTGTGAGCCCCCCATCACCCCAAAACTTCATCATTCTGGCCCTTGTAATCAACACAATCATAAAGTATGGGAAAGATCAGTTCACAGCATTGTGCACAACCCAAAAATGTGTGCGTGGATTTGTGTAAATTAACAACAAGAACAAGAGGAACAAGAGTCAACCAAGAGTGAGATATATGAGACCCCACCCCCACCCCCTGCTCCCGATATAGAACCAGTAGTTCACCTGCTGGAAGATAAATGATTTCAAAATCATAACATCAGGCCCAAATCCTCAGGTCTGACCTAGTGGTAGAAGGGGGACCAGCAAGAGCTCTGTGCTGACTGAGGTCAGGATCTGCCCTAAGACTTAAAGACTTGCAAGATGGAAAATGGTCCCAGACATTAAAGGGAATGAGCAGGGGCCATGGCTGAGGTTCATAAATGCATTATATTGAAAAGAGCAAGAGAGAGAACCAATGATGAAGTAAATGAGGTAAAACGTTCATAATAAATGAATCTGGGTAAAGAAGTACAGTTCTTTGTTTTCTTCTTATTCTTGAAAATTTCCTGTAAGTTTAAAATTATTTCCAAATCAAAAGGTTTTTTAAACAAAATATTCTTTTATAAAAGGAATCCTTTTGTATGATACTATGTCTACATATCATAAATGTGTGACTACATGTCATAAATTTATTCAAAACCATAAAATGTGCAAGAGTGAACCCTACTATAAATGAAGGACTTTGGATGGTAATGATTTATCAATATAGGTTGATCAATTATAACAAATGTACTGCTCTGGTGGGAGATGGAGATAATGGGGGAAGTGATGCATGTGTAGGAACAGGGAGTATGTGAGAAATCTCTGTTTCTTCTGCTCAAAATTACTATGAACTCAAAAGTGCTCTAAGGAAAGTCCTTTTAAAAAAGAGAGAGAGAGAAGATTCCTAATGCTCAAAAAGTTTGGGAACAAACTTCAAAGAATGAGTAGTTAGCATACTTATTTCCAATGGCAGCCTTCTGTATGTTAGATCATAGTAAATATATGGTTAAATTCTGAAGAGTGACTGAAGAGTTGACAGTCTTTACTGTTGATTAGAAAATGCCTCAATATTTAGCCAGCAGACAGCCAGATGGCATTCAGTTATGATAATTTGGAGTTTCCCATTCTCCGACCATCATCCCACTTTATTTAAAGAAGATAGGTCCCTACAATGCCTAGGGACGTGGTACCTCAGCCACAGAATTTAGAAAGATTTTTTTACTTTTTTTTTTACATTTCAGAGGAAAGTCTAAGCTGCTTATAAGTGTGAACTGACACATGAAATCAGTCTTCCTTCCATGCTTTTTCCTTAGGCAGTAACTCTGGGCTGACTCTTCAAAGAGTCCATGATCAATTCTGATGGGCAAGAAGTATTAATAAGAGTGTCAGGAAGGTGGGTCTGGCATTTGAGAATTTGACAGATTGGGAGTGGCACCAGCGGGGCATCAAACTCAGATCAAACTGGGGATCATTACAGTTGGGATATTGGTTTCCTATGTAGCTGTGACATTGGACATCTGGCTTCTCACTCATCAGTGGTTTCTTCCTGGCCTCCTAAACACCAAGGGGAAATACAAATTGGGTTAAGAAATGTCAAACCGTATGTCCAGAGGTGAGACTCTGACGCTGTAATAGCATTGTAAACTATGACTCACCTTTCATCGTACCTTCAGAATCGTAAATCTTGTCCCAAGCTAAATCTGGATCTCCCCAAAGGAGAGGTAGGTAGGGGAGAGGAAGAGATTCTGTATTATGTTACTTCCTGAGAATTCTCTTTCATTAATCTTTGCTCTGAAGGTGCCTTTGAATGGCTCTTGGTGCAATGAAAAATGCTCACACACAATCTTTCCTGTCAAACATTTTACTCACTCCAAAGTCTGACGACAGTTTGGGAGCAGTGTCTTTTGCTATTATGTTTTTCAATTGGCTTTCTATTGTCACTTCAAGAAGTGTGGAAACACCTGATTTATGAGAGCCTGGCTTAAAAAGTGTCATTTTCATTGCTTCCTTAGTAACTGCCTCAAATAAGCAGAGGACAGCAATTTGGCTTGAACTTGCTTTGAGAAGCTTTCAGTTTAATTTATACATTGAGTAGAGTTCTCCAACTCATTGAAATTCTACGTGATGCATCCTCAGAAAACACCTGGAAGACAAGAAAAACAAAGCTATGGTACGCACGACCCTAGTTAAGGCGACAGCTGTGTGTTTGTGAATACAGTCCCCAAGCAGGTTCTTGTTTCTCTTTCTTCCCTCCACTGTCAGAACCTATGATAAACAGAATTTCAATGAACTCAGAAACTACACCGCAGTTAATAATTAGACCTGCTTCTCAAAGGTGCTTTAATCTTTTTATTTCCTTAAGTACCTATCTATAGTTTGTCTATGTTATTCCTGTTATATTTTTTTCCAATAGCCTCATTTATGGGGCATGGCTTAAAAGTCAGCAGCAAAGAACTGACAGTTTGTGAAAAGAGGAAGTTTAATTTAATATGTGCAGGCACTGGAGTCTCTTAGAAAATGATTGGTGCCAAGAAATTTGGAAGGTCATTATGTGGAATATCTGTAGCTCAGTATCTTTTGAACCTTTGTAATGGGTAAGGAGGAACATTTATGCATAATGATGTGGGACTTATTGTACCCTTGTCCTCAAAGCTGTCAGTCACCTGCATGACTCTAAGATTGGTTTTGCAAATGCAGGCTCACACCAAGCTGAACAAGCGGTTTGAAAGCTCCTCTCGGCCTCAAGTGGTGAGAGTTTCTTAGACACTGCTTCTCCAACTTTAATATGCATGTACAGCACTTGGGGAAAGGCTAAAATGCAGAGTCTGCTCCTTAAGGTCCAGGGTAGGACCTGGAATTCTGCATTTCTAACAGGCCCTCAGGTGATGTAGATGCTTCTGGTCCATTGCCTATACTGTGAGTGGCAAGGACTTGGAGGACAGTGTTCCCCAGCTTTCCTCCCCTATGTGGAAAAAGGACTGGGTTACTGGGGTTTATACAGCTCTCCTGCTGTGCTGGTGGATGCTCTTCAGTTTCATTTCCCTTATTTATTTACACTTTTTCCGGTCAGCTACAGAAGGCCTTCCTGTAAAAAGTGAAGAAACTGAGGCAAGAATTCAAAAAACTTTATTTGAACGTCTGAGATTACGGTCTTACGCTTTACTTTGGTTTAGAAACATGATTTTTTTTTCTTTTTTTCTTTTTTTGCCCAGCTTTGAAACAAAAACAACAGCAGGCAAATAGTAATTTGGAGATGTAAAAGAAGCAAAATGTACATACAAGGATGGCTTTTCTATGCTGATTCTTTTCTCAAATGAATAATAAGGCCAACGTGGGATTGCCAGGTTTTGCCATAATTTAGGCAATTGTTTCCATGTGTGGAAGTTGACTTAGGATTCTCTATTGGTTGTGTTTATCATTCCCTTTTCATTATTTCATTAGGGCAATGTATGCTTTCAAAAGGGCCAAGATCACACCACATGGATATGTTAGGGATCCAAAATTTGAAAACAACACAGACTGTAGATTTTTTTTTAAGGAATATCTTTGTGGTTCTGGGTATTCCTTTCTAGCCTTCTCAAGCATTTTTCAGTCACCCCATTTGGAATATGGAAATTTCCTGATAAATTCCACCAGCCAAAGAGTTCATACTAAGTGGGTGTCTGTATTAGTGGTGGAGAGGGGTGGTCAAAGCCTGGGACAGTAGAGCTCCAAAGGGTCAACATCAAAGTCACAATGTCATGATAGCAAACCAACACTGACACATCTGGATAATACTTTGCTGTTTATAAAATTCTTTACTGTGTGCTTTGATCCTGAGAGTAAAATAAGAAGGTTAAAAACAGCAGCCTCCTCTTTACTGATTCAATTCTAGTGTAACAAAGAATGTCTGGTGCTACAAGAAACTATAAAATCCTACAACTACAGAAAATACCTATTACAGCTAAACCAGCTAAACTTAGCCTCAGAGATCAGCTTCTTTTTTTAATTTTTATTATAAATGAAAGTTTATTTATTTTGTGAGAGAGAGAGCACATGCATGCACGTGTGTGCTCACGCACATGCGAGCTGAGGAGGGGCAGAGGGGGAGAGAATCCAAAGCAGACTTGAACTCACTAACCATGAGATCATGACCTGAGCTGAAATCAAGAGTCAATTCTGAACACAGCCGTTGGAAAGGTCTTTTGCAAATGTAAGTCAGATGATACTCCCACCCCCTCAAAACTGCTCCTTTCAGAGGAAAGACTCAGATTCTTTCAGTGACCTACAAGTACCTACACAATCTGCATTCCTCCAATACCTTTCTGAAATCACTCACATGTCTGCCAATTGATGATGCCTATCATCAGCCAGAACAGCTACATGTGGCTTCTCCATGTGGCTGCTTGGGCTTCCTTATGGTATGGTGACTGAGTTCCAAAAGTGGATATCCCAAAGAGCACCACATGTATGCTGTATCAGCTCTCATGACCTAGCTTCAGAAGTACATAGCGTCCCTTTCACATAGTCACAAACCTACCTTGGCTCAAGGGGAGAAACATAGACTCCCACCTTCTGATAGGAGGGGTATCAAACTTACATTCTAAGGAAAGTATGTGGGATGGGAAATACTGTGGTAGCCATCTTTAGAGAATACAATCTGGCACACCTTCCCTGCCCACTTTATTTTAAATTGCAATCGCTCTCTGCCTCCTGCCTCCTCCACCTCAAAATTCTCTATCCTCATTCCTTTATTTTCCCCATTGCGTGTAACAAATTACCACAAATTTAGTGGTTTAACACAAGTTTGTTTTGTTTTGTTTTGTTTTACATTTCTGGGTCAGAAGTCTGAAATCACAGAGCTAAAATCAAGGTAGGCAAGCCTGCATTCCTTCTGGAGGGTCTAGAAAAGAATCTGCCCCCTAATCTTCTCTTCCCAGCTTCTATTGGCTGCCTGCATCCTTTGGCTTGCTGCCCCACATCACTCTGACCTCTCCTTCCACGGTTGCAAACTCTCCCTGACTCTGTCCCTTCTGCCTCTTCCTTACAGGGCCCCCTGTGATTACGTTGTGCCCACCTGGATAATCTCTTCACTTCAAGATCCTTAAAGTAGTTACAGCTACAAAGTCTCTTTTGCCATATTAGGTGCCATATGTGTAGATACCAGGGATTAGGACGTGGATATCTTTGGAAATGATTATTTACCCTACCAGAGCAGCTATCAGCATTTTAAACACATGACACATTCTAATATTTATGTGCTGTTTACTAGAATATAATCTCCATTACATTAAAGACTTTTCCATTTTATTTTCTGCTGTATCCCATGAGCCTAGAACAGTCCCTGGCACATGTTAGGAACTCAATATATATTTGTTGAGTTATTTGCTTGTCAAATGAATGGTCCCATAAAAGTTATTGACTGCCTATTATATGCCAGATTACATGCCTGAGTCAAAGCTTTGCTAACACTTTTTCCCTTGTTCCCCTTTTCAATACATCGTGTCCACAAAGAAAGCCTCATGTGTAGTTCATCAAGGTAAAAAGGGGTCCAGACCATAACCACAATAAAATTGACATTTTTCATGTCTTTAAATATTATGCAAAAAAGTTATTTTCTCTATTAACACAAGCATGCAACCTGAATCTCTGTGATCTCCCCACCCAGTCACTTGTCCTTTATAAAGATATTATGGGTGGAGGGAGAGTCAGACCTCGGGTCTTAATTACCTACACAGGGTTTGAGCACTGTTATTCATTTAGCTCTTAATTGAACTGTCCCACGGCCATGCTTAGAGTTTTGTTTCCATAACATTCCATGATATTTCTCTAGACAGTACACAAATAAAAATGGTTTTTATTTTGACTTTGAATTTCCTGATTCTCTCTGGATCAAGCCAGATGTGTGGAAGAGTGTGTGTGTGTGTGTGTGTGTGTGTGTGTGTGTTTAGACACCAATCCATATGCTTGCACGGATGTGAATTCTGTGACCTTCTGTTCTTTCTTTTGCTTGATGACTTGTACACACAACCTCATAAGGCAAATCTCATAATTAAGTTGGATCTGATTCAACCATGAATTTTTCAAAAGATCATAATCATCATGGTTTTCATGTTCATTTAAGAAACAATGTAGTCACGTATGTCCACAAATGAACCTCACAAAATACTGCCCTTATCAATTTGGTTTTGGAACAAGGGCCAAATTGGACTTATTTATATTCATTTAAGATGTAATGCCTTAGCCTGTCACTAAACATCACACAGAAGGCAGAACCTCAAAACAACATAAAATTAAAAAAACCAATACTCTTTTCTGTGTTAACTAAAGTTAGAGACTATAGGAGCAGAGCGACAGAGGAAAGAGCTTAAGTTTCTTTTCAAGGCTCTGTTTTCACAGCTGTGAAATGGGAACACTAAAATCTTGTTGGCAACCTCCTTGATCTCTATAAACTTGAATTCTTTATATATAAAATCGAGATGATAGTACTACCTGCGGCACAGGGAGTTAGTGGGATGAAATTAGTTTCAGGCATAAAATGTTTCTTTCAATGCCTGATGCTCAGTTAAACATTCAACAAATTCTAACCCGTTATTAATATCTACTCATAGCATTAGGAATTCTAGACATTTGATTTACATTAATTAATTGGTAGTTATTGTTTTTGCAAGCAGAAAAGACTCCTCTAGCTGAAAGACTGAAGAGTCACTCATATAATGTGATCTCAGAGGTACTAAGAATGTTCTACTTACCTTTAGAAGGTTCTCTTCCACCTTGAAATAAAGCCTGATACTTCTCCAGCAAAGCTTAATTTATCTGACTTAAAATGTTAAGATGAAAATACTCCTAGGAGAAATATTACTTTAAGCATCGTTTGCTATTTACACTTTAGAATGAGTGAGTTTTATGTCTTGTTCTGAGAAATTTCCCCAGGGGTAGAAAGAAACAACATGAGACAATTGGCAGCAAGGAAAACAACTTCACCTGCTCCACAATTATAAATAACTTATATGATTATCAAATTTAATGACATATATAATGTTTGGTCTCCGTGTGTATCCCACAACTGCCTCCCGACACCCCAACTGAGTCACTATGCCTCACAGATATTACACATAAAGGCAAAAACCCTTTTACTGACCTTGATTGGACATCAAAATTATGTGGGTAACGTTAAATATTTTTCAAAGGAGTGTTATCTCTGTTTCTAGAGGACATTTATTTGTTGTAAATCTCATGGCTGGGACTAAAGCTTGAGAAAAAACATAGCCATTGCTTTTTTGCTCCTGTTTCTCCCTCTCTTCTGACCTTGCCAGGCACCCGAGATCCACACATCCCCCCGACAAGGCACCCCAGCCAGGCCTGGGCCTGCCAATAGCTTTACTGGCGGAAGGAGAAACACTGCAAAAAAGCCACAGAGTGCAATTAGGTAGATTGCCTATTGAGGAAGCAGTGAATATTTCACTCAGCTGGTAAGGACCGAGGCGCTCATCCCAGCTTTCACAAATGAGCTAACCCTGGCAAATCATATCCATTCTCTTGGCCTTGGTTTCCCTATGAGCGGAATGAGGATCACAGATGATAATAATCTGTAAGACAACTTCTCTAGTTCTAAGACTCTATGATTACTCCTTGACAGTTTTGTGTTTAACTAAATGCCAGATGTCATTAGTTCCTAGGGTTTCATGCCCAACTGGAAGGTAAGCTCCTTTAGGCTATGGCATCAGTGCTCCTAAGCTCCTGGGACAACTTGTCTTTCATTGCCTACATGCAGCAGTGATGGTGCCCAAGGATTCCAGCCTCTCCTTTTCTCCCCCAGAGTCATCCAGGTAGAAATTCTGGAATCTTATGCCTCACTCAAACAGGTTATCTAAATTCTCTGAGCAGTAATTTCTTCTTTTATAAAATGGGAACAATAATCCCATCTCACTGGGCTTGTGGTGAGAATGAGTTTACATAATGTATATGAATTGTCTAGCATGATGCCTGACCTCTACTGGCAATTGTCTCTCCCCTTCAGTTTCACTGCTCTGTGCTTTTAAAATTCTAATTCTTCCTCCACATTAAAGGAAAGGAAACTATTTGGTGAAGCTGAAACTCATTTATATTGGATGATGGTTCCCCCAGGCTCCTGTGGGGTTCACCCTTTTATCTCTGACTGTGGAAGGCTTTGACGGTTCTAAAAATGATCCTAAACATCTGGGGTGCAGGTGGGAAGTAGGGTTCTCTTGCTAAGCTGGGACTTTGCTCTGATTCTGAGCTCAAATTTCCTCAAAATCAGTTCCTATGTCTACTTGAGTTATTTCCTAGGAAGTCACAGAGAGCTGGGTAAGTCTTGAGTCGGAAGGAATGGCAAATCTCTACCAGCTCCACATGCCAAAATGACAACTGTTTGGGCTCCCTTGGGAAGCAGCGGCAGCTGCTGGAGATTCTGGCCTGGGAACTGGTGGTGTGGAGGGTGAGGTGCTGGCATCGAGGGTTGTTTGCACTGAATCGACTATCCCCTCCAGCTGGCCACAGGAGTCCGGGTGAGGAACAGGTGGAAAGAAGAGGAGGAAGAGCCAGGAGCAGCTGGACTGTTGCAAGGATCCCACAGAAAAGGCTATTCCAAGATCTGAGCACTTGGACCCAGTTCAGGGAATTCAGTCCCAGGTCATTAGCAAGGGACTCCCTCCCGCTGCTGCCTATTGCCTTCGAAGGGAAGTCCAAAACCCTTTCATGGTATCCAGGGCCTTTCCCAGCATAATTGCTACCAAGCTTCATCCCCCACAACTTTCCCCACACCAGCTCCTCAGCCTCCATGCCTCCCTGCCCCCTCAGTCTGGAAGGCCCCTCCTTTTCCATACTGAAAACTCTAACACAGTCACAAAGACCCATCTCAGTCTCACCTTCTCTGCATAGGCCTTCGAGTCTCCGCCCTGTGCCTCCATTGCATGCACACCTGGGCTGTGACCTTTCACACCACTGTATCACTGCTGTCTACTTACATGGCTTATTCCTCCTCTAGGATGCAGGCTCCTTGACAACAGGGACCTTGCTTGATCGCCCCTTATTGCCAGCCCTAAGCCTGTGTTGGCACAGGGCAGGTGCTCAATAAATGCCCTTTAAGTGGATATTGAGCCCCGGTTGCAAGAGAATTTATAAGGAGAACATGGGATTCCCCCATGACTATGTCTAAGAAGACCAAGAGGCTCATAGTACCAGGAACTTAATCAGCACTGACACTGATCAGTCTATTAGAAGATTAACCAAAAATAAAAACTAGAAACTTGACTCAACTGTTTAAAAATAGTATTCATTTTAGCCACTTTCTTCCATATTCAAAAATATTCAAATATTTTTTCCTTGCCCATTTAAAAAAATCCTTTTATTGTGATAGCAGAATCGTATGCTCAGCCTCCAAGGAGCCTCGCGGTGCATTTCACCCCCTTCCTTATCTTTATTATCCTAGAGAAGCAGCTGAGAGAAAAAAAATAATGATCATTCACTGAGGGTTTCAGAACTTGGTCACAAAATGGGCATCAGGGCAGCTAGCTGAGGGTAATTTTTCTTTAAGAAAAAACTCTGTACTGTATTAAACATGCAATAGCATTTTCTAGCTTCTCTATCCATTTCCTCCACCCATGGAGGAATTCCAAATCTAATTATAGGCATTTATGGGAACTGCTTTCATTTATGCCTAATTACCATGTAGTACGATAACTATTATGTACCCCACTATATGTGTCAGATTAACTTTGCTATCAGTTTTATTGGATTATCATATGAAACTCTACCAAAGCACACTCTGTCTGGTTAAAGCAAGTTGTCCACTCTGCATGACTGACCATTTGCTGAGGACAGTTATCTACCCATGTTTTAGAAAAAGTGGTCAGAGATTTGGTGACAGTTATTTCCTTTGCACCCTTGACAATACCTGCATGCCACGGGGCCACCCTGGGAAATTTCTTCAACATCTGTAGCAACCGTCTACATCCGAGAGAATGTGGAACGCCGTGGAAAACGCCCGGAGCGTTCAGAACGTTTAGTGGCCCAGAAGTCTTTGGAAGACTCCCCGGGACTTCTAATCTGGCAGGAAGAGCCACATATTTTTAAAGGGGTCTTTTGAATAGTTATTTAAAGAGAAATGTGATTTTAATGTTTTGTTACCTTTGGACCTTTCAGACACCCTACCATGAGTGCCTTAGGTCTAAGATGGGAGCAAATGTCCCCTGGAGCAAATTTCCTAATACGAGGAGGGGCAGGGCAGAGTGGGGTGAGGGAGAGAGAGCCCTGAGGGGAGTCAGTTCCAGTTCTGTCACTCCCTGGTGACTTGGGGCATTCCCTCTGGGCTTCCCACTCTGTAAGATGGACCCATGGCCCAAAGCTGCCGACTGCAGGCTAAAGCGGTGTGGATGTAAATGTCGTGAGCTAGGCACTGTGGAGGGCCGGGGTGAGATGTTGCTGGAATCGGTTTTCATTTGCAGCCCTCCTACATCTGTATGTGGATCAGGGCATTGCGGAGGGAGGGAGATGTGTAACAGAGCCCTAAAGACCACAGGGAATATTCACTGCTCTGAAAGTCGTTCCACGTTTGCCAAGCACAATGTCACCTGCCCTGTCCCCACGGCCCTTCTAGGCCGTTTGGGCCTTTTCTCTCTCAGAGATATCCCTTCCTGATATGTGCTACAAATGACTGTTCACTCTGACATCTCAGGAAAGCTAAGGAAAGAGCACTTGTAAAATCACTTGTTTGGATAGGCTGGGAAGATGGGGTGGGAGCAAGTCCGTGTGGCTGATGGAGTCATTAGATAGTCCCGAAATGGGAGTTGAGCCCCCAGTTACTTGGGGTTCACCATGGAGGACACAGTCCTGAAAAGCACTGTGTTTACTGGAAACCAAGAACTGAAGGAACGAAGCGTGTGGATGCTGAGGGAGAAGGATGGTGGCAGACACGGCGGCCGGGCTCAGATAGCCCTGGAAGAGAGAACTTGCATGGGGCATCTGTGAGCTGAGGGCCAATTGGTGGTGTTGGGGTCAGGCCACCCCCTTCCCAGGCCGCAACTGAGCCAGCAGGGAGCTGAGGCTTGGCTGGAACCGCCTAACACGACCTTCTTGGAAGAGGCAATCTTTGCTCCAGACGGGCCTCCTCACTGGGCTAGCCAAAATTTCTTGGAGTTTCACTGCAGCCAGTCCTCTGTCCTTCCCTCTCTCCTTTAGGGACAGCAGACCTACGTCCCGATAGGAAGGCTATCCCCTGCAACCCCCACCCCCCTGCTCCCGCTGCAGCGGCTCCTTCCCTTTATCTTTCCACAGTGGTTTCCCCCAGATTGCTTACACTTCTAATTCTGGTTTGATGTCTGCTTCCCAGAGGACCTGAATTGATCATGGGTATATGCCCCCAAGATAGGAGAAATTTATTGTGCCTTTAAAAGGTTATTTTGACTCAGAATACAGGTTCATAATATTTTACTCACAATTTAAATCCAAAAATCTCTGAAAGCACCAAACCTTGATCTGACCTTCTATGAGGCTAATTGTAGTCTATAGTTATTCCACTTGAGTCCTGCAGTTTATTACAGAGTTATAAGGTGTGTGGTTATGGGGCTGCCCCAAAGTCTGCTGGGTATATAATACACAGTACATGCATTATATTCTCTGTAAAATATTTTAGAAACCCGAATTATGGAAAATACGTGTGACTCCAAGGGTTTTGAATAAGACATTGTAGACCTGAGCTATATAGAAATTAAAAGCAGCATGAAATAGCTGGCCTTTAAAACAGGCTGTCAATGAACCCTGCCTCCCAGTCTTCACACCCTTGTGTGAAGATTCAAGGTCCTCTCACTTTGAACCTGGGTGCTTTACCCAGAGCATATGGCATAAGTGATGTTCTGAGTCTAGGCCTTAAGAGATACCAGGGAGTCTGGCTGCCCTGGTAAACAGATCACATCAAGAAGCTAGGCAGACAGAGAGAGATGTCCTAAGATTACTTGAGGAGTGTTCCATCTGCATCCATCCTTCTGGCCATCCCATCCAGGAAACTGACACGTTATTTAAGCCATCTGGAATGTTCCAGCTCCTGCCATCTGACTACAGTGGTGTGAGACACTCTAAGTGAGAGCACTATAAGAACCATCCAGCTGAGCCCTGGTCAGCTCACAATCTTGTGAGAAATAATAAATCATTGTTGCTTTGAGTTACTAAATTTTGTGGCGGTTGTTAAGTGGCAGAAGATAACTAAAACATTGCTAAAGCCCTTGATGACAAATGAGTTAAGGGTCACAGAATGGGAATAGGAAAAGCTAGGATGCCACCAAAGATGTAATGTTAACAATTTCCACAACGGCCCTAGTATCTATCGGCTATTGAGCTTATATGTGTTGTCTCAGAGCAACCCTGAGAAGAAGGCTTTATTACCTCCATTTTAAGAGATGAAAACTGATGGGAAGAGGAGTTCTGTAACTTGTCAAAAGTTTTTCAGCTCATATGTGATAGAGCTAAGGTTCACACCTAGAAATTTCTTGCAAGACTGACCCTGGCCACCTCCCTGCTATTTCAGCTCCAGTGGAAAGTAATCTCCTTTACGGCGAGCATGAGTCCTCTCTGCTCTCTTGCATCCAATCACCCCAGGACTGCACCCTCAACCTCCCTATGGGGGATCACCCACCCTACTCTCAATGCATGTGCTTTGGGTGGAGCTCTGTCTCGTGATCTTGGCCTCAGCCCATAAGCACACCCATTCCCCAGGACACTGTTGAGGCTGGGGCAAGGACAATGACATTTAGTGGGGAAAAAACTCTTTCCTGTCTACACCAGACTTGATACAAAGGAATGTGCCCTACACCTCCTCTTCGACTTCATCAAGGTCTTCACAGGTTTTTTACTCCAAGTCTTACTGCATCCTTAGCATTTCCCTGAGCACATCCTTGCCTGGAACACCCTCCCCCCACCTTCTGTTTTTGTCCAGTTATTTCTCATCCTCAAGGCTCAGTTCATATCTCCCCTTGACCCAGCCTGACCTAGTCTCACCCATCCCCCTCACCCTAGAACCTGAGTTTGTGCTTCTGTGGTGCTTGTACATATCGTGTTACATCAATGATCACATTGCTATATCACCTCTGGTCTACCGATTCTGCAAATTGCTCAAGGCAGGCAGCATGTCCTACCCATCTTTATATCCTCATCATTTTATACAAGGCTCAGTCTTTAAATGATAACATAAACTAGATGAATGGGTGAATGACTATAGGGTTATCGTGACCATCTTCACTTAGGGTGGTTTTCCCGTGGCATTTAATAGCAGCAAATAAACGATGAAAATGTCAGAGTCTGCTTTCGGTTTTCCAGGTGCTCTAGGTTGTTGATAATTGGCACTGGCATGTGTGAGAGTTGAAATACTGGTTAGTTTTAGGGTTGGGAGATCATAAATAACTTCTTCTTCCAGTTAACTGAGAGCCAAGACATAAAACAAGAACATTAAGATTCAAATGTCAGTTTCATTACAGTTAAAACCAATTGAAGAACATGATTTTAATTTGGTGGCCAAGCTGGGCTTTCAAATACTCTCTCTCAAAGGGGGAGTTTGGGTCTGCAGAGAGAATCATTCATTCAGAATTATTGCCTCCTTTCATGACAGAGAAAGGACCCTTCAATGTTTGCAATGTTTTAATGGTTTCTACCCACACATTCAAGGAGCATGACCAATAGATGTTAATTCTTTGTAAGCCCAATCAATCACGTCACTATTCCTCTCATGTGGGAAAGTGAGAAGGAGCCTATGGGAGAGACCAAGAGTGTTACCTAGGAGAAGTCCCTTCCTGGAAACACAAAGCCAAGGGCATGTGTGCACATTATGTGATGGACATGTGGAAACAGGAACACCAGAGCTTGGAAAGCTGGTGCTATGTCCCTGGAGAAACACAAATGTGCTGGTGTCTTTGACAGTTGAAGGAAAAACCAAAATACCCAGTGAAAGTGCAATCATGAAGTGCCTATATGAGTGCTTGAAAACACTGATTAGGAATTTAAAAACCATGCATTTTACCCACTCAAGCAATAATATTTATGGCATGTAGAATAACAAGCCTCTTTGCTCACATATCCAATGACATTTCTGAAACATGAACAATTATAGCGTTCTTTAGTTTACTTGGATATGTGGTAATTTCTTGGTTTTAATGGGAAATGCTGAAATGTTATATTACAATGTTCAGGCTGAAATAAATGAGTTTTTTTTTACATTGTTTAGAAAACTTGGGGGAAAAGTGCAACCCTGGCTTACTTCCTATTATAGATTCAAATGTGGCGTGTAGTTGACTGATTTTTCACATTTCAGGCTTAATTTTGTTCTGAGGTAATAAATGAGAGAGAAAGTTGAGCTATGTATTTTTTAAATGGCACTGGAGACCTGGATTTAAGCGTTAACATGGCCAAGTCAGCCATTTCCATGCAAGTCAGTCCCCTGATCCCCATCTGTAAAATGGGGATATTACAATACCTACATCCATGGGCTGAAGTAAGAATCAAATGAGATGAAGGGCATAGACATCTGCAGGTCAATGCCAGGCATAGAACTAGGTGCTTGATAAATGTTTTAAAAAGTAGTCGATGGGTCATCCCATAATGCATTGCCAAGCCTCCAGCGGCCAGAGGACATGGGGGGGGGGTGGATCTCATTTCACAAGTTTATACCCTGATGTGGACTTGCCCCTATGAATAGAGTACATCTGCTAATGTGGAATTAGAGACACACTAAGAGAAACCACTCTTGGAAAGTGTAGAGAAAAAAAAGTTTGAAGGACTTTCTCTAAGCCCTGTGCTAAGGGAATGGAGACTGAAATTGTTGTAGGGCTACTCAGGATGTAGGGACAGAGATGATGGGACTTGAGGGAGAAAAGCCTCTTCCTGTAGAGCATATGCAGTTGGCAAGTAGCTATACAATGTAAGAAGTCATTCATTCGAACCTGAACACTCAGCATCTTTCATCAAATATTCAGGTATGTACATTCAAGTATGCCAAGAGCCAACAGTATAATTCAGGCTTCAGGATATGTGCTGTACAGACCAAGTGACAAGAATACCAGACAAAAAGAGAAGATCTGAAGGAATGGTCATTGCCCATCTGAAAGTTTTCTGTAAGCATCTGTTTACAATTCAGTCATCCTCCTGTGGGAACTCTGGACAGTGAACAGAGAAAAAACAACTAGATAACATGATGGAAGCACATTTCCCTAGCAAGTTACTGTGCTTCTTGTATTAAAGCACAATTGAACAGGATGCGTACGAGGTGTTTGTTCAAGAAAGGAGTACATGTATACCTATCTTCAAATTGACGCTTGAAATTTTCATTTCTTCATTTGACTATGCAAATAGGGGACTTGCAGAATTAATTTGATCACAGATATTATTAGAACTATATACAGGAGGGGAACCTAGGTAGCTCAGTTGGTTAAGCATCCGACTTTGGCTCAGGTCATGATCTCATGGTCCGTGAGTTCGAGCCCCGCGTCGGGCCCTGTGCTGACAGCTCAGAGCCTGGAACCTGCTAAGGATTCTGTGTCTCCCTCTCTCTCTGACCCTCCCCCATTCATACTATGTCTTTCTCTATCTCAAAAATAAATAAAAATTTATTTATTGGGTTCAAGCCCCACATCCGGCTCTGTGCTGACAGCTCAGAACTTGGAGCCTGCTTTGGATTCTGTGTCTCCCTCTCTCTCTGCCCGTCCCCTGCTTGTGCTCTCTTTCTCAAAAATAAAAATAAACAGGGGCGCCTGGGTGGCGCAGTCGGTTAAGCGCCCGACTTCAGCCAGGTCACGATCTCATGGTCCATGAGTTCGAGCCCCGCGTCAGGCTCTGGGCTGATGGCTCAGAGCCTGGAGCCTGCTTCCGATTCTGTGTCTCCCTCTCTCTCTGCCCCTCCCCTGTTCATGCTATGTCTCTCTCTGTCCCAAAAATAAATAAAAAACGTTGAAAAAAAAATAAAAATAAAAATAAAAATAAACATTACAAAAAAATTTAAAACTATATACAGGATTTTAAGCTCATTGAGAGCAGAAATTATATCTTTTTAATCATTGCACCCTTCTTAGCACCTCTTGTACAATGTAGAATCTCAATGCATATCAAATTAATATAAATAAATGTAAATGGGTTTCTCAATATAGAAGATTCCAATTGTTTTTCATATTTTTCTGCATCCTATAGTAGCAAGTGAGATGTAATTACACACATGGGTATTAGCTACACCTTAGTTCCTTTTTGAATAAGCGTAATGACTAAACAATAAATACTACTCTTCCTATATGGCTGCTGTTCGAGAGTGAGCTTGACAGAACCAAAAAGGCAAGTTAACTGACTCAGGCCACTGGGCTATCATTTCTGGTGTGGTAAGAGAGCTCAGAATCTCGCAGCACTGCGTCCAATATCTCAGCCCTGCCCTGTGTCAGTGTCACCTTTCCCCTGGCTTTTCTTGCTTTCCTGAATACAGCCAGGGCTTCACTATTGGGTAGGTATCGGGTTTCTCCATTAGAAAGGACAATGCAGCTCATAAAAGGTGATCAAAATATTACCTCAAATAAAACAGTTTTAGATGAGAAAAGAAAGCACCCATAAGTTTTCCTCTTCGCCTGCCCCCAAAAGTGTCAGAAAGAAAGACAGTTACTCTAACAGGAAAAAGAAAAAATGTTCCATTCTGCCAGTCGTGCGGGGGTTTACTGTGTAATGTCACAAAAGAGAATAATTATACTCCACCACCTTGTTTTTCTTCAAGATAGACTAATAGCAGAGCTACACAGCTCAACTCTGGAAAACTCTGAAATGAACAGTATGGGAAGTGGATCACCTGGGATCAGAATTGGGCTGCAATGTTTTACTAAAAGTTAAGTATTCTTCTGTTTAATTTCCTCCAGGATTTATGAAGGCAGAGCCACCATAAAGTTTTATTTCCCAGGACATTCCCTGAAACACTCCAGGCACCGGGGCTAAGAGAATTACCCCTAGGTTTTTCTTGTTGTAGCTTCAACTTGAACTGTCTTCTTTTGCTGTGGTTCACTGCCAGTGCCTCACTCTTATGCCACAATGACCCAAACTTGGAGATTGATAGCCTGAACTTCACTGAGCCAACACAGTTTCCCAAGGAAATTTGTGTATTTATTAACTAAAGAAAAATGAATACCTTCTTTTAAGCATGTGTTTCAGAAGTCTCTGAATGATTTCTATAAGCCACAGACAATAGGAGAAAATCCAAGAAGCAAGCAGGAAGAGAGTAGATAGGATCAACTCAGAACAGCTCCAATGAGGCGGAGAACAATACGGTGCTTTGATTGATAAGGTGATTTAAAAATTAAAAGAGAGGAGTCTATCTGTGAGCTGAATCCAGTTACCAGAGATTGATGGATGGCATGAGTCTTCTTTTCTTTGTGGCATCTTTCAGATAAAGATGTGTTTCCTTTTAGAGAGGATCTTTGTAAGACAATTGCTAGACTAGAAGGAGTGTGTGTGTGTGTGTGTGTGTGTGTGTTCACGTGTGCACGCACTGCAGCATTTTAGGGCAGGGCTCTCTACCTAGAATGCAAGCCTGCTCCATAGCTTTGTGAACTCTGTACTTTCTATAGCTTGTGCATAGATAGCATTCTTAAAAAACATCTTTCCTGGATAAGCCTTCATTTCCAATTGTGTCTATGCACCATGTGGTAGCCAGCATGATTAAGGAAAAAGTGATTGTGTGAACCTCCAAATCCATCTGTCATGTCATTGGCATTGAAGAGCCTTGCTGAAAAATTAGCCTCCTCCTTCCCCCAACTTGTGTTTTCCCATCCTCAAGACAATACGGGAAGCTCTTAGCTAGGAGAGAAGGGAACAAAGGGGCAAGGAATTCAATAAAAAAGAGATCCTAGGCAAAATGAAATATTGTTTCCCTGTCTGTATTGCTTTCTTTCTCTCCAATCTGCCCGAGTATTAACCACTTGTCTGCTGCGCTACGAGGCAGAATCATTTCTAGGATTTGTCTGCAGACGACTGTGATCTCTGAAGACATCAGGGACATCCAGAGTGATGAGTAGTCTGGAACACAAGAGACTAAACTGGACATAAAACTTACAGCCCAATGTGAGAAAATACTTACATTTCCTCCTCCGGAATTTGTCTAGTACACTTGCTTATTAAACTGCACATACAGGCTCAAAGGCTTATTGGATTTTTATATTCTCTGTACACATTTGAGGACCTCCTGAAATTGCATACAAAATTTTATTTACCTGTGCATGTGTGCGTTTTTCTGAGGAGAGGATTTTTGCAATCTTCGGTTTCTTTAAAGGGTCTATGACCCACAAAGTTAAAATTCACTGCAATGAGGTATGTGCTGTTCTGTTTATTTTCTCAGTTATAGAGGGTGCATCTTCCCTCTACAATTCATTGGGGATTAGGAGTTGGAAGACAAATTCTATCCACAAAATACTTAGACTGAGAATAGACCACAAAGAAAACACAAGTAAACCAGGCAACAGATGCTGAATTAGATGATGGAAGAGGATGAGGTGAGGGATATTAGATTTATAAGGACTTTTGCTTTGTGTCACAGTTGCAACTCAGACTCAGCCAAAACATATAACATGTACCATATATGGATTTGGGTTTCTTTTTACTTTTTTTTTTTTTAGAAAAAATTTTTTTTTTATTTCTGCTTATTTCAGTTGCTGAGAGGAAAGGATGTTGAGTATTTGGACTAATGAATTCATTTAAAATGTCCTCAGTTGATATTAGGTTTAAAGAAAGTTAATTAAAATGGGAAAATTACAGGGTAGCAAACTTGTTTCAGGTTTAGGAGCTTTGGATGGAAAAGATTATTAACATAGCTTGCCACAAGCAGGCTGGCTTATAGTCAATGAAATTTTTTTTTTTAATTTTTTTAATGTCTATTTTTGAGACAGAGAGAGACAGAGCATGAACGGGGGAGGGTCAGAGAGAGAGGGAG
Source organism: Panthera uncia (assembly GCF_023721935.1). Taxonomy (NCBI): domain Eukaryota; kingdom Metazoa; phylum Chordata; class Mammalia; order Carnivora; family Felidae; genus Panthera; species Panthera uncia. The sequence continues at coordinate 35,456,204 of NW_026057584.1, read as the reverse complement.
ACACAGAATCTGAAGCAGGCTCCAGGCTCTGAGCTGTCAGCACAGAGCCCAACGCGGGGTTCGAACTCACGGACCGTGAGATCATGACCTGAGCCGAAGTCAGACGCTTAACCGACTAAGCCACCCAGGCACCCCAAGTCAATGAAATTTTTAACCTATGTACATTCATCTTAACCTGAATATTTTCTAAAAGTTAAAAAAAATCAGTATTCATAGGTATATTTTATAATGGAGTATTTTAACATTAAGAATAAACGATTTTTAGGTAGGGGTGCCTGGGTGGCTCAGTTGGTTAAGCATCCAACTTCGGCTCAGGTCATGATCTTGAGGTTTGTGGGTTCGAGCCCCACATCAGGCTCTGTGCTGACAGCTCAAAGCTTGGAGCCTGCTTCAGATTCTATGCCTCCCTCTCTCTATGCCCCTCCCCCACTCGCACTCTGTCTGTCTGTCTCTCTCAAAAATAAACATTAAAAATTAAAAAAAAAAAGATTTTTAGGCAAGAAATAAACCCCTAATATTGGGATTAAATGGAGATACTATCTCTCATGAAGAACTGAACCCTAACATTGATTGCTCATTTATCAGAATATGTAAAGTAACCTTAGAGAGACTAAAAACATCCCTTCACAATCAAAACACTCAGCAAACTAGAAATAGATGGAATTTCCCCAAACTGATAAAAGACACCTATGAAAAACCAAAGCTATCCTCATACTTAATGGGTAAGAGTAAAAACTTCAGTTGTGAAGGTCAGTATGTTAATCTGAAAAGTCTATTGATTAACCATTTGTGATAGATTGGATTATTTGTTCCAATTCTTTATTCTCTTGGGTAATAAGAGTATAAGGTCAAACTATATATAATTGGCATTTTTGGTTAAGCAAAAAAATGGTTGGATATCAGCAATGGTTTAACCTAATACACTCATATCTTCATGTGGTTTAACCTAATACACCCATATCTTTTGCCATATAGATTTTCACCACTCTCCCAATGTGGGTGGACTGTCCTCCATCATCTCACTGATGTTTGGTTTAGGCTTGGCCATTTGACTTGCTTTGGTTGGTAAATGTTTGCAAGCAGAGGCTTTAAATACGCTTGTGTGGTTTGGCTTATACACCAAACTGTGCACATTAGAAGAACTTTCCCCGGGTAATCCCTAGTCCAAGGAGGGTGAGACACATATGGAACACACCTGGAGTCAGCCCACAGCCTGGAGCTGAGCCCAACAGACTTGCAGCCTAAAGCCGAGCCTCCCAGCCCCTAGTGGCTGAGCCCAAATCTTCCTGCAGGCTATTGTATGAGAATAATTGTTTCTGTTTTAAACCACCACAGTCTTGAAGCTATTTGTTACTCAGCATTACCACAGCTATAGCTAACTGACAGCATGTAAACAGTGAGCAAGGGAGAGCAGCTGAAACAAAAGCAGGTTGTCTGTTCAAACAGTAGTCAGAGGAAATGGAGTCTTATTAGACTTCAACTGGTAAGTTTCCTAAACTCTTAAAAGAAGACAGGCAGATGGTTGGAGAGCAGCAGTGGCAGTGGACCACCCCCCAAGCAGCAGACCATAGCTTGAAGACAGGCCTGGGATGGTCTCAACCTTGACCAAGGCCTGTGTTGCAGCCCTGCCTTCATAAATAGGGGGAAAGTCAAGAAAAGAAAGTTTGGATTACAAGCAAGGGTATGTTATTAGTTATGATTGTAACATGCTGAGGAATAAGCGCTTGGATTCTATATTGCTTTCATTTACTCTGAGTTTTATGCTCAGTATTTTTCACTTCTGCAAGTCCTAGAGTTGAGAACAGTTTCAGAAATGAAACCACAATTAACTAAAGTTGTTGGAAAATGTATAATCATGGGCTCGTGCATTTATTTATGTCAACAGTTCCAAAGAAAATTGCTATTAAGTCTTACCAACTGTCATCCATTTGTCCTTTTTCATATCCTGGGTTAAACTATTACAACAATATCCTCTAGTGTCCCTAATCATAACAGTAGCTGCTGTTTATTAAGTGCTCATTACCATGTACCACCAGCTCTGCTAGGCACTTTTTAAACATTGTATCTAATTCTCACAATAACATGGAAAGACAGGTATTATTATTTTAGAAGTGAGGTACCTGTGACTCTAATATTGAGTAACTACACCAATAATATAAACAGCTAACGAGAGGGGGAACTGGAATTTGAACCCTGGTCTAACTATAATCCTTTTTAATGTTGAGCAAACATCAGTTTAAGCTGGAGGTTTAGCTGTTGAAATAAAAATATTCTATCCATGGAGATTTAGCTACTCGTATAGAAAAAGATCCTTATGAGAAAGTATAGTCTCAGTTATCTTATTTATCTACCTACTGAAATCCATCAAAATTTTACCGGAAAATGCCAGTTTGATCTGGATTCTATGTCTCTTTCTTTGTCCCAACATTTAATTCATTTTCACTTCATTTATTTCCTGTGTCCTTATAATAGGCTCATCATGGACCTTCGGCTCAGTACAGAATGGAGTTGTTTTTGAAAAAGCATAGTCTAAATGAGAATTCCAATCTTTACCCATATTTCTGAAAAATACAGTGTGGGATAGGAGTACAGAATCCCTAACAGTTTTTAAAAATCCTATATCTCTTGGGAGTCTCTTGCTTTCAACCCCAGAAAATTCTCTCTCTCTCTCTCTCTCTCTTTCTCTCTCTCTCTTTCCTCACCCCCAGCTTCTACCCTCCTGCCCCTTTCCTTTTCAGCCTATCACTCCTGGGCCCTGCCACCCTCTAGACAACCTCTCCTTCCTCCACATCCCCACACTGCTCCCAGGCACTAGCTGACACTCAACCTACCCAGCCCCATAAAGTATTTATTTAGTGCCTCTTTCTTTATATAGTAACAGCCTTTTAGGCAAGATCCTCCCCTGAGGCTCTGATGTCTTCTGGCCCTCCCCCTTTCTTCTGTCACACATCTTCCTCACAAAGGTCCAAGAAAGCAAAGTAACTCAGAATACTCTTCAGAAGTGTAACTACGTGGGCAACTCCGGAATATTCTATCTATGGAAAACAGTCTGTGGTAGAAAAAAATAAAAAGGCTGAGACCTTCCTAATCCCCCATATGAATGTTGTTTGCCCACCATGTGATGTGTTAGTTTCTTATTGTTGTTATAACAAATACGACACATTTAGTGGTTTAAACAACAAGGTAGCATACTGTCTTACAGCTCTGTAGGTCAGAAGTCCAACATGGGTTTTACTGGGTTAAAACCAAGATGTCAGCAGGCTGCATTCCTTTCTGGAGGCTCTAGGGGAGAATCTATTTCCTTGCTTATTGGTGTTGGGGGCAGAACTCAGCAACTGGGATTCAGACACAAGGATTGAGATCCCCGTGTTGTTGCTGGCTGTCAACTAAGGGCCATTCCCTGCTTCTAGAGGCCATCCACAGTTCTTGGTTCATGGCCTTTTCCTTCCATCTTTAAAGTCAGTAAGTGGTAGGTCAAGTCTCTCTCATGCTCCAGCCTCCTTCTTGCATCTCATCCATCTAACACATCTGGGAAAGGCTCTCTGCTTTTGAGGACTCATGATGAGACAGGGCCCACCTGGATAACCCAAACTACCCTCTCCTTCTCTAGGTCCATACCCTTAATCACATCTGTAATGTTCCCTTTGTCATGTAAGGTAACATAGCCACAGGTTCCTGGGATTAGGGTATGGGCATCTTCGGGAGGGTCATTATTCTACCTAATACACGTGATAAGTCTCACTGTTATTTTATAGATGGAAAAAACTGAGATCATGAGAGCATTGCATTGAACTGGAAATCCCACTGTAATACCAAGATAATAGCCAAGAGCTGGGCTAACCTAGATCATACACGTCTCAGCCTAGGCTATACCCTTAGGTCGTATATGATTCTTATAGAAAAATAAAATCATTACCTTTGAAAGTCATATGATAACTTCATTTTTTTGACCTGTCCTCCAAATGTTTTTATTAAGCTGCGTGCATCTAGAAAGTTTTCACTTGTAGTATAAGAAAAGATACAAGTTACAAGATGTATGTTCTTCGGGGAAAAAAACTTAAAAAATAAGTACATGTTGTCAACAAACAGAAAGCCCTGTTAGTATTTCTGTCAGGCCATCTTCCTGTAAGATTTGGTAATTTTTTGCTGAAAGTTCTCCTCACAATGGTCTTCCAAGAAAATAACATTTTCCTACAACACCCTCTCTGAATGTTTTGAGTTGGATAGGTTGAGATAATTCAAAAGTCCCTAGTCACCATCACACCAAAACATCACATTTTGCTTTGCTTTGCGGAAGATGTTGAAGATGAGACATTTTAAAATATGTGGCTAAATGGAAGGCTTGTCAAGACAAGGTGGGGTAGGGAATATTCGTGTTTATTACCTTTCCGAGTAGCTACTGCTGATACTTTATGCTGTCTAGGAAAATTAGAAGCCCAAATGACATCAGGTAATTGCAACACAGAGAAACAAAACAGGATACACACACGGAGGCTGCCAGGAGCAACCATGATTACATTATCAACGATGCACAAGTCAAAAGGAAAAACATGAAGCAAACTGGAACACCAAAGCTGAGTGAGATATCATCACACATCAAAAACTCACAAGAAGGAAAGCATGTGGGAATTGTGAGGTGTTGCCTGAAAATGAGATAAGAGGCTTTACGTGTGGGACGGTCTGGGGGGGGTCTCTCGAAGACCTTTCTCAAAATGTACTGTATTTCAGAAGTCTTGGCAGTAGATGTAATGAAATGCTGCAGTGCGTGCCTTATTGTGGGGGGTTTGAGCTGTGTTCTTTGTTGTGCGTTTTTATCCCACCTGCCAGAACTTTCTATTTATGCTTTTTCTCTTTTTTTTTTCCCATAGAGAACAGGAGAGTCATGATGGGCAGTTGACAAAAAATGTGGGGCTGAATTTCCATAGTCATTCAGTGACTGTCACGCGCCCTGATGCTTACAGAGTACAATTAAAGAGAGTCTCTAATCTGAATAAAAATCTGTTCTTTTGGTTTCGTGTCATATACAATATCACTACAAGCTCATCTACATAGTCTATTATAATGCATACTTTTATACTACTATAGCCTTCACCTAATCAGTTCTCTACAAGCTAATCAGCTCAAATACTGTCACAAGTGGCATAATGCATGCAATTATCCTTAATTCAACTTCTAAACATGGAGGTGAAAGATCAGATTTAACCAAACAGGCTTATCAGGAATTCATGAATTGATAATCATGATTAATGGGAAATCACAGTGCAAAACTTGTTTTAATTTACCTGTTCATGTGTTACAGAGAAATGTGAACTTTCATCCAGAGCAAACAAAGAATGTCTAGACTATCAAATGAATTTTAACCCCAGGATAAGAAACATGCATTCCCTATTTCAAGGATAATCTTAAATGACAGAAATCAGTGTGGCTAAGTCAGGATTACAGTTTTGAAAATATCCCGACCTTGACTCACTGAAAGAGAAATAATTACTCAGAAATGGAATCTCTAGTTATCACCAATAAATGTTTGAAGGGGGGATTTACTTTGAATGGGATAAATTTAACTGCTTGTCTCTGTAGATCCTCAGATTTCTGTAGAGCTGGGCTATTTTTGAAAAGGGGCCTTTGAAGATATCTGCTCTAGTTTGTGTTTCCCTAAATATTGACTACTTTTAAGGCACTCAGAATACTGACCTATGTATAATTCGTTCATCTATTGAAATAATATTTATTGAGCAAATATTATATGGCAGAACCTATACTAAGTATTAGAGATAAAAATGATAAATAAAAGAAATCTCATCTTTGAGAAACTTGCAGTCAGTTCAGCAGGCAAGATAATACACAGAAACTGAAATAATGGATATAACAGGATGAGACGTTGAGGAAAATGCTGATGGGTGCCTTACTTTGTGAGTGTTGTACTATGATGAGTTCACCAGGGAAGAGTAAAATATATAGTAGCACAATCCCAGTATTATGTCTCTGAGAGGCTTGGATTTCCCTTCTAGACCTTCTGTGGTAGTGGGAGTAAACACCTTTCATGTTCCTAGCAGGAATGTAAGGGGTGAGAGCAGATTGTGCCAGCAGGGAAGAGTTGGGCTGGTGTTCAAGGTTAAAGTGGGGGACTGGCCCAGACCCAGGAGGCAGCTTCCCCCAAACTGAATGGGGATGGTGGTTATATGATGCTGGGGATAGTTGTGGAATCCTTATGGAAACTGGATATGTAAGGGCTGTGGCTGGGGTCTGTGTCACTGAGTCTTTAATCCATGGAAAGGACCCCTGACAGGCACATCTCTGAGCTTATCCTGCTCCCCCATAGCATGTCAGCATGGACACAGAGACAGCAGAGGACCCACACTGGGCAGAGCAGCGATGACAGGGTTGGTCCCATTCTCTGGGAACTGCTCCAGCACAGAAATCGTATACATTCCTGTGCATGTTCAGGGACTCCACAGACATGACTGTGATTGAATTTCTTGCTGAGGAATGTATTATTGGGGAGCAAATCCATACCAGGTGGTGCAAACTAGATGCCCACAGGTACTACAAGTACCACAAAGGAATCTGGTGATGAAGTGGGCCTGATGTGACTAACATAAACCAGAAACTACCTGCCTTTCAAAGAGAGAGATTGCTACCCAGATCCAACCGGTTATGACCATGTGGGAATGCTGGTGGAGTATAGTGGAAGATCTTTGATTTTTCTGATTTGTTTTCAAGAGAAGCTGAAGTTTTATGTAAACATCTTGAATTTTAAGTATTGCAACTAATTCAAATTTTAAAATGTTGTGTAGACCAAACAAATTTCACCTGTCATATTTGATCTAGAAATAAGTAATTTGCAACCTCTGGGCTACGAGGAAGGCAACAAAATTTTTTTTAAGTTTATTCATTTATTTTGAGAGAGAAAGAGAGTGAAAGCACAAGAAAGGGAGACAGGGAGAGAGAGAGAGAGAGAGAGAGAGAGAGAGAGAGAATCACAAGCAGGCTCTGCACTAAGAGCACAGAGCCAAAATCAGGGCTCCAACCCACGACCATAAGATCATGACCTGAGCTGAAACCAAGAGTTGGACCCTTAACCCACTGAGCCACCCAGGTACCCATAAAAAATTTTTTAAGTGTAGAAAGTGGTGGGAAGTGGGTAGATAAGTTAGATTTTTGAAATGGGAACAGGGGAATAGATGTGGCTTCTGATAAGATATAAGATACCAGAAACAACTGAAAAAATGAAGCAGCAGAATTCTTAACCTTATTTCTCATTCAATCAGTATTTACTGAGTACCCCCCTATATTAGGCACTGTGCTAAAATTTGGTAAAGATGTAGGTGAGTGTAAACAAGGAGTCTCTGCAGAGCCCAGGATAGTCTGTGTGCCTGGATGACAGAGTTCAAGGGGAAAGTGGTGAGAGGTAGCCAGAGAGGCTGGCAGGACCAGAGCCTGGAGTGCCCCATAAGGAAACCCTGCAGAGGAATTTGTACTAATCCTAAAGGCAATGCAAAATTAATGAAGGATTTTAAACAAGAGTTCCATGATCAGGTGTGAATATTCAAAGATCACTCACTCAAGGGTAGATTACAGAATGTAGGAAAGAAGGCTGAGTATGAGTCAGGACTATAATTCTGGTGAGAAAGAATGGCCAGGTAAAGCAGGAAGAAGTGATTTGAGAGAAGTGAATGGATTCATACCATTTAGGAGATGGAAGGATGATAAAAGGTAATTGATGAGTAAAGAATGAAGGAGATAAAGGATTTAAGGTAACTTCCCCAAGTTGCTGATTTGGGCACTGTGTGAATGATGGTGCCATTCCCTGAGACAGTAAACGCTGGTCCGAACAAACAAACAAAAAGAAGCAGGTTTAGGGGAAAAGTTTATTTGTTCAGCTTTGGCATGTTAAATTTATGGTGTCAGAGAAACCTCCACATAGATATACGCACAGGCAATTGGGTGTATGGGCTATGAAGTTAAGAGGAAGGTATTTAAGGTATGAGTAGAAAGGAAAAGATTATAAAGACACATAAGAAGGGCAGAGAGGCAAAAGAAGAATCAGATGTTTGTAGCCAGAAGGCAAGAGGAGAAGATTTATTTTTTAAAGAGAGCAAAACAACTAAAATATCCTTGAGATTTCATGACAGTGTAGGACATTGGAAATTTAGGTAAGAGTAGTTTCAATGGCCTGGGAAGCCCAAGGTTTATCTTCATCCTTGGTAAAGAAATATAAACAGCAAATGTAGACAGTTCCTTAAAAAGTTTGATTGTGCAAGAAGTTAAAGAGGAAATTAAAAAGTATATGGAAGCCAATGAAAATGATAATACCACAACCCAGAACCTCTGGGACACAGCAAGGGTGGTCATAAGAGGAAAGTATATAGCAATCCAGGCCTTCCTAAAGTAGGAAGAAAGATCTCAGATAGACAATTTAACCTTACGCCTTAAAGAGCTGGGAAAAAAAAACAGCAAATAAAACCCCAAACCAGCAGAAGACAGGAAATAATAAAGATTAGAGCAGAAATTAATGCTATAGAAACCAAAAATAAAATAAAATAAAACAGATTGATGAAACCAGAAGCTGGTTCTTTGAAAGAATTAACAAAATTGAGAAACCACTAGCCAGTTTGATCAAGAAGAAAAAGGAAAAAACCCAAATAAATAAAATCAAGAATGAAAGAGGAGAGATCACAACGAACACAGAAGAAATAAAAACCATAATAACAGAATATTATGAGCAATTACACGCCAATAAAATGGGCAATCTGGAAGAAATGGACAAATTCCTAGAAACATATACACTACCAAAACTGAAATAGGAAGAAATGGAAAATTTGAACAGACCCATAACCAGTAAGGAAATAGAATTAGTAATCAAAAATCTGCCAAAAAACAAGAGTCCAGGGCCAGATGGCTTTCCAGGGGAATTCGACCAAACATTTAAGGAAGAGTTAACACCTATTCTCTTGAAGCTATTCCAAAAAATAGAAATGGAAGGAAAACTTCCAAACTCTTTCTATGAAGCCAGCATTACCTTGATTCCAAAACCAGAGACCCCACTAAAAAGGAGAACTATAGACCAATTTCCCTGATGAACATGGATGTGAAAATCCTCAACAAGATATTAGCCAAGCAGATCGAGCAATACACTAAAAAAATTATTCACCGCGACCAAGTGGGATTTTATACCTGGGATGCAGGACTGGTTCAATATCCACAAAACAACATGATTCATCACATCAATAAAAGAAAAGACAAGAATCATCTGATCCTCTCAATAGATGCAGAGAAAGCATTTGACAAAATACAGCATCCTTTCTTGATAAAAACCCTCAAGAAAATAAGGATAGAAGGAGCATACCTCAAGATCATAAAAGCCATATATGAACAACCCAACACTAATATCATCCTCAATGGGGAAAAACTGACAGCTTTCCCCCTAAGGTCAGGAACAAGACAGGGATGTCCACTCTCACCACTGTTATCAACACAGTATTGGAAGTCTTAGACTCTGCAATCAGACAACACAAAGAAATAAAAGGCATCCACATCAGCCAGGAGGAGGTCAAACTTTCAGTCTTTGCAGATGACATGATACTCTATATGGAAAACCCAAAAGATTCCACCAAAAAACTGCTAGAACTGATTCATGAATTCAGCAAAGTTGCAGGATATAAAATCAATGCACAGAAATCTGTTGCATTCCTATACAACAACAATGAAGCAACAGAAAGAGAAATCAAGGAATCGATCCCATTTATAATTGCATCAAAAACTATAAAGTACCTAGGAATAAATCTAACCAAAGAGGTGAAAAATCTATACACTGAAAACTATAGAAAGCTTATGAAAGAAATTGAAGAAGACACAAAGAAATGGAAAAAATGATTCCATGCTCCTGGATAGGAAGAACAAATATTGTTAAAATGTTGATACTACCCAAAGCAATCTACACATTCAATGCGATCCCTATCAAAGTAACACCAGCATTCTTCCCAGAGCTAGAACAAATAATCCTAAAATTTGTATGGAACCAGAAAAGACCCCAAATAGCCAAAGCAATCTTTTGAAAAAGAAAACCAAAGCAGGAGGCATCACAATCCCAGACTTCAAGCTATACTACAAAGCTGTAATCATCAAGACAGTATGGTACTGACACAAAACCAGACACTCAGATCAATGGAACAGAATAGAGAGCCCAGAAATGGACCCACGAACATATAGCCAACTAATCTTTGATAAATTAGGAAAGAATATCCAATGGAATAAAGACAGCCTCTTCAGCAAGTGGTGCTGGGAAAACTGGACAGCGACATGCAGAAGAATGAACCTGGACCACTTTCTTACACCATACACCAAAATAAACTCAAAGTGGATGAAAGACCTCAGTGTAAGACAAGAAGTCATCAAAATCTTCGAAAAGAAAGCAGGCAAAAACCTCTTTGATCTTGGCTGCAGCAACTTCTTACTCAACACGTCTCCAGAGGCAAGGGAAACAAAAGCAAAAATGAACTGTTGGGACCTCATCAAAACAAAAAGCTTCTGCACAGGGAAGGAAACATTCAGCAAAACTAAAAGGCAACTGACAGAATGGGAGAAGATATTTGCAAATGACATATCATATGAAGGGTTAGTACCCAAAATCTACAAAGAACTTATCAAACTCAACACCCCAAAAGCAAATAATCCCATGAAGAAATGGGCAAAAGACATGAATAGACACTTCTCCAAAGAAGACATCCAGATGGCCAACCGACACATGAAAAAATGCTCAACATCACTCATCATCAGGGAAATACAAATCAAAACCACAATGAGATACCACCTTACACCTGTCAGAATGGCTAACATTAACAGCTCAGGCAATGATAGATTCTCTGCAAGGATGCAGAGAAAGAGGATCTCTTTTGCATTGCTGGTGGGAATGCAAGTTGGTGCAGCTACTCTGGAAAACAGTATGGAGGTTCCTCAAAAAAATTAAAAATAGAACTACCCTACGACCCAGCAATTGCACTACTAGGTATTTATCCAAGGGATACAGGTGTGCTGTTTTGAAGGGACACATGCACCCCAATGTTTACAGCAGCACTATCAACAATAGCCAACATATGGAAAGAGCCCAAATGCCCATCGATGGATGAATGGATAAAGAAGATGTGGTATAGGGGCGCCTGGGTGGCTCAGTCGGTTAAGTGGCCGACTTCGGCTCAGGTCATGATCTCGCGGTCCATGGGTTTCAGCCCCACATCAGGCTCTGTGCTGACAGCTCAGAGCCTGGAGCCTGTTTCAGATTCTGTGTCTCCCTCTCTCTGACCCTCCCCCATTCATGCTCTGTCTCTCTCTGTCTCAAAAATAAATAAACGTTAAAAAAAATTAAAAAAAAAAAAAGAAAAAAAGAAGATGTGGTATATATATATATATATAATGGAGTATTACTTGGCAATCAAAAAGAATGAAATCTTGCCATTTGCAACTACATGGATGGAACTGGAGGGTATTATGCTAAGTGAAATTAGTCAGAGAAAGACAAATATATGACTTCACTCATATGAGGACTTTAAGAGACAAAACAGATGAACATAAGGGAAGGGAAACAAAAATCATATAAAAACAGGGAGGGGGACAAACAGAAGAGTCTCATAAATATGGAGAACAAACAGAGGGTTACTGGAGGGGGTGTGGGAGGGGGGTGGGCTAAATGGATAAGGGGCATTAAGGAATCTACTCCTGAAATAATTGTTGCACTATATGCTAACTAATTTGGATGTAAATTAAAAAAAATTAAATTAAAAAAAATAAAAATAAAAATCAATTTTACATTTGATATTAAAAAAAAAGTTTGGTTGTGAACAAGAAGAGTGAAGTTTCTTGGGCCTTGACTGAAAGGTTGCATGGGAATAAGGAAAGGTGTGTGTGTGTGTGGTGTGTGTGTGTGTGTGTAACAGACTTGAGCTTCTCTAGGTGTGGATAGAAAAAGGAACAGGTAGAGAAACACATATTGCAAATATGGGGAAAAAATGAGTGATAGATGGTGCCAGCCCCAAGGAAGTGGTAGAGAGGGGTCCTGTACAGACTGGAGGAAGAAAGGGCATCTCTTCCAGTACAAGAGATGCCAATGGACGTGTAGATGTGGAGACAGAGTCAGAGGCACTTCATTCTCACAACTCTTTCCCTGCAAAATGGGGAGCAAGATTCTCAACTGAGAATGAGTGAAGGACATGGGGAGCTGGAGACTGGAAAAGACGGGGTAAGGTTTGACAGATCTTGTGAAGAAAGAGGGTGAGAAATACAATTCTGGGTGGTTTAAGGAAGCCTTTTGAGATTGGTGCTCATAAATGTGTGGTGACACAGATCTATTGCACTGTGATGTGTCCTTTGGCAGAGTTCAGTAGCCCAGGTAACAGCTATAGCATCAGGAGTGAGCAGCTGGGCTCCTCCAGTGTCGGGGTGTTGCCAGAGAATACAGCAAAAGGAGCCTCTCAGGATGGGGATTTTAGAATCTCAGAGAAAAAATAATTAAAATGTTGGACTTTACAGTAGTAAACAAGGCCTTCATTAATAATAAAATCATAACATTTTTTTAAAGTTTATTTTGAGAGAGAGAGAAAGCACAAGTGGGGGGAGGAGCAGAGAGAGACAGAGAGAGAGAGAATCCCAAGCAGGCTTTTACCATCAGTGCAGAGCTTGATGCAGGGCTTGAACAGAGATGATTACCTGAGCTGAAGTCAGACACTTAACTGACTGAGCCACCCAGGTGCCCCCATAATAATTTTTAAACTGTTACCATTATTACCACTTATACAATGCTTCCTGTGTCCTGGGAAATGTTCTAAATACTTCACGTAAATAACTCACAACTACATGGCATCAATACAAATATGTTCCCCATTTTACAGCCAAAGAAACGAAAGCACAGAAAATTTAATTAATTTGCCCAGTGTTACACAGCTAATAAATGAGGAGTTAAGACTTGAACCCAAGCAGCCTGACTCTAGAGAGGCCATGTCTGTAACAGTTGGTAACACGTTACAGTTGGTAACTGTCTCCATCCTTTTTCTGTCAGCAGGTCATTCTCTGACATCCACACACAGGCATTCTTTTCTACTCCAGAGGAGAAACGGATGAGCCAGACTTGCTACATTAGAATATGAACACATGCAGACATAGCCCGGAAATAGGAAGCAGAGTTGGGAGGTTCTTAATTCCATTTTTCTTTATTCTAAAATACTTAGATCAGATGCAAGGCTTAGTGTTCCATCCCAGAAGGACTGGGAAGCATGCTTCTTTGAAAACCAGCATGTATGACAATTGTAGCTGCACCCCATCCTGACCACCATCGCCCTCCCTGCCCACAATGTGGGCAGTGGTGGTTGGTGTAGCATCTATCAACCCCTTGATGCTGCGGAACATCAAGAAAGGATCACTGTCCCGCATTTCTCTCCTCTACCCGCTGGTGCTCTACTCTTCCCTGGTGCAGATTTACTCCTTTGCCTTCAGTTAAAGTCCACATACTCTGCTGAACATACCTAGTCATTTCCATCTCATTGTGAAAGTGTTTTCTGAACTCAGTGTTTAATAGATGGTTATAGATAACAAGGTCATGAAAGGGAAAGAAAAAGAGGGTGTAGAGCAGACAAAACGCTGTGCCCACTTAAATTTTATCTCCCAGCTGATGGCGACCATAGGGTTTACAGTTACAGAACAGTTAGACTGAACTATTCAGACCAACTCTAGGACTTAATCTGGACTGCAATTCACTCCTAAATTAGAAGAATTTTTTAGAATGAATGTATTTTCAGTGTCTTTTAGACAATGGAATCTTGCTTGGTCTTTTTTTTTTTTTTTAAGTAAAATAGCATTTTGTATAAAGTGTGGTTTCTTTGAGGTCTTTAAAAAGACTCCAGCTGTATAGAAATATCTCATTAGTGACAAAGACAAAGCAAGTTTTTTCTGCTTTGTTTGATCTAACAATGGAGGACTCATCACACACTGGTGCCTTGCGTGCTTTCAATGGATTGTATAAATTGGGCATTTTGTTACCATTTTTTAAACATTTCCTCCTCCTAGCATTTGTCCAGGTGCTCAGCTTTCTTTCCAAAGTCACAAAATACAATATGAATTGAACATCTGGCTCATAAAAGTCCTTTTGAAGGCAGAACAGAATGCCTCTCCAGTCAAAGAAAGATGCAGAAGAAAGTATACCTGAGGATTCCTACCAGATATGGCTTGGGGGCTCATCTTGTTCATTGAAAACTGGAAAGTTATTGTCCTTCCTGGATACTGAGCTGCCTGGTATTGTCATCAGGAAGTATTCACAAACTGAGCATTCACCCAGACAAAAGACTGAACGCACATCATTGTGCCCCTAAGCATGCACTCCAGAGAGGGGTAACAAGTATTTAATGCAAACTATCCAGCTGGGTGAAGTTGCTATTAACACAGTAACCCTCTAAAAGATGTGACAAAAATATAAAGCTCAGAAAGCAAGATGGAAAAGGTTGACGCCAGAGCACCTAGGTGGCTCGGTACGTTAAGCTTCCAACTCTTAATTTCGGCTCAGGTCATGATCTCACAGTTTCGTGGGTTCGAGCTCCACGTCCGGCTCTGCACTGACAGTGCAGAGCCTGCTTGAGGTTCTCCCTCTCACTCAGACCCTCTCTTGTTCTCACTGTCTCGGTCTCTCTCAAAATAAATAAACCTAAAAAAAAATGCTGCTAATTAAAAACAAAAAAATGTTGAAGTCACTCATAGGAATGATGAAAAAAATCAGTATTTGATAAATCCTGTATGACCTGTCAAACTTAAGGCTAAGCTACAATAAAAGTTCACTTCACATTACATGTAGGGGTAGTGGGTTTTGCTTGGCCATCCACGTGTCAGCCAGCATGCAGGCCCTCTGAGGGCAAGAATCTTGCCTATCTTGGTCAACAACTGGATCTCTTTTGCCTTAGACAAGGCCTTGCACTAATTGGACCCTAAATAATTTGTTGACTTCTTTAAAGACCAAATTACCTAGCCTAAACCATTCTATAAATCTCCCATGGAACAATGGTAAACACACACACACACACACACATTGAAGTATGTTATTACTAAGATTTAGCCTTCAAATAAATAGCTTATTAAAGTGGATTTTTTCCCCTCAGATTTGTCCCTGTTTTAATAGACACTTAATTTACCTCAGGTCTTCTGTTTCAACAGGAAAGAAACAAAATGATCTTTTCCCTCAGGTAAGGCCTTCCAGAAGGATACATTTTCTCCAGAATTATTTAGTAAATTTCTACCCCGTTGGGTTCAAATCCTGGACACCCAATTTAGCCAGAAAAGAAAAACTATTGCCTCAATAATTAAAAGGGAAAAAAACCCAGGCCCCTATTGCCCAATAAACCTCCAAGCTGTGTGACAAACAGATATCGAACAAGCACAAAGCCTGAGAGAAATCCAATAGCATCCACCTCGAGAACAAGCTAGTCTCGGGGGAGGACAATTATCAAGTGACCAGCGCTTACCTCTTGGTTATTTAGTGCAGTAAAGTACAAAGCACCTCTGAGATTTCCTGATGTTTCCTCAATGCTCACCCATTGCCTTTGACTCAGCCCTCTGAAATTTTCAGAGGCGCTAACATTCACAGATGTCTTTTACTCTGCTTTAGCAACTTCATAACTACACCCTGGTTTCTTTCTTTCTTTCTTCCTTCTTTCCCTTCCTCCCCCCTTTCTTTCTGTTTATTTTGATGGCTCAAGGGCTAAAATTACACAGGAAGCAGAGAACGTATGGGGAAAAAAAGATTATTTGAGAAGAGTTTAATAAAAGGGCTATTAACAAAAGGAGCAAAAGCATAAGGAATAATGTAGCACTCATCACCCAGGCTAGCATTCGTGGGACTCACCACACCTAGACTTGAAGGAGCAGGGTAGGCAGGGCTTTGTGAGAACAGGTGGGCTATGCAGGCAGGGCCTCCTGACAGGAGCTTAGACCTCCCATCACTTTTTGGGTATCCCACAGGAAGAAAACAGCCGAATAAATACCTGCTTCCTACAGTCTCCTTCCTGTGCTTCCTGTTGACCTAACCCAACTGGAAGCCAGAGGACCAAGGAACCTGTTAACATCCTCCATACTTGTCAGAGTCCAGAGGCACAGAGCAGGGAAGAAAGAGGTAGAAAGTAAATCTGGAAGGGTAAACATAAGACATTCAGCATTGTACTAAATCCCTGGCTCCCACATTTAATTTCTAGCTTCATGACATAATTAAGATGTCTCTAAGTCCAATTGTTCCCTCCCTCAATTAGATTTCAAGGCATCTTTATTCTTCTGTCTGCTGACTATATAACCTATTTTATTTTAATTTTGTAGACTTTGATTGCCTACTTTCCAAACTCTATGATTATTTCAAAAGTCACAAACCAGAGTGATCATTTATTTAGAAAACCAATCTGGTATTTAATATCAGACAGACAATGACGGGTATTCAAATACTCACTGTTAGCACTTTAAATATGTAGGGTTTACTTCAACACACTCACACACACACACACACACACACACACACTTTTCCTGGAGCTTACACCAAAAGAGTAAAAACTACAATCCCTCAGTCAGAAGCCCAGCTAAAGTGCTAGTTCTCCTAACATTAACCACATAGTCACCTTTGTGCTAAAATTCACCCAGAGCAGTTTATACTTCTTATGCAACAGGGGCTTGAATCTGGAATGATACATGCAATTCAAGCTTGGAAACCATAAAGAACGTTTTACCTGCAAAGTTTTTACATTGGGCACCTCTCTTCCCTGCTCCAATACCATAACATGGGCAGAGATTCTGCTCTGCTCCACCACACCCCACCCTCGTGTGACCATAATAAAACTCCCCCAGTTCAGGTTTCCTAGGAGAGCCATCAGCTGATGATATCTAGCCGGAGAATCATTTTGGTTTTAAACACAAAATTACTTCAAGTCACACACGGGTCGTTTTTGCAGCATGCACCAGTTTATATGAGTGTATCTTCAATCAAAACTCCATGTCCCTCAGGATAGCTATTTTGGATACCATATTTTCCAAGATTAAAAATAATCATGGTAGATAAAACCACCTGGCCAGGCACATCTCTCCAGCACTCCACATCCAAAGCAGCCATGACTGAAGGCAGATGCCAGTGAATGTCTCAAGACAAGTGAACATAAATACATGGAGACACTTGAGTAGCAGACATTTGATACTATCTCTTAATTTGTTCCACATATCTATACTCAAACCAAAGTTTCTTGAAAGTAATTTAAGAACGATCTAGTCCACAAGAGTACCAGGAAAAAGGAGTCACAAGCCCTTTAACACAAGCTCTTGTATATATGTATCTATATCTATCTATCTCTATCATCTATCTATCTATCTATCTATTGATATTACTTACCACAGGCTCCAGTTGCATTGTACTTAGAGTTAATGCTACTTCAGACGTGTCCATGTTTGGTCAAGAATACCTTTAAGGTATGGTAAGGATTCTAAATGTCTCCCATGATTATACTTTTTTATTGTTGAATTGTGTATGGTATCGTAAATATTCCTTGACATCCACTCTTGCTCCATACGTCAGGCAGCAAACTTTGGTCAAAAGCAATACAATTCTGACCTCCTGGTACACTGACTTAATTCTCTTTGTCTATTTATTTGACCCCTTTATCAGGTAATCATATAATAGGCATTTTTAGGTCCCACCATGTGCAGTATGATGTGATAAAAAGAAATGAACCTTAGGGAGGGTGCCTGACAGGAACCCTCTGGTCCAGAGAAGCAGCCAGCCTTGGAGACTCCCACATGGAGGGAGCTAGGGAAACAAATACCTGACCTCACTGACTTCCCTCTGCTTGGCTTGAATCCCATTTTCTCCACTTATCAGCCATGTGGTCTTAGACAAATTTATTAGGCTCTCTTAACCTTGAATTTTTTTTGTTGTTGTTGCAAATTTGGGATGGTGATAAAAACCTTTCCTACTAAGTTGATGTGGATGTTGCTGATCAAATGAAATTATAAATCCCTTAGGATGTCACCTATAATACTTATTAAACAAACAACACCTTCCATCCCTCTTCCCTCCCTTCCCCACTCCAGTGAGCCAGGTAAAAGCAGCACCTGCAAACAAGCTAGGAATAACAGAATTTTACCCTTCAAAATGATCATAGCTGTCACATCCCCTTACTTCCCAACAGGGACCCTCTCTCCATCATCCTATCTTTGTTTCTCCTATGCAGAACTCATTTTTAAAATAAAGTCATTTGGAACACCTGGGTGGCTCAGTCAGTTAAGCGTCCAACTCTTGGCTTCAGCTCAGGTCATGATCTCACAGTTTGTGAGTTCAAGTCACGTGTTGGGCTCTGCACCCATCGTGTGGAGCTTGCTTGGGATTCTTTCTCTCCCTTTCACTCTGCCCATGCTCTCTCTCTCTCAAAATAAATAAATAAACTTAAAAAAAATAAATAAAGTCACTCATTCAGCTCTTATATAACTCTAACTGTTAAAGTTATTTCTCATTGTGAGCAGAAATCTATCTTCAGAAAACTTCTATCCACTTGCTATACATACAATGTCTAACGCTGCTGTGTTATGGAAACCCTTCTGGGTTCAGAATGAGAAGCTGTGAGGTTTAGGCCTCATTCAGACACAAGATAGCTTTGTGACCCTGAATAAATAAATCAACTCCCCTGGACCTCAACTGATCTAGGAAATGGGGACAATAGCACCTGCCCAGACTCCTTCTGGGGGGGTCTTATGGATACCACTTGACATTTCTCTCATGCTCCTCTTCACAGGCCATGCTTCACCATTTCTCCATATGACAGCACCCTCATTTCTTTTAGCAGTTTTTTCATTTGAAAATTTCAAAGGACAAGGAATATTATATAATAGGATCTGATGAAGAAAAAATGCTTAACAAAAAGTAACAGTGAGCAAGAGCCTTCCAGACAATGGGCAACGTGGAAAACGTTCTCACTATGAAAATAAGCACTCAGGACAATGGGGAGATAGTCCCAATATAATTAAGGAAATAGCATGCCCTCCTCAGAGTGTGGCTGATTTGAGGAAGGAATTGGGATCCAGCTAAAAAGTTTAAATGAGATACAATAGAAAATAAGGATGTCCGGGGCACCTGGGTGGCTCAGTTGGTGAAGCACCTGACTCTGGATTTTGGCTCAGGTCATGATCTCACACTTTGTGAGTGTGGAGCTCTGCACTGACAGCACAGAGCCTGCTTGGGATTCTCTCTCTATGCCCCTCCCTCTCTTTCTGCCTCTCTCTCTCTCTGAAATAAATAAACTTAAAAAAAAAAAAGAAAGAAAAGAGGGACATTCTAAAAGTTTTGAAGCCAGAGAAGAAACATAATAAAAGTACCATAACAAAAGTGTCATCTCCTTAAAGGAAGAGAACCTGGCCCAAACATGCAGGAAGGATGAGAAATATGAAAGTTTAGAGTTAGAGATGCCACATTTTTTTCACGCAGTAATACTCACGTGAGCAGATGGCAACCCACACTGGTGGATAAATACACACAGAAGATAGTCTGAGGGGACATCCGATGGGGTGAGAACTTCCTAGATGGAGGAGAAAGCAAGAAGAGTGAGAGTCAATTCTGAGATTTCACATCCACGCACCTGGCAGAATGTGGAGGCTTGGACCAGAGGCAGGAAAGTGAGAGGAAGATTTTTGTGGAGTCCAGAGCAGAGATACGAGTTTACCAGTCACGTGTGCAGTGATAATAGCCACAGGGGAGGTAAAAGCATGGTAGATGGGCCTCTCCAAGAGAGCAGAGACACATGGGAGCAGATGGCCCAGTCTGTTTCTTATACTACACCGACTTGGTTTATTTTGGTTTATTTATCATCTTTGAGTGGTAGTACTTTTTCTGTATCTTCATCATTTTACTCATACGGTTTATGAATCTGTGTGATATTGTAGTTATTTATGTATATCTTGTCCTTAGCAGACTATAAGCTCTTTGAGAGCAGGGATCATCTCTGACTTTTCTTGATATCCTCCAGTATGTCTAGAAAAGTGTTTACACACAATGGGTGCTATTCAATATTTTGAAGAAATGATGAGCCCGATGGGCTGTATGCTCGATGAGATCTTTTACTAAAAACACTTGACAAGCAGGCAAGTCAGCATTGTAAGTTTGATTTGAAACCTCCAGGCACACAACAATGAGAGATAACATATGAAAAGAGTATTTATTTTTTAAAAGTTTATTTATTCATCTTTGAGAGAGAGAGAGAGCATGCGAGAGCGAGTGGGGGAGGGGCAGAGAAAGAAGGAGGGAGAAAGAATCCCAGGCAGCCTCTGCACTGTCAGCACAGAGCCCATGTGGGGCTCAAACTCACAAACCATGAGATCACGACCTCAGCTGAAGTCAAGAGTCAAACACTTAACCGCCTGAACCACCCAGCACCCAGGAGCCCTTGAAAAGAATAAAAGGTACATCAAGACTGGGGCTCTTGGATGGCTCAGTAGGTGGAACATGTAACTCTTGATCTCAGGGTTGTTAAGTTTGAGACCCATATTGGGTGTAGAGGTTACTTAAAAATAAAATCTAAAAAAAAAAAAAAGACAGTTCGAAACCGAAACCAAAAGTTTTCTTGGATAAGAGATGAAACAGTAACTCAAAGCAGGAACCCAGGAGCCAAGGTCTGGGTGCACAAGCAGACAGAGGCAGCCGGAGGTCAACCCCTGCACTGCAGTTGGGGCTAAAAGGGTCCCACACCAGGCTGAGATGATCCACTGTTCCTTTTATGTATGACAGCCTAACAAGCCACCCACAAACTCAGTGCTATAAAGCAACAACCATTTTATTTATTTATTTTTTTGAAACTTCTCTTTATTTGGATTCAGAGCAGCCCAAACTTACAAGGATCTTTTTTTTTTAATATAATTTGTCAAATTGGCTTACATACAACACCCAGTGCTCATCCCAATAAGCACCCTCCTCAATGCCCATCACCCATTTTCCCCTCTCTCTCACCCCCTATGAACCCTCAGTTTGTTCTCTGTATTTAAGTGTCTTTTATGGTTTGCCTCCCTCCCTTTCTGTTTGGAAAAAAAAATAGTTACAAGCAACAACCATTTTATTATGCTTGTGGATTCTATGGGTTGGGAATTCAGAAAGGGCAAAGGAGACCACATTCTCTGCTCCACGGTATCTGAGGCTTCACCTGGGAGAGCTCACACAAGAGGGAGTGATCTGAATAGCTCGTGGCAGGAACAGCTGGGGCTGGAGAACCCATTTTCAAGATGGCTTTTTGACTCACATGTCTTGAGCCCAAGCTGGGCTGACTGAAGTACAGAAAGTAAGGAAAGTAAAGAAATGTAGGAAGAAATGAGAAAAGATAGACAAAATAACAAGTGTTAGTAAGAATGTAGGAAAATGAGATCTACCACAGGTAGAGGTGTAAACTAGTCCAATCGCTTGGAATTTAGGAATTATCTAGCACAAATAGATGAAAATTCATATCCCTGGTAATCCAGCAATTCCACTTCTAGGTAAAAATCTTAGAACTCTCCTTTTATTTACAAGGGTATCTACCATATTAATTAGACATTGTTGTGGAACAAAGACTACAACATCTCCATGGCATTCAAGAAGAACCGTGTATTGGGCTCATGCATCTGTAGGTTGGGTGGAGATTAGCTGAGGTAGGTGACTTTGTTCCTGTCAGCTGGGGTGGTTCACACCCATGTGGGTGTCAGCTGATATAAGCTGGCCTCCACCAGGCAGCCCTCCTCTGACCCACTTCGACCATCTTCCTCCTAGGTCTAGTTAGTGGTTTAGGCATGTTCTCATGGCAATGACAAAGATGTAAGAGCACCAACCTAACAACACAGTTTCTTTCCAAGCCTTCGATCATATTACGCCTACTAACATTCCACTGGACAAAGCAAGTCGCAGGGCCAAACAGAAAAATACATTCTAGTAGGAGTAACTCCAAAGTCATCTAGCAAAGGACATGGTTTCGGGGATCAGTGAAGAATTGAGTCTATTTTTTTAATGTTTATTTATTTTGAGAGAGAGAGAGAACGCATGTGAGTGGGTGAGGGGCAGAGAGAGAAGGAGAGGGAGAAAGAATCCCAAGCAGGCTCTATGGTGTCAGTGCAGAGCCAGACACAGGGCTCAAACCCACAAACTGTGAGATCATGACCTGAGCTGAAATCAAGAGTAATAGGCTTAACTGACTGAGCCACCCAGGCACGCGAAGAATTGGGTACATTAATGTAATCTACCACATTCATTGCAAAGTTGTTTGTAAAAGGATGAAAAGAACCTAAATTTTCATCAGAAACAGGGGATGGGTGTTTTTACCCATCAAAGCACTGTATAGCAATGAAAATAAGTAAATTAGGGCTACCTATATCAAAATGCATAAACATCAAAAACAAAGTGTTGATTGAAAAAAGCAAGTTGTAGGATGAAATGTGGAGCCTAAAACCATTTATGGCAGGTTTTTAAAAGCTCCGGACTGTCATACATATTTCTTACAGATATATACATAATATAGTAAAACGATAAAACATGGATAAGAAGATTGACCTCTTTGTTCCACTTAAGCCTCAAGACAGTGATTACCTCTGGAGAAAAATAGAGATAAAATGGGAACCTGGAGAGAGACAAAGTGGGCTTCAGCAGTCAGTATCTGTGACATTACATTTCCTGACACAAAAGATACAAAGCAAATATGGGAAAATATTAACAACTGCTAAATCTGAATGCTGAATGACAGATATTTCTTACATTCTTCTGAAGGCTTGGTGAGGAAAGGGTTACAAAGAGCCAACCAAGTAGTTTTGGGGTCCTGGGCTAGAAACAGTTCCCTACAAAACACAAGGAGATTCTGCCCACTCTTTCTGCCGGTTCCACTCTCTGTCAACATTTTGAAACTGTTCTAGATAAGGATGCAAAGCAAACTGGACCAAAAAAGATCACTAAGAATGAGCAAACTCCATTCACCTCATTCTGATCACTTGTGGGCTTTGGTTTTAAATCTCAGACACACAAACTGCTGCTTGTTTTTGTGACATGTTTGGCTGCTTCATGAGTCAGCAAATCAAGTGACTAGGACAGAGTCAAGGTGCCTTTATGGAGAGGACTGAGCTTAAAGGGACTTATTTCACTCACCTTTTCTTTTTCTTTTTAAATTAATTGTTTCTCAGAACACCTCAGCATCTCTTTCTACCCCTGGGGAAAGGAAAAGGACTGTTATGGAAGGAAAATGACACCCAAATTTGGTTAGCAAATATTAGGACAATTTTAAGTCATGGCAAGGAGAAACTGCCAGTTCGCCTGGAAGTATACAGAAATGTCCATGTGGGAGTTGCAAAGAAGGACTGCAAAGTCCTTCACTTTGAACATCTGAGTAAAGCAAAAGTCAGAAAAAGAACATTGATGTTTAAGTAATATAAGTTTCAATACATTTTTCCCCTGTAAAGTTAAATTCACTGTCATTTTATTTTCCCTGTGATATTTCGCTTTAAAGATGTTGGCTTGGAATTGAAATGTACATGCATATGAGAAAGCATATAAAAATTGCACAAGTATAATGTAGCCTTTCTAGATGGTCTCTGCTGTTGATCCACGGATGGCTGTGTTAGGATGCATTAATGGTAAACAGATGACATGTCTTTGAAATAGCTGCTTAATTGAAGAAAATAGGATTGTTGGATGCAAGGCCATGAAGGGGCTAGCCGGCATATTTTCCAGAAGCACTCAGCCCAAAATGAATATATCTGCCTATTTGCAATGTTACATAATCTGAACGGTTTATCAATGGAATAATTTTAGAGTCATTAACTATAATTTTTGAAGTTGCTTATGGTGGTTTTTAATCAAGAAAAATCTCTCATCCCTCCTCTTACACCCCTCTGGAATTATTTACTATAGACTTCGACTTCCAAAGACCCACTTGAATTTTTTCCACTTCTCCCCAACTCTCATCCAAGCCAGCCTCCTCTCTCACATGACAATCTGGTCTCCCCATATCCACTCTGGCTTCCTCTTTCTATCTGTTCTCGAATAGAGAACAGCAAAAGGAACCTTTCTAAAATATAAAACAGGTTATGCAGTTTCCCCTTTGAAAATATCTTTCCTTCATTTGCTTCCTATTGTCCTTAAGATTCATAATATGGCCTGGAAGATCCCACCTCCCACTTATGACTCTACTCATGCTGCTGCCTGCTTCCTCCAGATACTCCTACCAGTGTGTGGTTTTTATTTTCAATCCAAGTTATAATACACTTATAGAAGAAAGAAAGAAATTTCTGTGAAGTTCGTAATGGCCCCATCTGAACAAATATCACATGCCTCTTCTCCCATAACTTCCATCTCCCCAAGGGCAACCCCTTAAAACTTTCAGCTGATTCTTTGGAATTTTGTGCTTACAATTCTAAATACCATACTTTTAAGCCTTTATTTATTTATTTATTTACTTACTTATTTTTAAGTAACCTCAAAGCCCAATGTGGGGCTTGAACTTACCACCCCAAGAGTTGCATGCTTTACTCTCTGAGCCAGCCAGACACCCTTTTTTGTCTTTATTTATTTTTTATTTATTATTCATTTTTAAAACTTTTTTTAAAGTAATCTCTTCACCCAATGTGGGGCTCAAACTCACAACCCTGAGATCAAGAGTTGCATGCTCTACTGACTAAGCCAGCCAGGTGCTCCCTATTTTATTGTAAGCATACTATTCTATTGAGTTCTTACTATGCAAGGTAAGAATTCATTCTCTGCTGCTGTTCTCTCGTCCCGCCCCCAACAGTGTTCTTCCCATTCCCTTGTCTTCTCAACACGACTACCTGATAATTGTGGTTAGACAATACCCTGTGTTTACATTTCTGAGGCTATGCAAACATTTTTATAGCTGAGCCAAGTTGTATCAAACATTACTTTTCCTTTCTTGAATAAATTTTACTTTGCCTGGAGTTAATAGTTGTCATTTTTGGGGCGTCTGGAGGTCGGTTAAGTGTAGGACTTCGGCTCAGGTCGTGATCTCTGGGCTCATGGGTTTGAGCCCCTTGTTGGGCTCTGTGCTGACAGCTCAGAGCCTGGAGCCTGCTTCAGATTCTGTGTCTCCCTCTCTCTCTGCCCCTCCCCTGCTCACGCCCTGTCTCTCTCTGTCTCTCAAAAATGAATAAAAATGCTAAAAAATTTTAAAAAATAATAAAATATAATTGTCATTTTTTCCCATTGGCTTGACGTTCTTATCACTAAGTCAGCTCTACACTCTCCATTAGTGTGTAAACATCTTCGCCTTACTCTCAAACAACTAAGTTCATGACAATGGCTATACAAGACATTTCGCTTGCGTGGACTCCTACATCTGATGAGCAACTATAATCCTAGGTTTCCCCTTTATTCTCATTCAGGAGAAAGCTTCTGCAATTTTAGGAAAAAAGCAAAGTGCATGCATGATTCCATTTGCCATCTTTATCCACACTTCTGGCTTTCTTTCAGATCCTTACTTAGAGGCCCCAGGGCCTTCACACATGCTGTTCTCTCTTCCTCAAATTTCTTCCCTGGTCTTTGCCTAATCTCTTCTCATCCCTTAGATCTTAACTGAAAAGTCCCTTTTCAGCAGCATTCCCTGATTTCCCAGCCAGTCATCCTCAGTATATTTTTTCTTAACATCCTGTACTTTGCCTTCACAGCGCTTCCCGCAAGTGTTAGTGCAGTGTGATAATAACTTGAAATATTAATTTTTTCCCTCCACAACTTACACATGACCTTTTCCCTAATCAGATGCATTCAATTTTTTTCAAGGACAAGTAGGATTTTTATAGAGGGAGTGACAAGAGCAAGAAACATTTCATGCTCAGTTTTTCGTCTTCCAATAGAAGCTTATAAGAATTCAAAGGGCAGGTTGTGAGGATGCAGGTGGAGGGAGAGCAGAGCTGATGCTGTAACCTGGGGACGAGGTAAAGAGGAAAAGTAGAGTTGACATCAGGACACTTCCAAGGCTTATCCTTGGCCAGCACCAGGGAGCCCGGGAGGGAGCAGCAGCATACAGCCAGGAGTGTACTTCAAAGATTTGGCAATCTGATGTTAATATTTACTAGTATATAAACCAATATATAAATCAAAAATTAAAAAGATTCCCTTATTGTTGAAGTTATCTAAATTAGAGTATGAAACTGTTTGCCATGAACACAAGTTATAGTATGAGTCAGTCAATAACTCATTGTAACAATTGCCAAAGCATTTGTTGGGTTGTAACAATTGCTGTGTTCGTGTGTTTGATGCAGCTGTCACTATCTAGGGAAGATTCTCCAGGCACCCCATGCCTCCTCCCCTGGGCCTCCCTCTGATTTCAGTTGCAGCTGAGGTAGTTGGCTCCCGTGGACACCATCAGCATCCCAACACAAGTGTCTGCTGATCTCTTCACTTTGCTGCCTTGGTGCTTTCTCCAAAGCCACAGGAGTTCACCCAACCCTTGTGCAGACACAGCTTGGAAGTACCCAAGGACAAATACCCCAGAAGCCAACTTCAGACAGTGGTAACCAGGCATCACTGGGAAACAGTGCCCCCCAGACTCCCATCTTTTGGAAAGACAACTTTGAGGTGTGCTCTACATGGTTTTTCAAAGTGTCCCTAATAGGATCTGGTCCCAGTTGTCCACAGTGAAAACCAATATAGTGACATCTCATCTGTTGACATCCCTTTCTGCCCCATCTCATTCCTACTCCCATACTGCTTTCTGGGACCAACTTGCAAATGCACCCCCTGTACATTTGTACATTTGTCGTATCCTTGTCTCAGGCTCTGCTTTGGAGAGAAACCCAAACTAACATGCTCTCTGAATTATTTCCTGGAACGAATCATGGTTCGATACTGGGTATTGTATCAAAATTTTTCAATGACTTCCCTCTTACAGTGATAATCATTAGGTGACTAGAGACCCTGTGAAGAACCGAGTGATGGTTCATGCAGCAGCCCTATCGCAGCTCAGCTGTGGAGTGCTGCCATCCCTAGGAAGACTTTAAAACTTGGAGTAATGAATATGATCTCAACAGGATGGGAGGAAGGCTTTCACAATGCGTATGTGTGTACATATATAGCACTCAAAGCCAGAAAAACAGTCTCAGTACTATAGTGCATGGAGTTTCTGTGATAACCACGTGTTCTGAGATATGCATACTGTAGTTACTGTTATAATTCTTCCCAACTGGCATGAAAATATTCCCATATTTTAGTAGCCAGTGCAGTCATATTAGTGGACCTGCCAGTGATCAGTCCTGCCTGCAGACTTTTATCTCCATTCCAGGACAGGCCTGAAAAGGCCTATAGATAAGCCAGCAGATTACCTCTCCATTCCTAAGACTTTGTTAAGTCCTGTCCAAACGTCAACATGTGGAATTCACCCACCCCACCCATTTCAATGCCCCTTCAAAAATACAAGTCCAGACCCTGTTCCAGTTTTCTGCTGCTGTGTGAAAAACATCCCAAAACCTATGATTTAAACAAACATTCATGACAATCTCCAATAGTTCTGAGGATTGACTAGTCTCAGCTGAGTAGTTCTCACTTGGGGTCCCTCATGGGGTTGCAGTAGACTATCAGCTGGGGTTGGTCATCAAAAGCTTGACTAGGTGGGACATCCAAGATGGCTTGTTCACCATCTTCATGTCTATTCCCTAGCCTGGGATGCCTGGAAAAGCTGGAGGCTGTCCAAGCATTTTTCTCCCCACATGTCCTCTCCATATACTAGCTCAGGCTTTCCTGCAGCATGGTGAACTCAGGTAAATAGCTGGTTTATCTTACAGCAAGCCTTCCAAGAGGCCAGGTGAAAGGCTTCTTCTGACCTGGTCTAAAAGCCACACCATGTAACTTTTGCTACATTCTCTTGCTTATAAGCAGGTTATAGGCTAGCCAGATTTAAGGAGATGGGATGGCTAAAACAATCTAAATCCTGGGAAGCCCAGTTCACTGGGGGCCATCTTTTAGAGACTACCTACCACAGACCTAGATATTAGAGGGGGTGAGTGGTAGCGAGAAAGGTTCTTGGGTAAAATCAGACAATAGTCAAACCACCCACTTTGCTTAAATATCTATTTGTTTGTGTGATCACGTGTTTGATTAATTCTATCAAGACCAGGGGTTGGCAAATTTTTTCTGCAAAGGATGCAGTAGGCTCTGTGAGCCATGCATCTCTGTCACACTTATTCAACTATTGCCCTGCTAGTGTGAAAGCAACCAGAAACAAGATGTAAATGAGTGGGTGGGCTATACAAAATAAAACTTTATTTATGAACACTAAAATTTGAATTTCTTACCATTTTTTTGGAGAGAAAGAGAGAACATGAGCAAGGGAGGGGCAGAGGGAGAGGAAGAGAGAGAATCTTAAGCAGTTTCCACGCCCAGCACAGAGCTGGACCTGATACTCGATCCCACAACTGTGAGATCATGACCTGAACCAAAATCAAAAGTTGGACGTTTAACCAACTAAGCCACCCAGGTGCCCCTTGTATATATGGAAATAAATAAATAAATAAATAAATATACATATTTAATTTCTTATAGTTTTCAGGTATCACAAAATATTGTACTCCTTTTGATTATTTTTTTCAGTTATTTGCAAATGTAAAAACCATTCTTAGCTTGCAGGCAGAACAGAAACACGCAGCAGGCCAGATTTGGCCCATGGACTATAATTTGCCAACCCCTGGTCTAGACTAAGGCAGGGACTGTGTCTGCCTTATCCACCCTTATAAACCCTGTATTTAGTACATCATAGCAGTGCTCAATAAATATTTATTGAATGAATAGTTGATTTATAAACAAATTATAAAGTCCTGAAATAAGAATTTCTCTGAAAAGCCTTTAGTGTTCACCTCAACATCAATCTCCTCCACTTAAAACCTAGGTCAAAAATTACATTTGCAGCTTTATTGACATTTTCCTGGAAATATAGCAGGATCAGTACACCCAAGTCTCACTTACCCATGCTAAATGTGCCCAGAGTACCTTGAATAATCTGAGATTTCAATACGAAAGAGTGATGGAGGTTTATTGCCTTCTCAGCTTCTCAGAGAGGTGCAAGTGCAAGCCATGAATCAGTAGTATCATAACTCCTGAGCCACACATCGCTGTTAAGTGCTAGCAATATGACACCAGAGAATCCTAGAATTGCCAAAAGTCGTCCTGGAGACTCTTGCTCATGTTGCCTCACTTCCCAGCCATCCTGCTGGACATCCCTGCCATTGACGCGCTAACCACAGGACCTGATGCCAAACCAGTGGTCTTCCCTTTTGGCATTCGAACCTGCTCCTCCTCCTTCCTTGTTTCTTCCTGACTTCCTTGTTTCTATTAAGGGCACAATCGGTCCTCAGTCCCTGAGGCTCAAAACTTTGGAATTTCCTTTTTCCTCTCCCTCTCCCCCATTATCCCATCTTCTCCTTGCTACAGGCCCAATGTAGATCCTATTAATTCTTGTCTAGACTCTAGACTAATGCAATCTCCTAATCCTCCTACCTCCCATCCCCCACATTCCCACTCACGTGCACACACCTTTTGCCTCTTCCACCTCCAACACAATCTCTAGATGTTAAACTAGGAGTCACTCTCAAATGATACTTAATAGTTATTGCCTTACTTCATAACCATTTCAGTAGCAATCTTCTTAAAGTATAAATTTGATCATGTCACTTGCCTGCTCCAAAAGTTTTAATGGTTGTTCATTGCCAACCAAATTAAACAACCTCCTTGGCCTAACATTCAAGTGCTTCTAATGAAACTTTCTAGCCTCATCCATCATATAGAGCCTACTTTTTTTTGGCAAAGTGGGG
Source organism: Panthera uncia (assembly GCF_023721935.1). Lineage (NCBI taxonomy): Eukaryota > Metazoa > Chordata > Mammalia > Carnivora > Felidae > Panthera > Panthera uncia. Next base: position 35,426,402 of record NW_026057584.1, on the reverse strand, counting down.
GTGGAAGAGACTTCCTGTCTCTTAGTATGTATTCTTTCCAGTTTCCTTAGAAATAGCACTCTAGGTTTTTATATGGGCACAGGGCCACTACATTTTCCAGCCTGCCTTGCAATTAGGCATGTCCGTTGAGACAAAATTCTGGCAAACAGATTGTAAGCAGAAATGTGTGCATCTTGCGAGAAGTATCTTTAAATGGTAGAGGGTGCACCTTTTTTTCCCCCATTTTTTCTATCTAGTTGGGCAGAATGTGTATGTGATAGCTGGACCTGGACTACCATCTTGGGCTGCAAGCTAGAAGCCACTGATGAAGGATGGCAACATAACATGATGGAAAGGGCCTGGGTCTTTGATGTTCATGGCCATCCTGCCAACCCTGAACTCTCAACTCCTTTGTATCAGAGAGAAATAAGCGTCTATCTTACTTAAGCCATGGTTATTTTGTTGCCTGTTCTTTTGTTTTATCGTTTGCAGGCAAACCTAATCGTGAGGGATATCAGGGGTTACTTCTCATTTTCTCAGAACTTATCATTCTTGCCTCCAGGTCCCTATGTTGTCAATGTTCCCTCTGGCCATTGTACGCACCATTTTTATATCCCCATTCTCTTCTGCTATGCATATCTCTATCTTTATAATCTACCCATTGTCAAGGCCTATCTCCAATGTCTTCTCCATGAGGCCTTTCCTAATTCTTCAGTCACTAATTGCTCCCACTCCTTAGATTTCTCCAGAATTTTTAATTCCCTTATGCAATGTCTTCCCTCAGAGTGGTCATCTGTAAACTAATCTTAGCCCATAACCCTCCTTTCCTATGCGAGGGCAGATAGCCACCCACGAGAAGCAGGTATTTGTTGAAACACATTTTGGGTGTTGCTCCAGCTCACAGAGACCCTCCTTTCTTTGGGAACTGCCACAGCCCCACACCCACTCCCGTGACCACCGCCATCACATTTTACTATATGACTGCCCATGACCCTGGCTGACTGGACAAGTGATGGACACCTCCCTTTTAGCTGGCCCAGTCAGAGTCTCTCATCTGAGAAATGAAAGTAGAATTCTGAGGCAGCATGTAAACTTGAGAACTATGGGCAGCCATGTTCTACTACAAGAGCTGGAGAAGTGATAAATGTCAGTCTGCAATATGAGAAAAGATGGATAAGTGATGGAGAAAGGTTCTGATGACTCTCCACCTTCTTGGAATTTAATTTAACTGAACTACTGGAGGGTCATCGATTAGTCAGTAGCAAAGTAAGGGAGTCCTTCAGCTATGTCAATTTGGTGGAACAACCACATGGGCTGAGAATTTCACAAACTTCTTTTACTTTCTCCCTTGGCCCCAATTGTACACTCTTTTGGCTTCTGTGGCATTTATTATCTGTGGCATTCACATGACATTTATTGTTTACTGCCTTATTTGGTTAGTCTCGATGTACAAACCTAACTCATAAACCACCGAGGGGCAAGGCTCTCTTACTTATCCTCCTGTTCCTAAAAGCTCAAAGAATCCATTGGTGTGTTAGCTTTTCTGTGTTTGCATTGGGAATAAACTGAACTATCACAGGCCAGTGTTTATTATCTGAATTAGATTAATACCAAGATTGAATTTGTTTTTAATTTAATTTGGTAGAAAACTAAGTCCACAGTGGAAAGAAAGAAAGAAAATGTTATATTTTCTGCACTACCTAAAAATCCTGACCCGAAAGAGAAGGAAAAACCAGAAGTGAGAACGTTGAAGAAAAATAAGTTTCAGTAAGTGAATAACTTTAGACTTTAACGTGAAATTCACTCTCAAGTGTGCCGTGCTATGGAACACGTATTCTTCTGTTTTCTGTGTTCAGCAGACAGCTGGAAACCCACACAGGATGCCAAAACTATGTGACCTACATTTGCAGCTAGACAGCATTTGCTAAAATGAAATCTAAGATTTAGAATCTTTTCGTTTAAATTTCTTTGGGAGTATTATGTGTACTGGATGATGGGGTAACAAATGCATTACTTTGTTTTCTTCCAGGTATGTAAAACCACGTTAATATATCTCTACATTCTTAAAACAAAATAAGATTAACAAAAACAAAAAAATACCTCACTTTTGGAGGGACTTTTTTCAGGTATGAAATATTAATCTATTGAAACTTTAACCACATTTTTGCATCTTTGGAATTAAGGTAAAATCTAAAATAAATGGAACTTCTTGCCTTCTGGCTTACATTTGCTTTTTTGTTAGTGTGGATGAATAAATAAAGCTAAATAATTAACATTGCAGTCAGATTCATTCTCTCTTTAGGCAAATGGTCTGTGAGTACATCTTCAGAAGTCAAAAGCAAATGTTTTAAGGGGAACTCCACATTTTCACAGGATTCCCTGAATAGGCTGACTCAGATCTAGCAGCTAACTCCTTAAAGTGGGCACAGAGTTCGTTTTGATGATCATGGTAACCATGGAGGTGGGCAGAAAAGTATCTTTTTCTGAGGCCTGGTCAGGGAGGGATTTCCCTTAAAAATCAAGATCTGTTCTGAACTGAAATGTCCACACCCTCTGACTCTCAATCCCCAAATTGAGCAAAGGCAGCCTCAACCTCAAGTGACCACATATCCTTGCAGCCTTTCGAGTCAACTCACTGGGAGCCTTTTATTTTCCTGACTATCCAGGAGAAATTAACAAGCTATTTCCACATTTCCATGGCTCACATTTCTGTCTGGAATGTTTTTCCTACTCCTCTTTATTTCTCCCCTGCTCCCCCCATCCAACTAATGTGCTGAGATGTATCACAAAGGTCATTTCTTCAGGAAGCCTTCACAACCCACCAGAATGAATCATTTTCCTCTCAGTGCCACCCACAGTTCTGCTCTCATATCTACAGCTCTTACAAATCACCTTAGTAAATGTTTCTGTTCCCTTTTCCAGGGGGCTGCCCCTCCCGACCCATCCCCCAATATATAACATTTCTTTGTGATGTGGCCCTGTTTTACTCATGTTTGCATCTCAGTACCCAGACTAGTCAGAGTTTAACAGAGTTGCAGAATAAAAGTTAGATGCTTTGCTACATCAATTATGCACTCTCCCTCCCGAATTTTCCCTGGCTTTTTTTTTTCTATGCCTCTAAATGTGCTCAAGTGTGTTTGTTTGTTTGTTTGTTTGTTTGTTTGTTTGTTTTAAACTACCCAGAGTAAGAATGAGACCTTCGCATTTGCACCAACATGGATGGACCTGGAGGGGTATAATGCTAAGTGAAATAAGTCAATCAGAGAAAGACAAATACCATATGATTTCACTTTTATGTGGAATTTAAGAATCAAAACAAACAGATAAACAAAAAAGAGACCAAAACACAAACACATAAATGCACAGAACAAACTGGCAGTTGCCAGAGGGGAAGTGGGGTAGGGGTAGGGGTGAAATAGATAGAGGATTAAGAGCACACTCATCTTGATGAGCGTCGAGTAATGTATAGACTTGTTTATTTACACATGAATATACACATGAAACTAATATAATGCTATGTATTAATTATACTTCAATTAAAAAAACTACCCATAGTAGATGATTTTGACTCTTTGAATGAGTAAGAATCCATGGGTCCACAGTGACATGAATGAATAATTAAATGAATGGAGGAGAAGGGAAAGCTCTTCCTCATACTCTGAGGGAATTAAATGTAGAAAGGAATAATGAATTTAGAAAATTTCCATTTGCAACCAGTATAATAATAATTGATTCAACAAGAATCATCAACAGATGCTATAGCTAGGGGTGAAAATTTGAAGAGAAATGGGCCATTTACTTAGTCCAAAAATATCTCCTGTAAGATTCTTATTAATTATAAAGAGAAGAACAGAAAGTTTACAGTGAAAAAATCTATCAAATATCACCACCTTGATCAAATAATTACAATGACCAGTACGGAACAAATCAGCACCGTGTGCCTCCTAATATAATGCACTGAGAAAGACACAACATCACTTCTATAGTATTCCTGCAGTAAATGCATTACCAGAATGTAATCAGGAGAAACATCAGACTAACCCAAATCAAGCAACATCCTACAAAATAACTGGACTATTTTCTTCAAAAATGCTAGTTCACTATAAAGTATGAAGACTGATGAACTATTCCAGGTTAAAGGAGGCTCAGAGTTATGACAAATGAATGAAACACTTGATCTGGGATTTTCTTTTGCACTAGAAGACATTGTTGGAACAATTGGCAAAATCTAAATAAGATATGTAAATTAGATAATAATATATCACATCGATTTCCTGATTTTGATTATTGGATTATTGTTATATAAAAGAATATCCTTCTTTTTTAGGAAATACACTGAAATATGAAGTATAAAGCAGCATCGTATCTGTGACTTACTCCCAACCAGTTCAGAAAAAAAATAAATAATGAGGTGTGTGTCAGGGGGCAGGATAGTACATGGACAGAGAGAGAAATAAAGCAAATGAGGAAAATGTGATAAAAATATTAACATTTAGGAAACACGAGAGCTATACAGGAACTATCTGCACTATTGGAAATGATCTGAAGTCTAAAATTCTGTCAAAAAGAAAGAAACATCACCATAAGTCAATCATACTTCTTTTAATTCCTCATCTTGCAATCAAGATTCCAGAAGAAGGTGTCTGGAAATCTCTGCACCTCTCATTGACACTCACCCACTGCAATCCATTATCCTTATCTATTATCCAACTGAAATGACTTGATTTAATCTCCAATGATCTCAGTGCCACCAAATTCAATAACATTTCTCTGTCCTCCTCTACTTTTCGTCCCTGCAGCATTTGACACCCTTTGTAATTTGTTCGTAGAAGTACAGGTCCTTAAGCCCAAACACAGTTTATGACCTTTTCCTCATATGCCTTTGTAGCTTCCCTCCCCACCATTCCCCACAAGGATTCTTCTTTACCATTATTGGAAGAGTAGTACTATTTATGTATGGCTCTTCTCATGCATTTACTTTTCCTAGATTACTCTCATTTTCAGTTAGCCAAATCAAACTCATCCACCACTTGTCGGCACACATATCACCTCCTTTGAGGAGTCTTCCCTGAATGCCACATCAGATTTTGGTGACTCCTCTCCACAGCACTTAGCATATCATATAATATAGGTGTGAATTTAATTATCTTTCTCCCCGCTATAAAATCCTGAAGGACAGAGACCATAGTGTATTCATCTTAATATTCTCAACATCTAGAACAGCTCCTGGCACAAATGGAGCACCCAGGGTGCAATGGGTGAATAACTGATTGAAAGAAGTGACAAGTTGAATCTGGAGAAAGAATCTGGCTTCTAGACCTCGAAGAACAGAATTTTATTCTAAAGCAGAATGTTGTGGTTGAGAGAAAGCATTCATTTTTTTAAGTAAGCATATTTCATAGTTATGGCTATTTAGTACACTGGAACTGTAATACCATTTGTGGAACTACTGTCTGACTCCTATAAAACAGACTGAAATGGGAGAGTAAAAGCCTTCCATGCAGACTCTCCTTGATTTGCAGGGCTTCTAGAGATTAATGCTGGTTGTATTTCTCTTTATACTCTAGTTTCCTACGGTTTTCCATTTTATAGAGAAAATGAGGTCTGGCATAGGGCATAAAATTTGTTCATTAATCTGACAGCAGCTTCAAAATGATGCTTAAATAATGGCTTTATTCTTCTGAAAAAAATATTGGTCAAATTGTTGAAACAAAATTAAACTCTGGAAGAGTTTCACAAGAGAAACACTTTATTTTTCCCCATAAGGATTCATCCCAGATACTAGCATTCATAGCATCTTCTCTCAACTAGAAACGAACTGAGCTCTATCTTGCATCTAAAACCAAGAAGATGGGGTCGCCTGGGTGGCTCAGTCGGTTAAGCGGCCGACTTCGGCTCAGGTCATGATCTTGCGGTCCGTGAGTTCGAGCTCCGCGTCAGGCTCTGTGCTGACAGCTCAGAGCCTGAGGCCTGTTTCAGATTCTGTGTCTCCCTCTCTCTGACCCTCCCCTGTTCGTGCTCTGTCTCTCCCTGTCTCAAAAATAAATAATACGTTAAAAAAAATTAAAAAAAAAAAAAACAAGAAGATGAAATAGAGATGACACATTAAACAAACCCTTGACAGAGTTTACATCAGGTGACATCTTACGGAATAACAAATTGGGTGTTGCTATTCTTTTTTAATAGTAACAAAAAGAATTACTTTTTTTTTTTTTGAGAGCTATATGGAAAGGCACATTCAGAGCTAAAATTGGCCTAGAACCCAGTTTTATTGGGCTGAAGTCAGTATCCTTCTGTACTTTTGCTTCTTCTGTTATCTTAAGGAAAGCATGGCTTCAGCTCAGTGTGGTTTTGTGGGGTTTGGATTTGGATAGGCATTCTGCAGGGACAATAAACTATTAAAGCACATAAAAGTCTCAGCAAACTGGGAGGGAGGAGAATTGCTGAGAATTCAAGGGTTTTTCTCAGAGTCCTTTTCCAAACACCCAAAATATAAATGCACGTGTTGCTCTTGTGCAATACTCTGCACACAGAGATTCGACATTTAGTGATGGTGATGATTTAGAATACACACAGTCTCTCTTCCTTTTTAAACATTTTTTTAATGTTTATTTATTTTTGAAAGAGAGAGACAGAGTGTGAGCGAGGAAGGGACAGAGAGAGAGGGAGACACAGAATCCAGAGCAGGCTCTACGTCTGAGCTGTCAGCACAGAGCCTGACAGGGTGCTCAAACTCACAAGCTGTGAGATCATGACCTGAGACAAAGTCAGACGCCCAACCAACTGAGCCACCCAGGCGCCCCTAATACACACAGTTTCTGAGATATAAGACTGGAAGTGTTACAGAGCAATCTTTCTTGTTCCACAAGAGTACGAGAAGGAGAAAAGGTGACAACAGGACGAGTGGGGAAAATTAAGTATTTGGAAACTAGTTTTCAAAGGAGAGTACAAAAGACACAGAAGAACATCTTTATGCTTTTGAAGTAGGCAAAATGTCTTAGGCAAGACACAAATAAAGCGCTGAGCATAAATGAAAGATGGATAAATTAGACTATCTTAAAATATATACCTTCTGTTTATAAAGAGATGCCATTAATGAAGAGAATATACCCCCAGAAGTGAAGAAAATATTAACTAAAGAATTTGATTCTAGAATATTTAAAAAGAAAAAAAAAAAACTCCCGCAAATCACTAAGAAAGGAAAAGAAAACTCAGTAGAAAAACTGGTTATTGATTTGACAGTACTTCACAAACAAAGATATCCAATTGGCCAATAAACATATGAAATGGTGTTCAACCTCATTAGTTACCAGGGATTAAAATTGTTGATCATCCCCAAAGATAAATGGCTGTTTCTGTCTTTGCTCATATGTATAGCCAAGTATTTGAAGATGTGGTAGGACATCTTTTTACTCTTTCTGTTTACTTTGTCCTGAATTGCATAGAGGGAAAAAGAAAAGGGGGGGGGGGTGTTCCGAGATGCTAAGCTTCTGTCCTGAATAACAACAAGTGAATTTTGAGAACAGATCTTGGATATTCATTAACAGACCTGGCCCTCACTGAGGAAGTAGGCCTTCATGTCTGGCCTCCCTTTTACATGTATTAGTTTTAAAAACCACAACTCAATCACATCAAATATCTAGATGACCATAACTGTCTCAAACCATTCTCTTTAAAGTGAAAAGCAAAAAAATAAACAAATAAAAGCAAATCTTTAAAGTCTCAAATGGCAACTAATTTACCCAAATTCCAATAACAAATAAGAAATTTTAGATTTTAATTATTCAAGTATTATTTGATCCTTCCTTCAAATAAACAGTCATTTCTTAAGTATCTACTAACTGTCAGACACAGAGCCAGGGTTCCAGGGATGGGGGGATATACACACTTGTGACAGGTCTCATATTTCCAAATAACTAGCTTGGAAAAGCACACATGCAATTTATTTTTTGCTAACTGGAATCAGCTTCTGTCTGTTGGCATATCCCTTAACTTAGTCATTTCCAAATAAAACCAGTTGTTTGGGGGCAACTTGGTGGCTCCGTCTGTTAAGCATCCAACTTCAGCTAAGGTCACAATCTCACCACTCAGTTCATGAGTTTGAGCTCTACATCGGGCTCTCTACTGTCAGCGCAGAGCATGTTTCAGATCTTCTGTTCACCCCCCCCCCCCCCCCCCCTCCCCCTGCTCTCTCTCTCTCTCTTAAAAATAAACAAACATTTAAAAAAAATCCATTGTTTCAAAGTCTACTCCCAAATTTTTCCTTTCCAACCTTGCCCTCTCCAGGTCACGGGGTTCTGAGTTCCCATAGGCTAATGTAGCAGGAGGAGGAGGAGGAGGGATCCGATTGTCAGTCCTGTACTGGCATATGCCAAGGTGACTAATCAATCATTTGGGTTCTCAGGCATGGCCACACCTCTGTCTGGCATTAATCGAATCATGTCTCCAGTCCACCGTTTCTGTGTCTTCCTCATCCAGATATTACAAGTCTACCCTCAGCCATTTGCATAACCCTCTTGGAGCAGAATTGTCAGAGACTTTCTTAGGCTGTTGGGGACGGTGTCAAGCCTCTCAGTGAGCACATGCCATGATGAACATTTGTACTTTATTGAAAACACACTGTTGTAATGGGATTATTGTTGCTCTTTACCACCTTTTGGATGTGGTAGGCCCATGTTTGGTAGCTTAAAGTTTGGTTGGATTGGATTTCAAGAGAAGAAATTCAGCCGAGTCCAAGGTGGGGTGGAAATACTTTTATTAGTAAATCAACATAACATCCCAATGGATGCTCTCCAAGAACTTACAGCCTCCTAGGCGAGACAGACTTTTCACCAGTAAATATGAAGAAAACTCTCAGATCTGTGTTAGATACATGTATGCAAGGAATTTATTGCAATCCAAAGGAGAATAGTAAGTTCCATCTGGAAAGAGGCATGAAGAAAAAGTTTCCTGGAGAAGACGATTCCAAAATAAAATTTAAAAGGTGAACACAATTCCCACTGGTGACAAATTAGGATAAAGCCATTTTGGCAGAAGAAGAAATATGAGTAGTCTGAAGGCTTTCTTAGATATAACCAATTTTGAAAGAGACATATTGACATCTCCTATTATCATTTTTATTCAGTTCTCCTTGACTTCCCAATGGATTTTGCTTTATTTTCTAGGTTGTTTGGTACATATGGATTTGTAAGTATTATAGTTTCTTCATATATTATGCCTTTTACCATTGTCTAATTTGCTTTTTTGTGCTATTTAACACTTTTAATCTTAAATTCTAACATGTTGAATATTAATATTATTTTCCTGCTTTCTTGATTTCTTTTTTACCTTTTTATGGTTTTCTGTTTTTGTCTGTTTTGTTTTGGTGTCTCTTACTTTACTTTTATCCTTCATTTCAAGTGATTCTTCTTTAATCAGTGTGTAATTGAGTTTTGTTTTGATCCTAATGTAATAGTCTCTGCCTTTTATGGAAGAATTATGTCGGATCCATCACTGATATAATTGATTTTATTTCATTTATTTCATATTTATGTTTTATATATTTTTTCAATATATATATTTATATTTATATTTCAAATAGTCCATATTTATTTTACATTTTCATTTCTCCCTTTTTCTCTTATTTTTCCTGATATGATCAAATTGCTTTTCATTCCATTTTTCCCTAGTCTTTCTTTCTTTTTTAAGTTTATTTATTTATTTTTGAGGCAGGGGAGGGGCAGAGAGAGAGAATGAGAGTCCCAAGCAGGCTCTGTGCTGACAGCGGCATCCATATGCAGGCTCTGTGCTGACAGGCCCAATGCGGGGCTTGATCTCACAAACTGCGAGATCATGACCTGAGCTGAAATCAAGAGTCAGACACTTAATCAACTGAGTCACCCAGGCACCCCCTCAGCATTTTTCTAATCTATTAAGTTGCTACCTCTTTTACACTCTTCTCATCATTATTCATCAACTTCTCTTTTATTATTTGAAAACAAAATACTATTTTCACCAACACGATATACTGTTTTCCCATTGATAGGCCCTCTTTTCCTTCTGTTTGTCTTCTGCCTCAGTAGAAGGTGACCTTTAGGATAATACGTTTACTTCCCTCTTATGCCCTCCCACCCCTAGTTCCTAAGGTTTTATCAGACAACTTAGCACTTTAAATCTCAGACTGCTTTAGAATTCCCCCTGAAGTATGTCACTGAAGAGTTTTAAACGTGGGATTGAAATGGTTGAATTTGTATTTTTAAGAAAGCACTGTGCTTCAGTGGAGAAGCTTGATAGGAGACAGATATACTTTATAGCTCACATTTTCAGATCATCCATATGCAGAGTAAACATTCAATAATAAATGATGCAAGCATGAATGAGTTATGTGCAAAAATATGTATATTGTTTCCCGTGACAGACATGTTTTTATATTTTGTACTTTACAAACATTCCTTCAAAAACCTCGTAAAGAACAGGTAGATAAGCAAGAAGCAACTGATAGAAATTCAGATGGTGATGGGATCACGAACTGAGGAACTTAATTTTCTGATCCCCATCCTCAAGTCTAGAATGCCCGAAGCTTAGCTTTATGGCAAAAAGAAATTAGGGAATAAAAGCACTGATCTAGAAGTCTCAGAATGCCAAAGAGACTGAAATGAAATGTCGAATTCTACTTCTTTTTCTAGTGGTTTGTGCTTTGTTTTCATGAGATATATGCTATGTATCCTATTTTACCTTTACAGGAATCATGGGATATACTTTCTTCATCAAAGGGTGGTGTTCCTCTAACATTGTACCTCCTTACAGTAGAACTTTAACAGTAGAACTCCTAAGTCTGATGCCACAACATCTCAGGATAACTCTATCTCAAAAGCATAGCAGTGACAGCAATAATATCTAATGTGTATTGAGTGATTATAATATGCCCAATGTTGTTCTAAGTGCTTTATATGGATATTGAACAATTGTAACAGAATTCTCAAAACACAAGAATTTCAATTCAGGCTAAAAATGCACTGTGCCTAATCTTCTGTGTTGGATTCAAGCCTAATGAAATGATTCAGAATATGGAAAATACCATTTACATGATTATGAATATTGCTCAGAATAGGAAACATTGGGGAAATAGTTAAGTAAAACATGGCCTATCCACCTGATGAAATATTAGCTACAGATGTTAGATGATCACACAACTCATCATACTTTTGTGATTATCTCTTTAATGCCTAACTGCCCTTTGAGAATGCCCTTTAATCTATATGTCTATTTTCTTCCCTACTATATTCTTGGTGGATGCATAGTCTCAATTAATAATGTTATATTATTATTAATAATAATTTGCATTCCATTAATAGTGTTAAATTATTGGATAAGCCATATAGAAATAGGAAAAGTGCTCATAACCAAATAGTTGAGCAACCAAAGAAAAAAAAAGTCATTAATATTGAATTTACGACTACATAAAATATGCCTACAAAAAGGACTGGAGTAGAATCCTGAAGCTGAAAATTTCCCTGCGGGGGTGAGATTATGGAATTTACTTTCTACTATTTTCACAGTACCAAGGTTGTAACAAGAGCCTAAACGGGACTTTTCTAGTTTATGAATTGAGACAGAACAATACCTGTTAGTGCTCACACATTCTTGTAACATTTCCAAACCCTGTGTGCATCACTTCTAGGCTCTTCTGTCTTCAGTGTCTCTGTATAAGAAAAGGTCAGCATGAGGAGAAGGTTAGCAGAGAAGGTATCTGGGGAAGAGATCTGCTGGAGTGCTCTGCTTTTCTCAGCCACTTTCAAAGAAGGGACTGGCTCAGGAATACCCCTCAGAGGGCTTGATGTGGGCCCATGAGGTTTGAAGGACATAGACCTATACCCTCCTTTCGCTTAGATAAGTCCAAAGTGAGGGCTGTAGGCAGAGAGAGCTGCAGTGGAAATACTCAACACTTCCAGCAGCTGTCGAAGTGAATATTCCTGGTGCTTCACATGGAAAAGTGGACATCACAACAGGCAGCCGAGTGTGATCTGTCTTGGGATGACCTCATCCCCGATTCTGTGAGAAGGGTACCATTAGAAGTAGTAATAAGCCGCTGCACTGCCCAACTCCATGTGAGATAGGGTGGTACTGAAGGGTAAGCCTATGTGTCTAGAAAGGGTACAGTGAAAGAATCTTAAGAGCAGAAAGTCGCTAAAGAACGGCCAGATGTCCCGCATTAGAGAAAACCATTGCTTGCACCTCTCCTACTCTGAGTCAGGTAACAAGGAACAAGAAGAGAAAAGAGGGCCCTCTGTCTCCTCCTTTCCTCTCTGCAAGTGTCCAAGCACGGGTCAGGTGGAAGCACTGAGAAGGAGCAAAGCTTTAGAATGCATGAGAGATGGGAGATTATGACCTAAATGAAGCTGGATTTTTTTAATACCTGAGGCTAGCATTGTTTGTTAGGATATAGAAGTGACTGGAGAAAATGATGGGGCCTGCCTTAGATGTCTTTGAGTGGCAGACAAAGGAGGGCAGATAGAGCAGTTCTGAAACACTCTGGTGTGAGAAAATAAGGCTGCCTCACAATACCACTCCACAGACTCTAGCTCATTTATTAAACTGGTTCTATGCAGCAAAAGAGAAAAATATGCTTTATGCCTTTTTATTGTGTACATATATATGTGTATATATGTGGTGAGGAATTGTGTTTCTTGCAGAAAAACACAAAAGTAAGTAATAGGCATCTTGATTATAAAGAACAGAAGGAGGAAAGAAGGCAATGGTAAATCTTGATATAAAAGTGACAGAATAAAGCAAAAACTTCAGTCACCAAGTATTTCTTGATTTCCCTCTTGGTTTGCTTCTCCAGATCTGCTGTCTACTGTCTCTTTCCCACCCTGAGTCCTAGGAGGCTGACTTCCATGGACTGCTTCACCTAGTCCCTTGTCTTTGGTTGTAGAGACATCAGTAGTAGATCAATCAGTAGGCTGGAGTATTTATTTCCTGTCACCTTACCTCTCCCCATCACAACCCTGTGCCAGTCCAAGGATTTGGGCAGCGGCCACATTCCTCTGGATTCTTCTAGGCTTCTTGATGTCCTCAGCTTTTCTCTAAAGCTTCCTCTTTTAAGGACTCAGTTTGTACTGGATTCCAGTAATATCACTCCCCTTCCTCTTCAGGCTTAGGGGTGGTTGTGGCTTCTTGCTAACTCCTGGGTGCCTCACGATCCCCTGCTGGTTCTTCTTATCCTACCCACACCTCTATAAAAAGAACTTTTCTTAAATTCTATCCATTAAACCTCTTGATTTAACCATCTGATTCTTTCTGAGAGTATAAATAAAACAGTACCTCTCCTCAATATCTCTATTATTCAAGGGGAAGAGACAAGATAACTCCCTTTAAAGAATTTACTTGCAATCAATCAATGATGAACAAGATTACTGATGTGCCAAGCATATTAGGCACTGTGAAGGGGACAACAGAGGTACAAGATCAATGTTAGTATGATAGTGAGCATGGAATCAGAAGAGCTGGAATCAGAAGAGCTGGAGCTCAGCTCCAACACTTACTATTTACACTTTCTTGTAATTACTAAAGAAGAATAACCTTAACCCTAATTGTTTCACAGGAGTGTTTAAGAAAAAAAGAAAAGGCTGTACATGAGAGTGCTTTGCATATCAGGCATGGACATCTTTTCAGAGTTTTACAAGGATATGACACAGTGCATTGGCTTCTACTGTCCCCTAGCAGAGAGGGACACAGAGCACTCAGAATATGGGTGAAACAGTGGCCATAGGAAAATGTTCCTATCACAAACTTCTGTCTGCGAAGGATCAAGAAGGGGTAAAAAGGACAGGGAGGAGAAATATGATCCATTGAGCCCCCAGCCTTTAATCAGGCACCCTGAGCCTCACTCTGTATGAATCATCACCCTTGTTTTTAAAACCAACAAGACTCCACAGTAACTTTGCCTTTACCATCTTTCTTCTAGCATTCCAACATTTCTCACACCTTTCCAGATTGCCCACTATTTCCAGACCCCATAGAAGCCACATGATACAAAATTATCTGATGGAGACATCACACTTGTATGCATTTTGTGCATTGTAGGGAAGCATTTAGGCAGACGAGCTCAGACAGAGAGAACTTTACAAGGCACACAGCTTCTTGAGGCTGTGCCATCGCCATTCAGATGTTCAGAACACATAATCACATCACTTCCTCTGATGATCAGGAATGGCAGAGACAAGATTAGGTGACTATCTCTGATCTTCTGTTTGCTGGCACTACATATTTATTAATGAGACTTTTTAAGCACGTACTTTTAAACCACTCAGAAAATTTTAAATACTTGTGCTTTAGAGGCTAGTTGGGCATATTAATTTTCCACTGGGACAAACTCAATTGGTTCTATTATATGCCTCAATATTTGCAGATCTTGAAGATCAATACATGCCAGCAAAGAGTTTGCTAACTTTTAATTTGCCCTTTAATTTTTAAGCTGTGTGGTTCTTAAGAAAGAAATTTAATATATTGATTTGAAATTTCATTCAATGAAAAATTAGTTCTCTCTGGGCTGCAGCCTTAAATTAATCATCAGTGAATTTATTGAGTCACTACAAAGGACCTAAATTTCTGTTACATGGGTGGTGGCATGTCATTAAGCAGCCTCCTTCTGCAAAGTGGGAAAAAGATGCTCACGCATGGGGAATGAGTGAAATGCTTCTAGAATGGAATGAACTTTCCTGAACATTTGCATTCAGCATGCATACTTAAATAATGAGGAAAATAAATAAGAAGGCAATTTTGAAGAAGAAGAATGACTTGAAGACAGGTAAAACTTCTGGCCCTAACCTCATTACCCTTTTCTTTTTACTTGGTACTTCTTTCCCTTCTAAAATCTCTCCAAGACCCCCAATTTTTAAGCCATAAACAAGAACCAATTTAACTTTAGTAAACTTGCCCAAATTATATGCTATATCTTTAAAAGAAATCCATTCATTTGTTCAACAAACATGCATCTATCACCTTCAGTGTAATATTCGATGAGGGAACACATACAAAGTAGACATAGGAATTTAACTGTGTGATTATGTCAGTTACATGATGAGGATAGTCATCACCATGATGATGATTTACCAAGCATTGTGCTAACTGCAAGATGTATTTTTGTGAACAAGAAAAATATGGTCTCTGGCCTTGAGTACCTTCCTTGCTCATTGGGCAAGACATAAGATACATAAAAATAAGCAAGATAGTAACAGTGTGATAACCAGTTTGAAGGAAACAATGGAGTGTTTGATAGAAAAACCGGGAAAGTCATTTTTGTAAAGTCTTGTGTAAAGCGTTGAACCAAGGGGTTTAGGTTCTGTTAAAATACCCTATTTTTTTTTAATTATCATGTGAAACTAAATCTCTTAATTTAATACATTTTGTTACAACTGTTAAGAATAGCAGATAATCATCCCTCTCTTCTTTCACTCGGGCTGTATATGGTTGGATCCATGTTTACTAACTTTATCAGGAGCAGAATATAATTCATAGAACTGTCTTCTGAGAGGGAGATACACAAAATGAATCACCCTCCCACCATGAGGAAACTGAGATATCAGAAATAACCAATTCTAAGTCAAATCTGTCTTTCTAATTCCTGCCTAAAATTAGTCATTGGATTCATTCCCCCCCCCTTTTTTTTTTCTTGAGTGTAATCCAATTACTAAATGGTTTAGAAGAAATCCTAACGAAGCAAGAGTACTGGTTAAAGGGGAAAGAAAATTAGACTTTGAAGTACAACCCCAAAGACTGATTTTTTTTCTCTGTTTCTTTGCAAGCATGATGTTTTTGCGTAATTTAATTGGCTCATTTCTCATTTTTTGTCATCTCTTTCTTGTTTCCTAGCCCAGGGCCAGACCACTGTACTTTATACCATTGTTTTAACCTCTATCAAAGGCCTTATTATGCATACCCCATCATAAGTAATATCAAAATCCATAATCCTTACCTTCAACGGAGTTAAATGTAATTGGACTTAAAACAACCAATTATGTCCTCAATTCAGCTGGTGTATAAGGTGAAGAATGCAATTTCCCTGGAGGAAATGGGAACACCCTGATTCTGTAAAATAGTTCTAAAGGAATTTTATAATTGTTACTGTTCCTTGCCAGGCCTATCTCCCCACACCTCCCGAAACACAGATTCCATTTGTGTATGCTACCTACTTTCCCCCCAAACACCCCATCTCCTTCCCGGCAGTGCTTTTGTTCTTTCCTCCTCTGTAGAGAATGCCTCTCTCCCCTCCCTGCAATTCCCCTGCTGAAATCCTACTCATCCCTCCAAGCCCAGCTTAGATGTTCCCTCCTTCTCAAAACCTCCCTCATCCCCAGAATTATTCCTCCCCCTTGTTTGCTCCTGTAACATCTAGCATCTCTCCTCACATTGTGCCTGATTTTATAGATATTTTGTCGTCTTTGCTGTTTCACTTTCTAATTTGTAAATCTTTAAGAACAGGCATTTAGAAATGTATGTTTAGATCCCTTTATCTTCTCACATGTTGCCGTTGGCCTACAATGCATTCCATAATTGTGTTTAGTGAATGAATAATCAACCAGTCTACATGCTACATCCATCATGGTTCTCTTATGTTCCAAATCCTTGTGGAGTAGAATATGTTTTTTCTCCCCAAAAAAGAATTATGCACTAATAGGACTTTTTTTTTTTTTTCCTGCTCACGTTTATAGGAAATATAAAGCTGGTACAGAGGGAAAGGCTAATGTTGGCTTTTTTTTTCCCCCCGCAGCAATTGCATGTCTAGAAAACCGTTTTTCTCTAATCATTGCAATGAACATGTAATGTACTCTGGTAAACACTGCTGTCTGATGTGAACCTTTCCTTATGCAGTCAGCTCCCCAGCCAGGGTTTTCATTAAACAGTGCACCATGCTGGGAGCTGGGAGCTGTATTATGCATATTCTATGACAAGATGTCTGACTCTTTTATCGGCATGTATCTGATGGTTTCAGAGTAGTAGTATTTTCCACCTCTTAATTATTGAATGCGAAGGTAATTAACATATGTTTATTGGATTGGTAATTTCTTTTCATTAATTCCAGATTTGAGAAAGAGTCTCCTAGAGGATGCCCAGTCCACGTGGACTCAGAGTCTCCAAAACGGGAGTGGTCAGACATTCAAGTCATTAAATCAAAGAATGCTCCTCTCCCTCGCTAATGTTTAGAAGGAACTTTTAGCACACATGCATACACACACTCACACACAGTAATTGGTTTTTAGAATACTTCATCAGCTTAGCTAATCTAAAAACAGAGCAGAACATTTGGTTTTTACATGTGTTGGGCTGATCACCAAACTAGATTACCTCTGCAACAAAAGGCTTTATGAATGAGTTTAAGAGCGATGTCCCAGTTATGAAAACATTTGCATGAGGCTCCAGGCTTTTGGCCACCCTTTCCAGACCCCTCAGACTTGCCCTGTGGTCAAGGACTGCGTTACCTCCAACTCTAGCAATTAAATTTTCAGACAAGCTCCAGACCATGCTCTGGAGAATGGACACAGTGACTATTTTGGTTCATGCCTCACAAGATGTGCATCAAGATGAAGCCAGGCTGTGCCGGCTGCATACCGCCCTCCCACCCCCACCCCAGAAGACCATCTCTAGTTGTGCGATGGTTGCCCTATGACACAGCAGAACACTGCAGACGTTTTCCTGCAAGTTTGAGACTTCACTGTGTCCAAAAATAACTAGACAGGCCGGGTTTGGATCTAGGAAACTTTTTAGCTCATAGACATATTTAATAATGGAAACACTGGTCCAAAATTTCCTACAGAGACCTCTGCTTTGGAAATGGTTTTATTTATACACAGCTAAAAAAATATCATTTCTGAAATAGTTATGTGGGGCCCAGTATTTAATCTTTTCATGACTTCTGGAAAAGTTCTTTCAACTGGCAAAGTCCAAAGCTCTTCTGTTTTTCCTCAACAGCCACCTCTGTAAGTGTAACCAAGACTACAAAAAGCAAGTAAAACAGGGCCCATCCACCTACTTATGATTTGATGTTTCCTTGATAAGGATTTTTTTTTCCCAGAAAATCTAGGTGCATTTTGTTCTGTTTCATACCATCCTATATTTAAACTTGCAAAAAATGGTAGTGGATATTTTTTATTTCATTTAATGTTTAAAAATGCTATGCATATTGTCATTATGCAGCTTAAAATAAATGTTATAATTTCAAGGGAGTTTTGAATTCCCTGGAAAACCCTGCAAAATGTTTAAATCTCATTAAGTCCAAAAACTACTCTTTTTAATCACCAGAGTCTGTGCCACTCTGTTTTTCACTTTTTAACACTATCTTAATTAATTCAGATTTCAGGTCTGTGGTCACTGCTCCATTGCTGGATATAAAAGAAAAAGCATCTTCCCGCAGCAAAGATGACAGACCTTTATAATGTCCCAGGCTGGTGCTGGAAATACAGGAGCAAACAAGACCAAGCCTTTTATCATCTCAGAGAAGAAAAGGACTTGGGCTCTAAAACTGTGGCATTGAAGTGCTGGCTTTGCTACTCTTGGCACAAACTTAACTTCATTTTACAAAGCCTTTATTTTCTCATCCATAAAATGGGGCAATTCATTCTTGCTCTCCTACCAGCAAGACTGTCGGCAGAATCAAGTGATATATCATATATGTACAAGTACTTTGCAGGCTCCGCGGGATCAGAGAAACATATGTGTTACTTTAAAAAAAGAGAGGGGCATTAAGCATCTGCCTCTTGATTTCGGCTCAGGTCACAAAGTCACCATTCGTGAGATCAAGCCCCCAGTTGGGCGCGCGCTCTCTCTCTCTCAAAATAAATAAACATTTGTAAATAAGTAAATAAATAGAAATGAAAGAAGTTATTTTAAAACTAAACCTACTCTGGCTTTCTTTCGATGCTGAAATATGCTGTCTTTTACTTTCTTAATTGCTATGAAGAGGCTATCACAGAAGAGAGTTTTTCTTTCTGTTCTCTTGCTTTTTGACAGACAGGCAGAAGAAACTAATATGCATTCAGAAAGTTTTGGTCAAAAAGGTGAGCAAAAGGCAAAACTACTAAACACATGTTCTATGAGTTCTTAAACATGCGACAAAAACACAGAACCTAAAACAGTAATTCAGTACCTCCAGCTGCTGGATGTCTTTGGATTAGCGAGGGTAACACTGACTCTAGGACAAACAGCCCCTCACCATTTTATAATAGTCCAAATACAACAGAAGTGTATTTCTTGCTCATGTGAAGACCAACCAAGATGTCCCTGAAATGTAAGGGCTGTTCTCCAATCAGCATTTGAAGTACAGGCTCCTTGTATTATTTTGAATCTTATATTAACCGCTAAATGTGTATACACACACACACACACACACACACACACACACATTTAGAGTTGTGTATATATTTATATATTTAAATGAGATGACCACTTATAGAAATATTACCTGTAGTTTATAAATATTTAAGTATTTTGAATCGAGTAAGTTTAAAAATAAGGATTAGATTTTGTTTTCCCTTTTACACATCTGTTTTAATCCTGAAATCAAATTTCTCTCAGAAAATATTTAAATTCTAAAAACGTCTTGCCTCACAACGCTAAATATACTTGTTAAATCTCCACTCTTAAAAAAAAAATTCTAAGCACACAGGTATGCAAAATTCTAAAATGATATGTGGGCTTCTCTCTTTTTTCACAATGTGATTTTCAAATTACAGGGTCGCTTGGAGAGTAGAACTAAAAGGTAGCTTTTGGAGGAGGAAGAGCACCATCCTTGGTGGAAACACCGCCATCTTGGTCTTAAAGGAACACCAATCATTAAGAAGCAAAAACATCTCTGAAACGGACACGCCCTCTTTAAATTCAGTTGCGTTTGTATTTTTCTTACATTCTATGCAAGGCTTATGATGTTCTTATGATCTCTTGCCAACGCTTTTGATTAACAAGATTGTGTGGGGAAAAAAATGCTTTTTTGAGCACACCTCATACATTTTCCTAGAATTGCACTGCAGAGGGTAATTAGTGTTATAAATAGTGAGTGTTTATTTGTATGAGCAAACGCCTAACTAGGTGCAGGTTCCAGCTGGCTAGGTGAGTGTTTCCTCAACTGAGAAATGCACACAGCAAGCACAATAGCATCATTACCAGATACTGGTGCGATGTGGGAGAGGAGCTCAAGGATACTATCCTAGGGAGGAGAGATGTCCACCATTTCCTCCAAGTTAACAGGAATTGGCTTCTGATCCTGGAATTGGACTTCATTTTCTGGCAGCATCAGTGTGGCATCAGGTAGTAGACATGTAGAAGGAAGCTGAGAGCATGGGCTTTGGGCTCAAGCAGACCTGGTTCTAAGTTCTGACTCTTCTTCCTACTACCTAGGTGACTTTGGGCAATTTTCTCAACTTCTCCAAATCCTCCTCAATTAATTTTGTAAAACAGGACTACCTACATTACAGGACTATATGAGGATTGAATGAGATAATGCTTGTAAAGTACTTGGAAAACCTCTGGTATATGGAAAATGAACAATAAATGCTATTATTAAATTAAATTTTAGGACCCAAAAAAGGAACTTCACAAGGACCTATGAGGCTTAATTTTTTAAATTACTCATGAGCAGATCCCTTTGGGTTAGAGAAGCACTATTATTGTTATAAAACTCCAGATTTATTTTCAAAGGCTTCTATAGACTGAATTTGGTCTTCTCTAAAATTTAATAAAAAGGCCCTTTACTGGCATCATGTGGCAAAATAATACAGCTGATTAATTTATATTTAGGGAGAAAAAGATGTATCATCAGTCTGATGTAGTGACATACATATCACATTCCAGAGTGTAATTCCCTCTTGCACTCCCCTGATCATTTGCCTGCCCAGAATCCTGGATGAGAAACACTCTGGGACTTTCCTGGGTTTCAACACCACACGCCTCAACAGATACACAATCCTGGTTTGGTGATTTGAGCAGTGCAAGGAAAATCTCTTTATATTACTAAAAGATCTGGAGAACTAAACAATACTAAGTCTTGTGTTATCTAGCATATCACTCAGGTCATCTTTAAAGGTAGAGAATTGAGACAATTATCTAGATAATTGACAAGTCACGCTATGTCTCAAGGAAGGAAATCGAGGCTTTTCTCAACGTGATTTCCTTGTCGTTGTCTGGCTGATGAAATCCAGGTTCTTTTCCTGGCTCTTACGCCATTTAAATCTTAAAGACTTAGGAATTTATGAACTTCAAAAATTATTTTCTATTTAAATGCATTACTTACTTTGAGAGAAGATTTCATCTATTAAACACCAGTATCAAAGCATGATATTTTCTGCCTTTTGGGGAACTTTCTTTTTCACTCTAGGGACAAAAATAATAGCAATTCTATATTTGTTGGTAACTTTCAATTTCTGCATCACATCACATTAGATTGACCCCATAAAATACTTTATTTCAAAGGCAATTTCACAGGAAATGCTAGCTTACCTCTTTGGCAATTACTACACAACAGCTTTAATGGTTTTGTTAACTGCTGCATCCCAGTACCTAGCACTATGCTGGGCACATACTTGGCACACGGGAAGTATTAGTTGAATATAATAATAATCCATTAGATCAGCCTTAGACATATCATCATATTATAAACCATAGTTTTAAAATAAAGTTTGCTGCAAGATAATTATGGAATCAAAATAGAAATCGTGATTATTATTCATTAAAATGAGACTAATAAAACATCTTTATTGATTGTCACGCATTTTTCAAGAGTCAGTAGTAAATAATTGAACAGAATTGTCACCCATATTCCTTTCTACAAATAAATCTTTGATTCTTAAAGTTTAAAGTCAAAACCATCAGGCACTATGAACTCTTTCGATCAACTGCAACTATTCCTTTGCTCCAGGAACTGCTCCAATGAACAGAATTTTCTTGTTTGCAATTTTTAGCTGGCAGATGAGAAACGCATGAAGCTTTATCCAAATGGAAAACTCAGTCATTCTTGGTAAAGGAGAAGGAAAAAAAAAAACCTGTCAGTTCTAAGAATTTGTCACTGGGAAGAATATTAAGGCGATGCACCTTATTTGCACTTTATTTGAAATGTAACAGGCATAGACTGGCAACTCCTAATTTTCACACTAAACTGGACTCTCATCACAATTATCCCTACTCTTCATTCTCTAAATGTCCTGTAACACATAGCCACACACTCACTCACTTATTCACTCACTCACTTACGAGTGGTTTCTAGGAATTTCTTGGTGGGACTGAAAGGGTAGCAGACAGGAGAGAGATTCTCTCCCACCTACAGTTGCATCCAGTCCCACTCGGCCTAGGACTCAAGGAGGAGAGGTGAGGCAAGGGTAGCTCTTGTGATACTCCTGGGTCAGCTCTCCCCTCACCCCCGCCTGCAAGTTGCATGGGAAAGTGCATATTGCTGATGATTGCAGAGGCCCTCCTGGGAGGAAAAGCAGTGTTTACACAATTATTACTGAGCTGGATTCCAAACTCTTTATTGTTTTAGCTGTCTGTTTTAAATCAGAGAGAACAGTTAGGAAGTATTTTGGAAACCAACTGAAAAAGAGAAGTGATGTGGACTAATGCAGAGGTTCCCAGACTTTTGAGTTTCATGGACCAGTAACATGTCAAATAAGTTTGAGAACCAAGAGACAGTTGCCTCCTTGTATTTTGCCAAGTAAGACATTAAAACAATACCAAGTCATGATCACCAGATCCTTCATAAAAGGAACAATACTCTAATACCAAAACAGCAGGAAGAACATAATCTCAGAATAAAGGACCATTGTTCCCAAGACAGGATGGTTGGTAACCTTAAACAGTGGGGGTGGGGGGAAGCACTTTTAGGGGATCCCATGGTCATCCTAGAACTCTTCCGATCTCTCTTACTGGTTTTTGTGCTCACCCCCTACCTTCTCTGCTGTGCTTCTGGTTGTTTTCACCAGCAACTTTCTTTAGAGGACTGCCCTCAGGCTTCTAGAGTTGCCTTGGGTTCATGTCCAAGAAAGCCAGAAGTAGTTGGGTGTGCCTGAGTGTGCAAACCTTGCTCCCTTCCTTAGAGGTGGACAACCACTGGGGAGTAAATTCTTCATGTTCAAGCTGAGACTGGGATTGTCCCTGAAGTCATACCCCTATTTGGCTTCCCTCCCATCCTGTCCCGCTTCCCCCACTCCTTTACTGCTTTCTCCCGGGAAATATTCCCTAATATTTCCCGTGCACATAAATCCTTGTCTCAGCATAGCTTCTGGGGAACCTGACCAAAGATAATTGGGTAAACATTTCTTCCCAGATCAGTGTCAGTGTGTTTATGGCCTTTGAAGGAACATCCAGAGAAGAGACTTGAATGAGAGGGTTTGGGTTCAGGTCCAAGCCTCACCATCAACCAGCTGTCTGATCTTGGTCAAGTCCCAAACCTTTGTCTTTTTCTGTTCCTTATGCATGCAATATGGTAGCTGTGTGGGGGATACAAATGAGGGTGAAGTTGGGAGGCAATTTCACAAACAAAGGTAATGGGAAAAATGTAGTTTCTCTACTTCCTAGAGCTGATCTCGTTTTTCTTATAAGCCTCTGGAATATGCAGTTCCAGCCTAATCAATGTAGTTCATCCAATAATTTAAATAAACTCTATATATAAGTCAGTCTTTATCAGGCAAATGCTATTCTTTCAGATGTCCTACTCCTCTCTGAGGTGTCTGGGAGAACAGAAGGAAGATGTGTTACCTCCGAATTGCAAGAGAAAGGAAGACCTCGGAGCTGTGGGTCAAGGACTCAGACCTGACTTTCCTGCTGCCTGGTCTCTTTGACCTTGTCCACCGAGCTCTCGGGCACCCTGCTGGTATTGGGGACTGAATCTACGGCTCAGCAACAGCCAGCAGTTCCCTTGGCTGGATCAGAGCATAACCCACTCCTCTGCTGTCTAGACTTCCCTAAGAATCTCTCTGACATTAGGACCTCCTGAAGTTTAGCTGTGACTTCCATTTGATAGCCACCTGGATGGCACTCTGTACATCTTGTCACAGGTCATTATGTCCCTGCTGTGGTGACCCCTCTGGCGGGTTCCCCAGCCACACTCTCAGTCTGCATATGTTCCTACAGATGATGAAGGACATTCAGGTCTCTGTAATGCCACAGAAAAGCAGAGCAAGCCTAGCCCCATCTTCCTTTCTGCCCAGTCACACTGTGTCATCACTTTATAGTAAATACAACCTACATGCAGCAAAAGGGTATCTTCCTGGAGTCTCAAATAGAAATAGGAGTAAATGTATTCTTCTTTGAGCTTTCCCCTAATACTTATCCCAGATGCTTTACCCTCTGGGATTTCTCTCTGAAGGAAGATCAGGGCTCATAGTTGATCTTTCTCTTATCGCTGTCTTTCTCCTCCCCACAACCCCCTGAGGCCCCGCAGGATGAGCTGTATTTAGTCAGGTTCAGCCCAATGGTACATCAAGGGCCACCACGTACACTTGTACAGATTTGCTGCACAAGAATGCCCAAATGAGACAATGAGCAGGACTTGAAATCCTGCTCTCTGCTTACCCAGCCAGGTGTTCTGGCATTGGGCTTTTTCTCCTCAGAGCTAGGAGGTCCTTTTTCTAGTTGGCATGAAAGCATTGTAGGGATGAGCGGCAGCTCTGGTCATATCCATTCTCTTCTGAGGGCATTACCCCCCTTCTCTGGAGCTTCAATGCTGTCAGAGGACACAATTTATGAGGGAGAAGAACGACATACACATTGCTGAGTATTTTCTAAATGTAATCCACATTGTAGAAGATGAAGGCCTGACACCAAAGGGGTTTGAGTGATTGGTTAATGAACAAGTAGCTGTTGTGCTTTGCCATGAAGCAGTGCTGTGCAAAGACTAGGGTGATGCAGGAGACGGAGGGGGGATGTACAGCATGAGCCCTAAAGAAGCAAAACTGAAGTGAGCTTTGGGGAAGAGAGCAAGACACCACGCCATTGGTGCAGCGTGGGCTTCCATTCTGTGGGGCTTCAGCGTAGATGCAGGCCCGTGAAGTCAGGAGCGTCCAGGCAAGGCTGATGTCCATGACTGGGATACAGGCAGGGGTGGCCTTGCTGACCTCTTAAACATGGCACAATCAGACTTTTCTTTTCAGAATTTTTCATCAGTCTTGGGCTTTTCTCTACTCTCTCTATCTCTATTCAATCCCTTAAAAAACAATAAAAGACAAGCTCCTAGAGGTGGCTGATTTTTACACATGTTCCTAGAACAGGGAGGTTCCTGGACCGCCCTCATGAGGAAAACAGATACTTCTACTGATTTCAATTTGATTTATTTTTCCTGGTTAGAAAAAAACTCAAATATGATTATTAAAGAAAAACTTTAAGCGGAAAACACAATGCTGAGCAACTGTGGATTTAATCCCACCTCCTTAACAGGACACAGACCTGCCATTTAGTTTGTGCCCCACCCCTACCTCGTAAGACATGGTTGGGGGGTGGGTGGGGGTTGTGCTGAAACCTTATTTGGCCAGTGTCCATAATATGACATATGGACATCTGAGCTTCGGTGGTCAGGTCTCTTTACTTCAGATATATCCCTCAGGCTGTCAAGGATCATGCCCTTAAGGGCCTCCCTCATACCCTTGTTGGTTGCCCAAAGAGGTAATTTGTGTCAATCAAAGCAATCGGCTCACTCAGAGGTGGTCAGCATAATGGTCCTCCAATACCTCACAGACTAAGTAAGGGTCAGCATCCATCTAAAGAGGGTGCACATTTCAGAGATTCATAGAAACCAATGAATGACTTATTTTTAGTGAACTAGGGTCCATATCTACTTTATTTCTATAAACAAATAGATTTATGAATCCATGTAATATCTATAAATATTACAGATTGTTTCTAACGAAGAGGGGGGAGAAAAAAGAGAGGAAGAAGAGAGAATAAAGCCCTTCTCAGAAAATGTTTTCGAGTGCCTTTTCTTTTCTTGTATTTATCAGAATAGATGCACTATGGAAAAATAATGCACTACGTAAATTCTACTTATATTAGCATAAAAATGAAAAGTAATCACAGGAAATGATTACAGTGTAAGTATGCTTATAAATTCAATATTTTTCTTTGTAAAAGATGCAATGCATGGTTTTTAGTAGGAAAAAAATGCTTATTTCATATCTGAAAGTGGACTTTTTTTCAGTTTGAGGAAAGAAAAAATACCAGGATGCTTAATGTGAGTTAATAGAATTACAATTAGTGTGAACAACTCTCCGTACTGTCTGAATCACTCACCAACATTTCACAGAAATGCCAAGTCTGATGGGCTATCAAATGAGAATGGTAATATTCGTAGTGGTCCCTGCCCGTCCCACAGGGATGTTCTGGAAAATAAAATGAGCCAGTAGTATGCACAACAGGGGTCCAATTCTGTACCAGCACAGGGGCTTTTCTGTCCATTCTGTCACAGCCCTCTGATCATCAAGGCCCAACACTATCTCTATATAAGATGCAGGGTACACATGTTTTGGGTCATTGAAAAGAATGTGCATGTATCAAGGGAGTTTGGGTGGAGCCTGGCAAAGTCTCAGAGATGGGTCATCTTCCTCCCAATAGGCAATCCAGGGCCACTGTGCAGGCAATTGTGGATGACAGAAACATACCTCAGGGCCTTCAGGGAACAGCTAACATGTCTCCTACCCCTGGTTGACATGCAGGGCTACCTCTAAGTATGACAATGAAAGAAAGAAAAGAAAAGAAAAGAAAATAATCAGCATTTTAAGATTTCTCCTTTTTTTTAAGTGTTATTTATTGTGTGTGTGTGAGAGAGAGAGAGAGAGCCTGCACAAGTGGGTGAGGGGCAGAAAGAGAGGGAGAAAGAGTATCCCAAGCAGGTTCCACAAAGCACAGAGCCTGATGGGGAGTTTGAACTCATGAACGTTGAAATCATAACCTTAACTGAAATAAATCAATCAGAGGCTCAACCAACTGAGCCACCGAGGTGCCTCAGATTTTATCTTGAAACAAACTTACATTTGTGTCCTCTCAACTTCCCTCTCTCCCCTACCTTAGAAATAGCCTTCTTTCCTTGCCAGCCTTGTTTCCAGGTTCTGTGAGGCAGAATCAGGTAAATGGACATGTGAAAAACAGGACTCTTGTATAAGCCTTGGTAAGAGACCTGACCAGAAGGTAAGGGGTGAGAGTTAAAAGGATGAGAAGCAAGGTGCCTGGCTGGCTCAGTCAGTTGAGCATCTGACTCTTGATTTTGGCTCAGGTTATATTCCAGGGTTATGGGATCCAGCCCCGTGTTGGGCTCTGTGCTGATCATAGAGCCTGCTTAAGATTCTCTATCTCTCCTGCTCTCTCTCTCTCAAAAAAAAAAAAAAAAAATGAGGAACTTCTGTTTACTATGTCTGAGAAAATGAGAGGAAGAGAGACCCTCAGAAAGGTTTCCAAAGATTGCAGAGTGGCCCATAAAGTAAAACCATACACTAGCCAGAAGATAAAAGTTCCTTCAGAAGCACAAGTAAGGAGGCACCTAGGTGGTTCAGTCAGTAGAGCATCTGACTTTGGCTCAGGTCATGATCTCATGGTTTGTGGGTTCCAGCCCTGTGTCAGGCTCTGTGCTGACAGCTTAAGAACCTGGAGCCTGCTTCTGATTCTGTGTCTCCCTTTCTCTCTGCCCCTCCCCTGCTTGTGCTCTCTCTCAAAAAAAAAAAAAAAAAAAAACAAATAAATAAACATTAAAAAAAATTTTTAAAGTAAGGCTTGAATGACTCTTTTTTTATTAATTAATTTACTTTTTGAGAGATATCACAAGCAGGGGAGGGGCAAAGAGAGAGAGGGAGAGAGAGAGAGAGAGGGAGAGAATCCCAAGCAGGCCCTGGGCTGTCAGCACAGAGCTGGATGTGGGGCTTAATCCCATGGAACATAAGATCACGACCTGGTCCTAAATCAAGAGTCAGATGCTTAACCAAATGAGCCACCCAGGTGCCCCAGGCTTGAATGGCTCTTTAATTACCTTTGGATGCTAGACTGTGGTTTTTTTTGGATGATACACTAACACAAGGTTGCATGAAGCTGGGGTGTTAATTTAGGTGTTTATCTAGGCACCCTAGCCACAGTATCTTTTAATGGCATATATATTGTCTGAATGATATCACTGACAAAACTCATCTGATAAATCTAGTGAGAGTTTAGTAATGAGACCTTCCTCATGTGCCTCAAAAATTCTTGAAACAACTAGAAAATCTTTCAGATCTTCACAATGATGTGGAAAGCAAAAGATTCTGTTTTCCACATGAAAGTGAGTATTTCTAAGGATGCAATATGCTCTAGTAGGAATTAATATGTGAGTCGTGAGTCTTATCATCTATTTACAGTTACAACCACAGATATTTTTTCACTTTGGCTAAGTCATCCTTTCTGACTCTTTATAACTCTCCCGAGAATGTAGTAAGAGAATAAATCTGATTATCGTTTGTATCAGTATCATATATGCCATATTGAACATTTCAACAAAATGAGCCATGTTATCGCAAGGCTCGTGCATTAGTCAGCGTTCTGGGCACCCTGTGGCCCAGTCAAGTTGACACATAAAGTTAACCATCACAGCTGGATTTAAAAACTTATAAATAAAACCATGTTTTCATCTGACAGAATGTAGTATATGATGTACCTTTCTGCCTGAGAACTAGCCAAGAATTCATCTTTTTGGGTAAGGCCATGCCGATGTTGAGGGAGGCCCCTCATAGATGTTTTCCTATTTGGCGTTGCTCCTGAAGAACAAGGCCTCTCATGAGTTGAAGTGAAGGGAGGTCAAATGCAGGGTCAGCAGCAGGCTGAGAGCAGGATGGGCAAGGTCTGGTAAGAGCCAGAGAGGGCTCATGGGAGCCCAGAGACTCATAGCTGGATGTGTCCCTAGAGCACATGCATGGAAACCACTTCCTCCCACATGAAACCCCCAAGACCTCGTGCCTCCACACTAGAGATTTAAGAGTTGGACAACCTTTGAGATCTACAGCTAAGGGCATGATGAAGTTGCTCAAAGAGGAAACAAAGGAAGCTCAGACCAGTTGTTGAGCTCATACGTCAGCCCCAGAGAGCCAATTTCTCTTCTTTGCTTTGTCTCTCAGAGTTCATTTTGTTTTGCAACCAGAAATAAATTTCATTTTAAAACTATATCTAAGTCACACCCCCACTCTTCTATATTAGGGGCACCAACTCTTCCCAAGGTGTGCCTTGCATCCAGATGAGAAATCCTTAGTGAATATCACTCTGGAGTAATAGCTTCTTTATAATAATGACTTACAAGTAACTCATTACCTTCTCACCAGCCAAAAATATGCACTTCTCCAGGGCATATCTACATGACAGTAAGTAAATATAGAAGGAAAGAATTAACTGCTTTACATGGAAATATGCGTTAATTTCTTTTCATAAAAATTGACTTGACAGACTGATAGTTCTGCCCTGATTCTTCAATAGGTAACTGTTCTTAGTTGATTAATTCTCAGAATAAACAAGACTCTGGTATACTAACTTGTTGCCCAGTCTTCAAACTAATTTTTCTCTCTCTGTCTCTGTGTCTCTGTTTCTCTGTCTCTGTCTTCTCTCTGTCTCATTTATCTGAACATCTCCTCTGGATCATCAGTCTTATGGTATAATTACTTAGGTATACATTTTACCTTTCTACCACACTGTAAGCTCCTTTACCTTTGTGTGATTCACCTATCACACTTTTGTCTGATAGCACTTAGAACAGTACTTTGCTAACAGAATGTGAATGTGTATTTGCATACAAAAGCTAGTTAATACTTACTGAATAGCCACTAAGTAACCAACATTATGCTATCCCAATGGAAGGACATGATCTCCAACAAATATTTAAAATCATGTTAGTGAAAGGAGAGTTACTTATCCAAGAAACCACCAGACATTTTATACACAGGCTGTTAGGGATCTACCTTCTCCTTCAGTTAGTATCTACTTCAGCTTAGTGCAAAGACAAATATAAGAAATTGTTCAAATAAGTGATACCGTATTATATATTACATGGTTTTCAAAAATATTACTGCAGTGTATTGAGAAATACCAATGTATGTGTAGGCAAGAAAAATAGTAAATATAACTTAACTGGCAAGATATTTCTGTTTTATGGGTGAGTAATATTCCATTGTGTATATATACATATACATATATATATATCTTCTTTATCCATTTATCATAAAAAGAATGCAAGCTTGCCATTTGTAATGAGATGGATGGAGCTAGAGAGTATAAGGCTAGTGTATTAAGTCAGTCAAAAAAGGAAAAATGCCATATGATTTCACTCACATGTGTAATTTAAGAAACAAAACTAATGAGCAAATGGAAAGAGAGAGAGAGAGAGAGAAGCAAACCAAAAAACAGACTATAGAGAACAAACTGATGGTTACCAGAAGGGAGATGGATGGTATAGGTGATGGGGATTAAGGAGTACACTTGTTGTGAGGAGCACTGGGTGTCGTAAGGAAGTACTGAATCACTGAATTGTACCTGAAACTAATATTACACTGTATGTTGACTGGAATTTAAATAAAAGTTTTAAGATTTTTAAAAAGAGAAAAAAGATATTTCTGTTTTAGTAAAAACCATATCTATTAAGAATGAGGACCTTAAGTTCATTTTAAAGTTCATTTGCAAGAAAAATAAGCAAGAGTGGCAGGAAAAACCCTTTTTAAAAATTTGTACAAAAAATAACCACACACAACTAAGCAATAACAGCAAGGAAAACTAAAAAAGGATCAATTGTGAGGAGGTATTTTGAAATATATTATCAAGCCTCTATAATTAAAATTGTGTGGTATTGGCACATAAAGAGAGGGAAAGACCAATGGAAAGGAATAGAAAACACAGAAACAAACTCAGGTGCACATGAGAATATAATGTGTGATGAACTTGAAATCTCAAATCAGTGGGGGGAAATGTACGTTTTAGTAAATGGTAAGTGATAATTGAAGAATTACAAGAAATAATGTAAAATTGGATCCATTCCTCACACCACACACCAGGATAAATTTCAAATGGATAGGAGACTTAAATGTAAAGAAGTAAAACCATATAATAACTAGAAGAAAATGACATGAGTGGATTTGTAATCTGGGAATGGGAAAGACTTTTGTAAATTTTTTTAATGTTTTTATTTATTTCTGAGACAGAGAGAGAGCATGAGCGGGGGAGGGGCAGAGAGACAGGGAGACACAGAATCCGAAGAAGGCTCCAGGCTCCGAGCTGTTAGCACAGAGCCCCATGCGGGGCTCAAACTCACAAACCATGAGATCATGACCTAAGCCAAAGTCAGATGCTTAACCAACTGAGCCACCCAGGTGCCCCATGGGAAAGACTTTTGTATCCAGAACTCAAGTATCCAGAAGTAATAAGGGGAAAGATGGATGAATTTGACTATATATAATTACAAAAAAAATCTTTGAATGGTAAAAATATACTATAAGCAAAGTATAAAGATGAATGACAAATATGGAAACAATATTTGATAAAGGGTTAATGTTCCTAGTATACTTGATGATATGAAAGAATCATTGCCAAATTCTTAGGTGTGATCCTGCTCTTGTGGTTATGTTTTGGAAAAATAGTCTATTGTTTAGAGATACTTATTCAAATATTTATGGATCAAATAGTATGCTGTCTTGGATTTGCTTCAAAATAATCAAGAGGAGGGAGGAAAGGATAGATGAAATTAGAGTGACCATGAATTGAAAATTGTTGACGTTGGGTGATGGGTACATAGGGGGTCATTCTACTATGCTCTCTCCTTCTGTATATATTTGAAATTCTCTTTTACAAAACGATTAAATCTTTTTTGGGGGAAAAACTATATAAAGCACACAATTAGCTTCAGAAACCGTCATTAGAGTCATGCTCAATACATATGTGTGAACACAAATGAAATGCAAATAGTCTGACTCATTTGGCCTAATAAATCCTTATCCTTCATATTTTTAAAATAAAGGTCACCACCTTCATCATTATGGATGACCAGATGCTCTGAGGGACTCTCCTTCTGCAAAACAATGAAATCTATTGAAGACAAACTCTGAGACCTGACTGATTTCACAAAAGATGGGGGATGTGTTCAGAGGTCCTTCCCTCCCCTACCTCTCCACACCCCCCAAATCATTGGAAACCAGAAGTACCAGAGTCTGGTGCAACTGGAAGGGACAGGGTTACCTGAGGCTGCTCGGACAGTAGTGGGCCGGTTGGCCCACTGGGGTAAGTGTAAAAGGAACCTCAGACTCTGTGCTAACCAAGACACTTAGGAGGCTGACCTAATCCCTGATACAGAGCTCCCAGGCCACCAACAGAAGCAAATCAAATCTGGGGAAACACAGCCATGCCATGTGTTTACATATTACCCATAGCTGCTTTTTGCTACAAGAGCAAAGTTGAATAGTTGCAACAGAGACTGTAAAGCCCACAAACCTAAAATATTTACCATCTGGACCTTTACAGAAAAAGGACCTTTACACCTTACAGCCTTAAGGATGATGTCAATTCCACTACCACCTCCCTCCTCCCAAATGGATTCTGTTCTTGATTTACTATCATGGCTGGGCAGAGGAGCAGTTTCACAGGCCTCAACTTCACTGCCCTCCACCCCCACAGACAAAAGATCTAATATGGGTGTTATTCCAATTACCATGTATAGGAATTCTAACTGTAGATTCTGAGATCAAAGAACTGACTATGGACCACTGAGTCAATAAACCCAGGGAATACACTATAAGTTGACTTTGGCCAGGACTTTATTTGTTACCTGGCCCTTGTGTGCTCCATGTTAATGGGCCATGATGTCACCTTCTAGCCAATAGTCCTGGAAATATTCAGGCATTACCCTTTCCCAAGTGTATAGTTACCTAAGTAAATGGTCATAAGTCTTTGTGGGGAAGCTCCGGGGTAATCATTATCATGTGCCCTTGTCATTGTATACCAAATTCTTCCTCCCCAGGACCTGGCCTTCTATTCAGTCTCTGGGTCCTAGGTTTACAAACTGTTGCTGGTTCAGAAATTAAACAAAGGATTGTCACTCTTTATTGGGGCTACTGTCCTTAGTCTCCGGTTATTTACCTTTTATTTTTTTCTGACTGCACAAGCTAAGTACCCTTGTCAGCTGCCCATCTATTTTGCATCTAAAAATGCCATGTTCAAAAACAATAAATAAGTAAAAATAAAAATGCCATGTCCTATTAACCATCTCTGTAAGTCTCTACAGGGCAGGCTCCCTTGCCTGCCACTCCAATTTAGCCACTTACTACAATAATTGTTCCTATCTGGCCTTTATCGTATCAGGTCTTATCATCTCCAGTGTCATCCTGCTTGCAAATGTAGACCTCTCCTAATCCAGCTCTGGACTACAGAGGAGAGCCACCACTGAACCTTCCAGTGACATTGACGCCCCTCTCACCAGCAATTCCTATGGCTGTTAACAGTATATCCTTTGGATACTCCCATGGAACATAATTTTCCAATGAGCCTTCATGCTCACTTCACTAAACTTTTCAGTTGCTTCCTCTGCTGTTTCCCATAGCAATTTGGGCATTTCAACTTCATGTGAACCATCATATTTTCCACATTTCTAGAAGAAGCTCTAATAGCAAGGTTGAAGTATCTCCTGAGGTCCCTGTCATAGTATTAAATCCTAGATCTCAGGACAGTTATCTCAAATCAGTATATTTCTTCCCATCCAACCTTAGGTTCTTACCCCCTCAATCAAGGTCCCTTAGACCTCATCCCATGCACATGCTCCTTGCTTGTACTGGTATGTGCTGATTAGATGCTGTAGCTCCTTTAGCGTATAGTCCCTTTCTTCTCTTATCAATCACCTTACACCTCTAAGCTGGGGGACTTAGACTTAATTATAGGTCAAGAGGTCCAGAGGAGGGCTAGGGGCAGATCCCGAGGGGGCACATGTTGTCATGGGCGGTAGAAACTGCTCTGTTGTCTCAAGGAAGTGGAGTGCACTCATTCTTAATAGGGACAAGTGGAACACTTCGGAAAGCTCAGAGGTGCAGGAAATCTGTGCACTCAAATTGCAAGGGGTGATTAACCAAGATGTCTACATCCCAAAAGTGGGGCTCCACTTTTCCCCAAACTGGGCCTGACCTGGCATAGCAGACCCATTTTGGTTGGATCCTTAACCTTCTCTGGGGCTTGGTCATTTGATTAAGTCCTGGGCCTTGGTCTTATATTCAACTTTCTCCACCCTTCTGTTGCAGGAAATGAGAGCTCCTTTGTAAGTTATCAGAGAAGTCCTCTGTTTTTCATGACTGCTTTTCAATTGCTTGTTCAGCATTTATAGTGTTTCATCATCGGTTTCTAAGGCATCAACAGTGTTTAGCAATAGTCATCCAATCTCATTGCTCTTAGAGTTGCTATTTCCCACATATTTCTCAACTGCCTGATATGTCATACCAGCTAGTGTATTACACTCCCACACACCATGCCAATTCATCTTTGGTGAGAGCGTTAACCAGCAGATTGCCATCTTGGGCCAGGTGTTACAGGTACTCATCCTACCACAGTGATGGGGGCCTTACTTTCAATGTGGTCCAGGTCCAAAGTCTCATCTTATCATCCAGTTTCTCTGACTACTCCTAGTACTCCAACTGTCTCAGATAAGGTTACTTCTGCAGGAGAAATGGGAGCTATAAGGCAAAGCAAATAGATTTATGGAAATTATAGCTAATGTTCTTGTTCTTGGGTTAAGTGGTTGAGATTCACTGTTGTTTATTTTATTATCTGGTAATTTAGGTATATTTACATATAATCTTTTGGGTCTTTCTAACAATATTTTTTAAAGATAAGTAGTCAAAAAATAAATTGCTTATTAATTGTTTATAGTGCATAGCATCTTATGCTACCATAATTAGAAAATTATGAAAAAGCATTACTGTAGTAAAAACATATTAAACCAGTATACATATTCTTTTGTTGTTGTTAAAAGTATATATGGTCTGTTGGAATTAACTAAGAATAGTGGTAGTTCATTATCTTTGTCACTTTTTATTGTAATCTTGGTAATTGATTTTGAATAGAAAAATGGCTCAACTAACTTTTAATAATATATTCTACTTTAGCTTTTAACCAATCAATGTTTTAAGTCTCCATTTTGAGGTGCAGATAGAGATTGATATATCTCCATAAGAAGTCATGATCTGAACAGGACTCTTGAGGTAGCATTCTCAATGTGATGAAGGATAGTTTCCCAGGTCAAGTTTTAACAAATTGCTTATGCTGATCTTGCTTCATTGAGTTTTGTCTTTCCATAAACTTTGTTGCAATATTAATGTATTGATTCTCAGTTCTTTGCATGATGGAATCCTTAAATATTGATAAGATTTTACATGGGCCAGAGTCATCAACAAAAATCTTGGACGACTATTTTCAGTTTTTTAAACAAGAGAGTAAATGACTATTTATGTTTTGTAAAAAATACATCCTGCTGTTTCTGTGGATAATGAATGGAAGACAAGGGTGCAGGGAAGAAGAGAAAGAAGGCACTGAGGAACTCTTACCAAAGTCCAAGTGAAAAACAGTAAGTGTTGGAGTCAGATGGTGACAGTGATGATGGAGAGAAGGAACCAAACCAAGAAACCTCCTGGGTAATATCCTGGAGAAGGACTTGGTGCTCAATTCAATAGAGAGATAAAGGTAAACTATCCAAAGGTAACTCAAGTTTCTGGTCAGGTGGACTGGGTGGAAACGGTGTCATCCACAATTTGGTAATCAACGATGAATTGACAAGTTAAGTAAGGAAAAAACTAACTCAAGTTTTAGCCATATTGATTGTGAGAAGCCTGTAGGGCATAGAGGTAGAGCCGTTAGGGATTATCAAGCAAGATATTTGCCAAAGAAATACTTTGTTAAGATTTTTTAAATTAAAAAAAAACCAAAAAACTTCTTCTCTGCTATTACCTCAGTCATGCCTTTCCTATTTCCTGAGAGGAAACCAAACAGATCTCGAGGACGTGTGGGAAGGAAGACAAAATAGCCATAGAGACAGCCCAAACTTGAAACAGCCCTAGGCCAAGCCTAGTGCCATGTACAGGTCCATGGAAGTCTAATATGGAACAGAATGTTTCTCCATATTATTTTATATTTTATTCTTTTTAAAATCATAGTACAAAATGTTGTCAAAACTATGAAAACTCCAATTCTTTGTAAGTTTGTAACATATGGCTTATACTAAAAATGAATGATTATACACTGATGACCACACAATCCATAATTCCCATTTGGGATAACATAGAAATAATCAATACATAACAACAGGCCCACCAAATATCAATATACAGCAATAAGCCAACCACTCCTTTAATAGATGGGATGTATAAAGCATTAGCAGCAGGCCCACTTTGGGCTTTTATTTTTAGTTGAGCTTAGCTGACCTTTAAATAGATTTGCATTCAGAGAAATGTAAAACTTCCTCAAATATAGTACTACTTAATTCAACACAAGCCATGGCAGGGGAAGGGGTGTCTCTGGAGAAACTTTTTATCTTCCAGTAACTATAAAAGAAAGGTTTAATACTAAGCTATTTCCCTGAAACGTTCACATTCTAGTGAAGTTTATAAATGTGTCTTTGGGATTAATAAAAATGCCATGGAATTGTGTGCCCCCTCAAAGCTGTGCTTACCTCTGGGATTAGTTTTTTGGCATCTACTCTCAGGGTGATTGTTTCACTTTGAAAGCTGTCCTTGCAATTTTGTTGTGATGCCACCAGGTGGTGATAAAGAAAAAATATGATCAGGGGCACCTGGGTGGCTCGGTCAGTTAAGGGTATAATTCTTGATATTGGCTCAGGTCATGATCTCACAGTTTGTAAGATGAAGCCCCACATCGGCTCTGCATTGACAGCATGGAGTCTGATTGGGATTCTCTCTCTGCCCCTCCCCTGATTGTTCTCTCTCTGTCTCAAAATAAATAAATAAACATAAAAAACACACACACACACACACCACATTGTGATCAAACTATAGAGGCTGTACTCCAGGGATGCAAGATGGGCAGGCAATTAATTGATTAGTGGACACATCTTTCCCACTAATGATTTTAGCTTTTGTTATCACAACAGCACAAATACATTGTTGTGGGCAAATCTTAAATAAATGAACTGTCTCTTGGACCCTCAACTTTTCCATCTGACCCCTTATGCCTGCAGTTACTTCTTCCATTCTCTTGCCCACCTTTCAGTACCTGCCTCTGCTCCTTCAACAATCACGATATCTGTCTATTAGGTGCCAGGTTTCTCAAGTATTATTTCAGTAATTCCTCATATCAATCTGTGAGGTAGGTGTTGTAATTACTCTTTCACTGAGGAGAATAATACCAAGGGAAACTGAGAAGCCAAGAGGTTGAATAATTTTCCCAAGTTAACCCAAATTATTGGTAATTTCATTGGAATTTTTTTATTGAGATATAAATGACATATTGGTTTCATGTGTACAAAGTAATGATTCAATATTTGTATATGTTGCAAAATGATCACCACAATATGTCTAGTTAGCACCCATCACCACACAGATACAAAAACTTTTTTCCTGTGATGAGAACTTTTAAGATCTACTCTCCTAGCAACTTTCAAATATGTAATACAGAATCACTAACTATAGTCACCATATTGTACATTATATTCCCATGACTTATTTATTTTATAACTGGAAATTTGTGCCTTTTTGACCTCGTCACCTTTTTCTTCCATCCCCACTCCTCACCTCTGGCAATCATCAGTCTGTTCTCCATGAGCTTGGGCTTTTGAAGCCTCTGGGTTTTTTGTTTTGTTTTGTTTTGTTTTGTTTTGTTTTTTTGTTTTTTTTTTAGATTCTACATATATGTGAGGTCATACAGTATTTGTCTTTCTTTGTCTGATTTATTTCATTTAGCATAACGCCCTTGGGGTCCATCCATGTTGTCATAAATGGCAAGATTTCATTCTTTTTATGGCTAAATAATATCCCATTGTGTATATATACCATATTTCCTTTATCCATTGATTCATTAGTGGACATTTAGGTTGTTTCCACGTCTCAGCTATTGTAAATAACCCTACAGTGAACATGGGGGTACATATATCCTTTCAAATTAGTGTTTTCATTTTTTCTGGATAAATACCCACAAATGAAATTTCTGGATCATATGGTAGTCTTATATTTTATTTTTTTGAGGAACCCCATACTGTTTTCCAGAACATTGGACATTTTTAAACCAGGCCTAACTCTAAAACCTCAGCCATTATTACACTATGCTGATCTCATATGTTACCTGCCTGGGCTCCTATAAGGTCTTTAGCTAAAGAGAATCCTTTTGGGGAAAAAAAAGGTAAAATTTTCAGTATGGAAGAGTTGAGGGAAGCTAGAAGTTCTCAGAGGATGTAGATTCTTTAGCTACCCACCAAACCCCCAAATGACATGTTAGGTTGGCCTACTTGATTAAATTTAGCAAGCAATGATTTAAGGCCTCCAGGTGCTAGGCACTGTGCTCAGTGTTATAGCAGAAATAGAGATAAATGAAACCAAGTTCTACATTCTAAGAAGCACATATTTCTTCCCATCCTTTTTTTTTCAAACGTTTATTTATTTTTGAGAGATAGAGAGAGACAGAGCACAAGCGGGGGAGGGGGTGGGCAGAAAGAGAGGGAGACACAGAATCAGAAGCAGGATACAAGCTCCAAGCTGTCAGCACAGAGCCCCAAGTGGGGCTCAAACCCATGAGCCGTGAGATCATGACCCAAACCCAAGTCAGATGCTTAATGGACTGAGCCACCCAGGTGCCCCTGTCTCCATTCTTGGATATCAAACATCACTGAATGGCATGCTATCCTAATGGAAGAAACTACCTTAATGAAGGCAGCAATAACCTAAGGTTTATTAGGTGTAGATTAGTACATAATACAGGACTTTCTTGGACCTATGCCAAATCCATTCATTCCATATAGTATCAAAGACCACCCTGAATGGCAGAGGAAGAGCATGAGTGGAAAGGAGGAGCAGCTGGTAAACTCTTATTTATTTTTAAGCCTATCAGAGTTGTATGGACCACTCATATGTCGTAGTGGGCGTTCTTTTTATGTGTCACCATCCCTTCCTTGGAGAATCTATTCCTTTCATTCATGGTGAGATCCCCATGGAGCTATTAATCACACAGCCTTGCCTCCACTGGCCATTGGAGTGGGCACATGACTTCTCAGATTATACAGTCATGTCCCTCAAGGCATGGTGATTGGTCCAGAGGTGTACATGTGTTCCAAATAGAGCCAATAAGAATCCACTTTTGAAATTGATATATGGACACCAGTAGAAGAAACTATTTTTCCACTGTGATTTCTAACAATGGACTATGTAAAATTTGCCCACTAAGTGGAGCAAAATAAAGTGTGCAGGTGAAATAAAGCCAACCAAAGGCAAAGCAGTGCCAAGACATGGAATGAGTCACAGGACTCTGATGACATCATTTGAGCTCTTGGTTATATTACTTAGACTTTCAGTTTTATGAAACAAACCCATACACCCATAAGCAAAACATCTTGTATGCATCCAGTTTTTCAGAGTTTGTTTGTTGTCAGTTGATCCAGCTGAAGAAGCCGAATGAGAAGTTAGATTGAAAGTATAAGAAGTTAGGTTGAGTACCTGTTGCTTGGAACCAAGAGTCCTGACTTAAAAAAGAAAAAAAGTCTGTAATACCCTTAAACCTAGCAGTTAATGGAGACACATCCTTAAATCTCTGAGGTAATGAGGCACAAATTAGAGGGCCATGTGCAGATGCCCCATTCTTTATTTGCTGTGCCCATAAAAACAGCTGTCTTGGGTATGAGTTCACTGTGTTTCCCAGGTCTCTTCCGGAAGAATTTAGAGCAATTTCTGCTATTGTCTGTCAGTACCAAGGATGTCACTGAAAGCAGCATCTTGGAATCCTAATATCAAAGCCAGCCTTCACTTCCCTATTAGAAATTTGAACAGTTTGCCATCAGGTATTGGGACTTGACCCTTTTTCTTTGCTCTGACTCTCTGCAGATGCTGAGTAATGAATTGAGATCGCTGATCTAAGGTTTCTATCTCCACAAAGAGAAATATTTTAGCTCATTCTTCTTAGTGCTGAATAAATAGACTTCTGACTATGAATAATCTGAAAATAAGCATTTTGCGGGCCCTCACTGACCATTGTTAAATTGCTAAGTCATTAATCAATTTCAATGACCTGGCATGATGGGAAGGTGAGGTCTGGAAACTAACCTCATGGCTGATATGTGGTCTATGGTGTACTGGTCTGGAATTCAGCTACTGAAACAGGCAAAAAGTAGCTGAGGTTTCAGCCTCACAAGCTCTGATAATTTACCACTAAAAATAAACATGTGCTCAAGAGACAACTACTATGTAAACACCCTCAGAAAGATTTTTCAGCATCTGCATACAGAAACTGCCATCCAATACCCAGCGAAGCTGAGGGCATAGCACACAAAGAATGCTTTATCTTTGGGGGAGCCAGCATCTGCTGAGCATGAAGGAAAGGCAGGACAAAGAGTTGCTTCTCTTGTTCAGGCAGGGAAATGAAACGTGATTCATTGCTCGGTTTTAAGCAGTCACACGTTTACTATTCCAGAACTATGCTAAATACTGGAGTTTGCCTTTCATTAGAATAGAATGCCTATCCCTAGCATTGGTGTTGGGCTACAAGATACTTCCAGGAAAGCAGAGGCATCTTCCCTGAGTCCTCTGTGCCATGTCTAGAATATTACCTGGCACTGAGTAGGTGCTCAGTCGTTTGTATTTCTTGTCCATCTTTCCACTAATACCATCTTCTTTAGGCAAATACAATTTGTAAAAAAACAAAACCATAAGGCAGCTAAATTAGGACACAAATATGCAAAATCAAAGGACTCTTTCCTTTGCCTCAGGTTAATTTTAAACTGAAAGTTTCCTTACTTGAGGTGCATTTAAAATGCACAATTTACATACAACTTTTCAGCAACACTTTTAGTATATAAGAAACAGGGCACACATTTGTGCGTGCCGTTTCACCTCCATCAGGATTTGC
Organism: Panthera uncia; assembly: GCF_023721935.1. Classification (NCBI taxonomy): domain Eukaryota; kingdom Metazoa; phylum Chordata; class Mammalia; order Carnivora; family Felidae; genus Panthera; species Panthera uncia. The sequence goes on along the minus strand of NW_026057584.1, from coordinate 35,385,386 downwards.
AAAAGAAGGCTAGAGGAAGAATTGACGGAACGAACAGCTGTTTCATGAGGCAAGAAGTTAAAAACTTAAAAGCTTTTAACTTAAAATTAGGTTTGGGGATTATCTGAGGTCTTCAAATATTCATACAAATTGTATTCTCCGTTATCACAGGTCATAGGAGAGACTGCAATGCATGAGAATGTACTGTCCAGCATTGTGACAGGAAAACCTCCAGAATCATCAATTCATGGATTTATGGGTTTTGAATATGAATTTTTGCCATGGATCACATACTTATCATGATGAGGAGTTGCTTTGGCCGAGCTGTGTGGGACTCAGAAGCCCCTGCCAAGATGAGGAAGGGTGGGGAACCATATGAGAGTGGGAAAGAACTACAGGAGCGCCTGGGTGACTCAGTCGGTTAAGAGCCTGACTTTGGCTCGGGTCCTGATCTCACGGTTCATGAGTTCGAGCCCGCATCAGGCTCTGTGCTGAGAGCACAGAGTCTGTTTCAGATCCTCTGACTTTGGCTCGGGTCCTGATCTCGCGGTTCATGAGTTCGAGCCTGCATCAGGCTCTGTGCTGAGAGCACAGAGCCTGTTTCAGATCCTCTGTCTCCCTCTCTCTCTGTCCCTCCCCGGCTGTGCTCTCTCTCTCTCTCTCTTTCTCAAAAATGAATAAACGTTAAAAAAAAAAAAAAAAGAACTGTATGCTACTTGATTTCCTGCTTTCTTGGCTTGTTTGGAAGTCTGAAAGCCTAAGTCTGCCCCTCAGCAGAGATCAAACTTCCCTGAATAGAATAGCCTCCCAGTTGAGCTTAGCTCCTCACCAGCCCCAACCTACCCTAGGCTGTGGTTATTTACATCTGTACTAGACGTAATGAAATTCTCCGCCCAGATCTCCCAGATCTAAACTTGAACATCTCTACAGGTGTCTTTCTAAATTTAGGCAGATGGTTTCATTTCTTTTCTCTTATTTTGAGTTTGTTTATGAATTTGTGATTTTACATAGTTACACATAACATTTAAGAAGGATTTTGGTTTCTCATGTTCCTAACTAGCTGGGGTCTGATTCTTTCTTTCAGCATCTGCTGAATAACTGACATTTCTGACCACCAGCTAGCTCCTTTCCATTCTTACTCCCCACATCAGAATTTATGAAAAACTATCATCTAATTCTAGTGCTCAGTAAGTCTCTCACGAGGTGTAAATGTCAGAGACCAGAATTTTAGAAAACATCTTGTGACTAACTCCATAGGCTTGAGTAATTCCCAGACTCTAGGACCCTGGTGATGGTTAATCTTATGTGTCCGCTTGGCTGAGGCACAGTGCCAAGCTATGTGGGCAAATGCTATTCTGGATGTTTCTGTGAGGGTGTTTTGGATCACTGAACTTAGTATAAAGCAGATTGCCTTCATAGTGTAGGTGGGCCCCATCTAATCAGTTGAAGGCCAGAATAGAACAAAATTACTGACCTCCTCCAAGCAAGAGAGAATTCTGCGGCAGACAGCTGGCTTTCAGATTAACTGCAACATTGACTCATCCCTGGGTCTCCAGTCTGCTAAGAGTTGCCAGTCTTCCAGTCTCCATAATTATGTGAGCCAATTCCTTAAAGTTAATCTGTTTCTCAGTGAGTGTGTGTGTGTGTGTGTGTGTGTGTGTCTAATTGGTTCTATTTTTCTGGAGAACACTGCATAATACAACACATTTTCTTCCATTTTAAATTATGGAGTAAACTGAATCCATTCTACAGACATCATGACTGGTATGATTAGCTAAAGAAATAATATGGGCAAAAGAGATTTGAAATAAAGAGCTGAACAAATATAAGGAACTTAAGATTAATAGTGAAAATCAGCAATTTACTTAAAGATGAGCACAAGAAATTTCTTTTTCTGAAGAGAAGCCCTTGCATGAATTTCTCTTCTTTGGTCAGGCCCCCACCAGTGGGCTCTAACAAGTTTGACCCAAGTATGGCCCCAAGGGCCTCAGATGAAGTGGCACTATTTCTAAATGAAAATCAAGGTTGCTCTCTCTGAGTTGCTTACCCAGCTCTTGGGAAGAGAGGGGTCTTAATCAGTCTCTAATAGGTCTGGGTTTTCCAGATGACCTCTGATATTCATATACATTCATATACATTTTGTTCACCAAGACCAGACTGATGACAGAGATCTCTTTGTTCATTCATATTTTTAAGCATTCAACAAGGCTTTATAGAAAAATCCATTGGTGTGCCAAGTGTCCAAAGATGATAAAGACACCATCCCTGCCCAAAAATATACCCTACAGATTCTTAAAATTGCCAAGGGGATGACCTGAAACACCCTCAAGTCCCTAAAATTGAGAATATGGAAATGCTTTATAGCATCCTGGCTTTTCTCCTGAATCATATTTTTTGCTTGGAGTCACATACAATCTATGAATATTTTCACACCACACGTAAACCACCTTTTCAACTTTACTCAAGCTTAATCTCTTTTACAAGGCAGTCATTTTTTCCTTATGCACAGAAACAATTGTTTGTTATGTGTTTGCTCCTTTTACCGAGTTAAAATCAGTGATGAGCAGAGGGTCAATAGAATCAATGGGTCAGGAGGTTTATCCATTTACCTGATAGCCAGCCTTAGACCAGAAAATTATCTGTCTGGGCCTGATGTCCAGTCTCATAATTGAGCTGATGCCCAAGTGTACATATTGACATTTTTCTCTTTGGTAGTTGACAAGGTGTGTATTAAATACTTAAATGCCAAGAGTAGACCACAAAATAATCTTTGTTCTCATGCCCAACTTGGTTCTCTAGGTGCTGATGCCATTCTGTCCTCTGGGACTTCACACCTTGCCTAGTCATTCTTTATGGTAATGTTTGTTCCCCACCCACCACCACTGGCCTCTGTTCATAGGTCCCTCTCCCCACTCTACCTACCCCTCCCCCCACCGCCAACTGAAAGGCTTGATCAGATTTGCCAGACTCTACCAGATTCATGCCAGTCTGCATGGACTGCCCTAGTCCACACTGGTCCATTTCAGCCCAATTCTAAGCCCTGACAAGAGACTGGGCCAATTGTTTCATTTTTTATTATATTTGAAGTAATTACTTGATTTTTGCATCAAACTCTTTGCTATTTTCTACTACATTAAACTCTCCAATATTATTTTTCTTTCATTTCATCTTTTGATGTTAACATTACCTAATAGAGAAAAATACTACCACTATCTTGACTTGTCTGTTGTTTAACTTTATGTAAATAGGAGCAAATAGTATCGTAGCAACCACAGATATGCGCCATTCAGATCTCCCTTGAGGAAAGAATTTGCGATGAGGACTGCAGTGAGCTGACTGCCTCTACCTATTGCACCATCAAGATCCACTGCAGAATTTATACCAAGACCATGTTCTCCCTAGGCTGCACCCAGCCAATGATTGAGCATAGTGGGGGTACCAGAATCAAGCTATTTCTGCTCAGTGCTGGACCCACTAATAGGCAATCTTTGCTCTAGGTTATCCCCATCAGCCTAGCTGCCCTATTTTCCGAGAGTCTTCTTACCTATCCTCCTTCCTTCCCCTTTTTCTTTCACAGGTCTCAGACTACACTGTGGTATGACAGCTCTCCCTGTCTAGTTCCACTCTCTCTCCTTTATTTAGCATACTACATCTCTTGGAACTTCAATTCCATGTGGAATCTGCTCCTAGAGGACCTGAACTGATACACTTTTTTGGGGTCTGGTTTCTTTTGCTTAACATTAAATATGTGACTTCAAATGCTCAGTAGTCACATGCAGCTAGAAGCTACTGTACTAGACAACAGATAGAGAACATATCTGTTACTATATAAAACTTCATTGGCAGTACTGTTCTAGTGGTTATATAGTGTTTTACAGAAGAGAATACCCTATGGTAAAATAGACTGAATAATGACACCTAAAGATAATCAGTTCTTAATTTCAAACCTGTAATTGTTACCTTATTTGGAAAAGGGTCTTTGCAGATGTGATTATGTTAAAAATCTTTTTTATTTTTTATTAAAAAAATTTTTTTGCGGGGTGCCTGGGTGGCGCAGTCGGTTAAGCGTCCGACTTCAGCCAGGTCACGATCTCGCGGTCCCTGAGTTCGAGCCCTGCGTCAGGCTCTGGGTTGATGGCTCGGAGCCTGGAGCCTGTTTCTGATTCTGTGTCTCCCTCTCTCTCTGACCCTCCCCCGTTCATGCTCTGTCTCTCTCTGTCCCAAAAATAAATAAATAAATAAATAAATAAATAAATAAAATTTTTTTGCATTTATTTATTTTTGAGAGACAGAAAGAGACAGAGCACAAGTGGGTGAGGGGCAGAGAGAGAAGGAGACACAGAATCCGAAGCAAGCTCCAGGCTCTGAGCTGTCAGCACTGAGCCTGATGTAGGGGCTAGAACTCACAAACCATGAGATCATGACCTAAGCTGAAGTCAGACACTCAACCAGCTGAGCCACCCAGGCTCCCCTATGTTAAAAATCTTAAGACGGAAAGATTATCTCGGATAATCTCTGTGAGCCCTAAATCTAATCACAAGTGCCTTTATAACAGGGAGGCAGAAGGAGATTCCATGGTCAAAGGAGGAGGCCATGTGAAAAAAAGCAGAAAGAGGTTTGATTTTGGCCTTGAAGATTATGAAGTGGTACAACTTTAGGCTAGGGAAAGCTGGGAGCCACCAGAAGCTGGAAGACTCGAGGAACAGACACAGTCCCACCTTGTCCCTCCCCCGCCAACCAAGAGTGGGCACTTGATTTGACTCAGTGAAACTGATTTCTGATTTCCCGCCTCGAAAATTGTGAAAGAATAGATTTCTGTTGTTTAAAGCCACCAAACAAACAAACAAACAAACATTATATATGTGAGATTGATCCATGAGCAATCCTTTTATTAAAAAGTCTAATTATAGGGTCACTTGGGTGGCTCAGTCGGTTAAGCCTCTGACTTCAGCTCAGGTCATGATCTCGTGGTTCGTGGTTTGAGCCCAGCATCAGGCTCTGTGCCAGCTCAGAACCTGGAGACTGCTTCGGATTCTGTGTCTCCTTCTCTTTCTGCCCCCTACCTCCCTGCTCCCTCTCTCTCTGTCTCTCAAAAATAAACAAACATTTAAAAAATAAATTTAAAAAGTCTAATTATATATCAATAAGGCTATTAAAAATCTATGGATACATATGTTAAAATTTTATAACTCACTGTAGTCTCTCATCTTTGTGATTAGATCTATTCTCCCAACTGCCTGCTTCCTTGAGCCTCAAATTCTCATTGAAAGTCTAATATAATTTGAAGTTCATCTCTGATAAGAACATGTCTCAGAAACCACTCACAAACTATCAACAGCTTATTCATTCATATAACACATAGACATTAATACCTACACTGCCAGACACCAGGAGGAACGCCCATTGGCAGGTCAAATAAATTCCAAATTCAGTATCTTAGCAGTTGAGAGCCCCACAATGTAGCTCCAGCCTGCTTTTCCAGGTGCATCATCATGTAACCCATACTTACCCTTGAAGATGTATGTTCCTTCATTCCAAGGATTCCTTAGAACTTCCTATTTGTACCAGTCTGACCCTCAAGCAGAGTCAGGGTAGGACTGCATTCCCTCCCTATTTGCACCCCCAAAGGCAGAGCCAAGTTTTGCCTTCAGCATTCAGGGAATGTCTGTGATGCTGGTAATAATAGAGATAGGCCTTAGGAAATAAGGGGGAAAACACTGGGCTGTGAATTGAGAGAACGGAATTCAAGACTCTGTTCTTCCACTTACTGCCTTTGTGATTTGACCTAGTCACTTAATTTTTCTGAGTCTCATTTGTTCAATAAAAAGTTCAAACTGGATTGATCTAAAGTCCCGTATGGCCCTACCGAAGACGCCAACCTCTGATCAAACACAGAAGAGACACTACTGGTGCATTTGGCTGCATGATGAGCCACAGCATGTACTGAATGGTTTGGTTACTTTCATTTTGTCATTTACTTGGATATAATCTTCTGTACTGCCTTGCCCAAATACTGGGTAACCCTAGTCTCCATCTGGTACCTATTCTGTGGGCATTTCAGGGACTTTCATTTCCTGTATTCAAGTCTGGAATCTTTGAGAGCCCTAATTTCAATTTGGAATGGGATAAAATCGGCCCTGCATTTCCAAACTTAGAATAAGTTCAACATTCTATGGTCCATCTGTGTCATTAACATGTTCACACACAAACACACCCAAAAATCCAATGACATTAATATGTAACATCTCTTGTGCATATTAATAACTTTGATTTTTAACTTGATTTTATACAATTGAGTCTTTTGTATGGGTCTAAAAATTTTAATTGTAGGAAGCAAAGTGTTCATAATTCATAATTAGTCATTTCAATAATATTCTTTTGGTTGAGAGTTCCTGCCAATGACCTAAAAATAGTTAAAGAAGTTCTTTTACTTTGATTTTAAATATGAATTCCTTTAGACTTGATCATCTGTCATGTGAGGTTCCTAGCTTCCCTCTGAATTGGATTCCATGTGTGAATTTGTAATGCCTGAAAATAGTAGTTAAAAACACAAGCATAAACAACATACACACGACTACACTCAAGTTAAAATGTTTACTATTAATGAGTGTGATTATATAATATTTTAAGCACTTACTCACACTTAGAAATCTTCCTATAGCTCTAATTTTCCCCAGAGTTTTAATTTCATTTTCTAAGTATATTTATTTGCTGTGTTAAGAATGGCCAGAGAAAGCCTAGATAAATGTCTGACCAGAAATTTAGTTAAGTCTCTTTAGGTTTATGCTATGACAGGGAAAGAGAGGACACTAACATTGATTATGTGTATATATGCTAACTCATATGCCAGGTACTTTCATATGTATATACTCTCATTTAATTATAGACAAAAATATTATAGTAAAACCAAAAAAAAAGTATAAATGAACTGCTAGGATTTAGCAGAAGTCTCATGACTTTACTGAATTTATGAAGATTTTTTTCAATGCCTACTTAAGTTCAAGTTGAATAATGAGTATTTATTTGAGTTCTCTAAAAACATCCTCTCTGATGTATAATTAAAGTAAAATCTTCCAGGATAACCTTGATTATTTAAAAACAGGTTCAGCATTTTGACCCTTCTATTTCTCCTATTCTGTCATGTTCATGTAATATTAAAATTACATTTTTATTTAGTCCCCTTGGCTCAGTTTATTTTCTAGGAAGTCTGAGAACAGATTTTCATTAGGTATGATATGTTCTTCATTGAGTGTTGCAAAAATGGGTATCATTTGTATCTAATAGACTTCATTGACATAAAGTAAGACATTTTTAGGTTACTTCTAATTCAAGTTTTGAATTGTTAATGAGTCTGCAGCAAAAAATAGCAATTAAAAAAAATAATAGCACTTAAATAGACCCATTCGTACCTCTAAAGTGTACTGAAATTGTCCAAGCATGTTATCATAAAATAGAAATTATTGGAAGGGCAAAGCTCTTTTATCCTGATTGGCAATGAATAGTCATCAAGAGAAAAGGTTACAAAAATTCCATCCTTGTAGAGAAAGAACAAAACAAAAGCCTGCCCCTTCTAAGAGCAACTTGTAGAAAGTATAGTGTAAGAATGCGTTCTTTAACTATGTACAAATAGAAAAACATGGCTAAGAGACTAATAAATATTTTCAAATATTAAAATCTACAGTAGCAATGACAGTGGCATTTTTACTGATTTAAAGTTAGCATTTGGGGGGAATGGCCACATGCTATTGCAGTTCACTAAAGTGGAAATTTAATAAATTGGACTCCAGTGACTTAAAAGAGTCATGTTATTAGAAACAGTTATTGACATTTGGGAGCAAGGAACCATCACATTTACCTTCTGGTTTGATTTGCACAACAGCTCAGGAAGTTCTCCAACATTATTACCATTCTCTTATTATAGATGATATTGATGTTAAAAGCAGGCCAAGATAAGAATGGTCCCTAACTGATTTTGAACTCCCTGTTTGGCTCCATTTTCCAAGAGGTTTAATTAGGGGCATCAGACATATGCACTTATTTACCTTTGTTCTTTCTCACCTATGTTCAACTCCTGTTAGCTTAGCCAGTCAAGAGATTCTATAAATTATAGGCCAGTGCTTCCCAAACTTTAACCCGCATAAGAATTACCTAGAGAACTTGTTAAAACACAGACTCTCAGACCCAAACCCCAAAGATTCTGATTCGGTACATCTGGGTGGGACTTGAGAATCTGCATTTTAACAAATTCTCAGGTGATACTCCTAACGCCAGTCCTATTGATTATGCTTCTCTGGAGAATCGTGACTAATACCAGTATACCATGGGAACCCCACCCAAATCATCTTGGCATCTTGGCATCTTGGCACTGCCTACTGCCATGCATGCTACTCAGTGGCTTCTAACTGAAACACTTGCAACTCTGTCTAATGGATTTTTCAGGGCAATAGAATCTACTTGACTGGTACACAGAGCAGCTGAAAGTGCCAGACAGAGAGTGGATCCTGAAAGCACCCTCAACCACTGACTGACAGGAGTTAGTTGTCCCTTACTTCTCAGGGATAATCCAAGGCACATTCTACACTACCTCTCAGACTTCATCCATAGGACCGCAGGACACTGCAGCTGTCCACAGTGGCAATATGCTTGAAACACGCTCTTTATGAGGTTTTCTTCGCTTCCCTCTCTCATTTCCCCGTAGTCCTACTTGCACTTCTAAGGACTACCTCCTAAGCAAACTGTTTTATTCAAGTCCTTGATTCAGGGTTGGCTCTGGGTGCAGCCAAGCTACAACAATAGTACATACAGTGTGAAAGAGTCAATAAATAACAGTCTGTAACAGTCTAAGCATATTATTTAGAAACATTGAGAACAATGCCAGAAGAAACAGATAAAACAGCTGAAAGCATTGCCTCTGGGGAGGAGATCTTGTAGAGAGCTAGGGAAACAGGTAGGCAAGGAACAGATGGTGTTTGTTAAAACTTTGCAATATTATTTGATTATTTGATATATATATATATGTATATATATATATATATATATATACACACACATGTATTTCTTTTATGAAAATAAAAGATATTAAGTATGCTTTTGACTTACTTCCAGAATAGGAGCAGCAGGGGAGAACAAAAATAAAGAAATACTGGTTGATTAAGCTGGAAGAAGAAAGAGATTTTCTTGGAAGAAATGGGACCTTAGTAATCAGGCCAGAAAGATATAAAGGGAAAAAATCTACACGGATTTCATCTACACAGTATAGAAGGGAAGATGTGCCTGAGTCTGAGTCTAACCACTCATAAATATGGGAGGATAAAACAGTGTAGTTTGCTTTAGTCATTGCTAGTCCTTGAAAGGCAAATAATGCTCAAAAGAAATGTAAAAGAGAAAGACCCAAGATTTCAGGGAGCAAGTAAAATAGCATCCTTTGAGAGAATTCAGATGTAAGAAGTAATGAATAGCACTCTCTTAAAGCCATAAATAGGATGCCCATAACAATACAAACTGGGAAGTACCCCTTGGAGAATGAAAATATCTCTACTCAATGATAACAGAAAACTTGAACAGCTTTTGAGAGAAAACAACTAAGAAGATCAAGATAGAATATGCAAAACATTATTAGGTAGGTGAATTTCACAGTGGCCCATTTATTGTAGCATGACCCCAGAAACTGCCAGTCCTAGGAAAGAACACACTCCAAGCATTCACAGAATTAAGTGGTTCAGCTTCTAGAAATAGCTGAACAAACTCCTCTCAGACCGCAGATGATAACTACAAAGTCCAGGAAAAATACAATAAGAGAATAAGAGAGTGAAAGAAAGGAGGTAGATTTTGGAAAGAAGTAGAGGTTTGGAAGAAGAGGATGAACTAAGGTGAATTTCCCGTTTTTGTGACTTTTAGCTCAGGGATAAGCTGCAGTTGGCATCATGCAGAGGAGCTAGAACTCTGAAAGGAAACCAGTTATTCTGTCTTGGAGAACCGGAAGATGTCGTGTGAGGAAATACAGCTGTAAGAAATGGAGAGAATTCTCCCAGAAAGTACTTAGATAGAGCTCCAAATAACTCTTCACAAATCTCTGCTGGACCCCTCAAGTCTAGATAATGGTAAGAGAACTGAACTGAGATTTGAGTGCCCACCTAAGAAACAGGGTTTGAAGTATGAACCTAAGCAAGTCAATTGCCTGATAAAGCAACCAAAATTGAGATAAATTGGAGAATCCTGACTAATACCAGTACACCATGGGAACCGCACCCAAATCATCTTGGCATCTTGGCACTGCCTACTGCCATGTATGCTACTCAATGGCTTCTAACTGAAACACTTGCAACTCTTTGTCTAATGGATTTTTCAGGGCAATAAAATCTATCTATATTTATCAACTGAGATAAAACAAAAAATTTCTTCAGAGAAATTTAATACAATCCAGGCTCCACATAATAATAATAATCACATTGCCTGAGATATAGTTTGAAATACCCAACAAATAAAAACCAGGAAATTGTGACCCAGACTCAAGAGAAACAACAATCAATGCAGATCAAACCCCAAATTATTCAGATATTAAAATTAGGAGACAAGAGCATTTTTTAGAGAGAGGGAGAGAGTGCACATGAGCAGGGGGAGGGGCAGAGGGAGCCGGAGAGAGAGAGAATTTTAAGCAGTCTCCACACCCAGCTCAGAGCCCAATGCCAGACTTGATCTCATGACCCTGAGATCATGACCTGAGCTGAAATCAGGAGTCAGATGCTTAACCCACTGAGCCACCCAGGTGCCCTGAGACAAGAGAATTAAAGCAGCTATTAAAGGATGGTCAATGAGGTAGAAGAAATTGCTCAAAATACATGCAAGATAAAAAATCTCAGGAGAAAAATAAAAAGTATAAAAAAAGTCAAACAATAGAAATTCTAAAACTGAAAAGTAAAAAAATAAAGCATTCACTGGATGGAGCAGAATGGAGATGACAGAGGAAAGAATCAGTGAACTCAATAGAATTACTCACTCTAAAGAATAGACAAGGGAGGAAGGAAGGAAGGAAGGAAGGAAGGAAGGAAGGAAGGAAGGAAAGAGGTAGGAAAGGAAAGGAAAGGAAAGGAAAGGAAATGAAAGGAAAGGAAAATTAATGGACAGAAACTCAGAGACCTGAAAGACAATATCAAAACACATCAAAACATCTAACAAATTTATAATTACAGTACCAGGAGAATGGTAGAGAATGAAGCAGAAAAGAACACTGAAAGAAACCATGGTCAAAATTTTTTCAAATTTGGTAAAATTCATAAATTGACAGATTGAAGCAGCTCAGGAAACCCCTAGCAAAATCAATATGAAAGAGCCCTTACCTAGCACATGATAATCAAACTGCTAAAAAACAAAAATAAAGAACAAGTCTTGAAAGCAGTCTGAGAAAAATGCATTTCCTCTTGGTTATCGTTAACTTCATATCTGAAACAACAAAGGCTAGAATACAGTGCAGTGACATATTTAAGGTGGTGCTGAAAGAAAAAAAAATTACATCCAGTGAAAATATCCTTGAAGAATGAAGATGAAATAGAAACATTTTCAGATTTAAGAAAAACAAACTAAAAGGATTCATCATCAGAAGTCCAGTACTACAAGAATTACAAAGAACATTCTTCAGGCTGTAGGAAATGATACTAGATGGAAATATGAATCTTCAGGAAGGAATAAAGAACACTGGAAATGGTAAACAGCTGAGTAATTTTATATAAAATAGTAAAGAATAATTCTAAAAGGCCATAGAACATTAAGGATAGATATTATAATTCCTGTAGGAATTAGTTGAAACATATAATGGGAACAGGTATAGCTAAACAGCCAATAGATAGATGAAATAGAAATTCTAAAATATATTCAGTTGATCCAGAAGAAGGCATAAAAGGATAAACAGAGGAACAAATCAACAGTAGTAACAAACAGAAAATGAATAACAAAATGATAGACATAAGTCCAACCCTATGAATGAAAATAATTCAATGGTGATAGGAGTCTTTCAACAAATGGCATTGAAATAAGTGGATTATCCATATGGAAAAAAAAATTGAACCCTAGCTCACACTGTACACAACTATTAATTTGCCATGGATCTGCCAAATCCATAATAAAAATCAAAATCATAGTGCTTTTAGAAGAGAACCTAGGAAAATAGTTTCATGACTTGGGGATAGGCAACATTTTTTAGGCAGGATACAAAAGTGATCATGGATTATGAAAAATGATAAATTCTACTTCACCAAGAACAAAAACTTCTGCTAGCAAAAGTCACTGTTAGGAAAAAAGAATAGACAAGCCACAAAGTAGGTAAAAACTGAGATTTATTTAGAAGGGGACTATTTATAAGGATGTGATCAGGATATAGGGAAACCAAAAGAGATAGTGCCGGACCAGAGCTGGTAACAGCAGAGGGCAAGAAGAGGTTACTGGAACATAGAAGGAGAGAATCGCGTGGAAAAAGTCACCTTTTATAAAAGCCGAGCCCACTTCTAACTTCAGGTGTAAAGCATTGATATGTTAGCTTTATTAATGCCCCTGCCTCTTGAAATTTGTTCATGGATGGGAATGTGACATGAGTTGACTCAATGAGAGTGAATTGAGGAGTTGTGATCTCCAGAATGCAGATCAGTGACCTTCAGTCAAGAAACATAGCCAGCTTGGGGCAATCCCATAGCATAAGAGCCAGGGGAAAAAACAGCCTACAAAAAAAGATGGAAGGACTTTTCTCTTCCATCTCTCGCATCTTTCACTAGGGCTCCCTTTTAACTGAATCCAGCCAGAAGCCAAGGGCAGGGAAGCTGGTTGATACAGTCGTAGGAGACACTGTAGGGGGCCCACCCTCATCACCTTGGCGTTTACATTCCCATATGATTTTTACCAAAATCACATTTTAACATTTTTATTATATGATTACACAGGACTTGCCAACAGGACCATTCCAGAAGTCCTCATAGACACATGATCAGATCTCTGCCAACTCTCAGCTTCCCAGCTCCTTCAGCTCTCACACTACCCATCATAAGTTTAGGGATTCCAGAAAGCATAGTCTTGGACAGCACATTCATGGTGCCTAACAGACTCCTTTCTGAGAAAGCTCAGCATAACTTCCATACCCACAGCTTACTGTGGAAGATTCCCTTACCCCCTCGTTGCCATGCTTTTTAACACTCCATCTTGAGTTGATTAAGCCAGGTATCTGTACATTTGCCAGTGATGTTTGACAGAGATTTTGAAATTGTAACTGACTGACTGAACTAAAATTTGAATGTGAGACAGAGTCAGGTAACTGGTAGTATTTGTAGCAGAAAGCAGCTAAATCACTAGTATAATAGAGCACTTGAATAGAGTTAGATTCTAACTTCTGAGAAGATTTTTGAAAAAAACAGATTTGCTAAATCTCAACTGTTTCTTGAACCAATTTTCAATTTTTCGAGAGGCCTGCTAAGGTTTTGTGCTATATCCCAATAAACCTGAAGAAACCCTAACAGATCTCAGTTCCTTGCAAACTTAATATACCCAATTGTATCTTACCTTTCATTCAGTGACAGGCATAAAAGAAAAAGGAAACTTACTGCCTTCACAGTTGAGCAGTCTTGAAGTAGTCAAGTGAAGTTTGATCTAGCCACCCAATTATATCACCAAGGACTTTTCTCATTGTCTATTCCTTCTGCCATCTACAGTGTTGGCTTCATTTCTAGGTTTCAGACAGAACCTATCCTCTCAGCTCTTACCATTTTATTATCAAGTGCTTAGAGGGGTAGAGAAAAAACTTCTGATAGTTTCTGTACAAGTCTTGAGATTCACTCTCATTGAGTCAACTCATGTCACATTCCCATCCATGAACAAATCTCAAGGGCCAGGGGCATTCATAAAGCTAACATATCAATGCTTTACACCTGAAGTTAGAAGTGGGATCGGCTTTTATAAAATGATCTGACTTACTAAAGATATGGGGGCTATGAAGAATGAGGTTAAGTGGAGAATGGATGCTGAAAGCAACACACCTATCCACATATGTCCACCACCTAGCCTAAATGGCGACCCAAAGATATACATACCTCTTCCAGTGACTTACTGAGCCGTGGCATTTGGCTTTAGGACTTCAAAGACCATTTCAAATATCTCAGATATATTTTATTAAGCTCTGGTAAGCCACACCAAAGGGGAAAGATGGGTCTATCCCAGGACTTGTCTCTCTACTGAACTGAAGTAACATCTATAATCAGCCATCTTCTTCCTGCCTCCTACTAAAACACACGGACATACACACACTGTTAAAGTATTCAATTCTTGCATGGGTCAAAATCCACACAGAAAAGATGCTTCATTCAATAACTCTGGAGTTTCTCTAATATGGAAGTTAAGGGTTTTTAGCATTTTAATGAGGTACCAATTAGATATATTCATCCCCATTTCATACCGACCCTGTTTCCTATTATTTCTCTCCTACCTGCAAGGCCCATGAGCTATCTAAATCAAAGCAGACTTATAGAACTCACACTTGGTAATAAGCCAATGGAACACAAGATACAAACAATGTTGATTTATTCCTTTACTACAAATAAAAAAGTTAATAAGTCACCTTGAAAAGACAATAAAGAATGTGTTTTTAAAAATTAGGCATACAGTTAGTTTGAGCTGTTAGCATATTGTCCTTGATTACAGAATTTTAAAGTAAAGGTTTCCACTGATTCACAAGAAAAGGCCCTCTTATAATTTGTTTAAATTTATATGTGTTTCAACAAATTAAATACCCTCTTGCATCACAATGAACTTGAATCCATACCTTCCATCATATATGAAAATTAACTCAAAATGGATCATAGACCTAAAAGCTAAAATTATACAATTTCTGGAAGAAAATAGAGGAGAAAATATTTGTGACCTTTGGTTAGGCAAAGATTTCTTGGAAATTATATCAAAAGCACAATCTATAAAAGAATAATTTGAACCTCACTAAAATTAAAAACTTCTATTCTTCAAAAGACAGTTAAAAGTGTGAACAGACAAGCCATAGACTGGGAAATAATATTTGCAACTCATATATATCTGGTAAAAAAAATGTATTCAGAATATACAGTTGATCCTTGGACAACATGAATTTGAACTACCGTGGCCTACTTTATATATGGACTTTTTTTTTATAAATACAATATCATACTATAATGTATTTCCCTTCCTTAAGATTTTCTTAATAATATTTTCTTTTCTCTAGCTTATATTATACTTATACAAAATATGTGTTAAATTGACTGATTATGTTATTGGTAAGGCTTCCAGTTAACAGTAGGCTATTAGTAGTTAAGTTTTGGGGGAGTCAAAAGTTCTAAGCAGATTTTCAGCTATGTGGGGGAGTTATTGCCCTTAACCCCAACGTTGCTCAAGGGTCAACTATAAAAATAGCTCTCAAAATAACACATTTTAAGAATGGGCAAAGAAAATTAATAGACACTTCACCAAAGAAGATATAGGAATGGTAGGTAAGCACATGAAAAGATGTTCAACAGTATTAGTCAATAGGAAAATGCAAATTAAAACCACAGTGAGACACCACTTTGCATCCGTTAGAATGGCTAAAATTAAAACTATTGACCACATCAAATGTTGTTGAGGATATAGAGGAATTAGAACAGACCTCTAATGGGAATGCAAAATAGTACAAAACTTTGGGGAAAGTTTGGCAATTTCTTATAAAGTTAAATATATACCTACCATATAATCTAGTCATTCTGTTCTTATTCATTTATTCGAGAGGAAAGCATATGTCCACACAAAGACTTTTCCACAAATGTTCATAGCAACTTTATTTGTAATTGCTAAAAACTGGAAACAACACAAAGAAAGGTCCATCAATAGATGAATGAATAAACAAATTGTGGTATACAGAGATAATAAAATACCATTCAGCAATAAAAATGAATGTACTATTGATACATGAAGTAATATGAGTAATTAAAATAATTATGATGAATAAAAGGAGCCAGTCTCCAAAAGAGAGTGCATAATATATGAGTTCATTTATATAAAATTATAGAAAATGGGAACTAGGCTATAGTGACAGAAATTGGATCAGTGGTTGCCTGGCAGTGGGGGGTGGGAGGTAGGGAGGACATGAGGGATGGATCACAAAGGGGCACAAAGAGGGAATTTCTGGGGGTATGACTATGCTCCCTGTCTTGGTTGCAGTGAACATTCAACAAGTGTACATATGGCAAAACATCAAATTGTACAATTTAAATGTGTGCAACTTTTTGCATGTCAATTACATTTCAGTAAAATGTTAAATAAATAGATATTTACTGCTTGCTTCACAGCATATATACTAAAGTTGGAAAGATACAAAGAAGACCAACATGGCCCCTGCACAAGGATGTGAAGCAAATTTGTGAAGCATTCCATATTTATAAATACATACATACATACATACATACATACATACATTAATGACATTTAAATGTGTTTGTTGAAAATATCCAGCCATGTTGTCATTTGACAACATTTACTGAATACTTCCATGTACTGAAGCTATAAGAAAATGCATGAGACTTAGCCCTGTACTCCAAAGGCTTTCAAAGTTGTTGGTGAGTTCTCATTTTGAACTCATGGGGTTGGAGCTATTTGTAGGACATATAATATAGATTTAGGATCTAGAAGTCTAGAGCCAAGGAACAAGGTATGAGCTGAAAATATAGATACTGGAGTTGGGATACAGAGAGCTAACAAAAACCTTGCATGAGAGAGGAGTCTAGAAATAGATTATAAACTGAAAAGTGAAAAGACTGAGCCCAGAACACTGGGGACACCAACCATCAGAGGCAGGAGAGGGAAGATGTGCCCAGTGTGAGATGGATAGGAGGTGATCGGAGAGCTTGGATGAGAACTCTGAATGATGGCACAGAGGAGCTGAGCCTTCTCCAAAAGAAGGCAGTGTCAGAGGAGGCCATAGATAGGAATGAACAACGTCAACTGAATTTGGTAAATAGGAAGTCTCTTGGTGACAGCATTTTGGATGTCATTGGAGAGAGGAAGCCAGACACCAGTGCACTAATATTCTTGCATTGCGCTTTGTTTATTGTAAAGGAGGCAGAAAAGAATCAGTTTTAGACATCTGGATCATCCCTTGTCAGATAAGATTCTATAGCACACCAGAGCACTGAAAAGATAATGAGTGAGTCTAAACTTCTGTTTTTTACTGCTCTTCTCTTTCATTTCTCCAGATAAACACAATCATACTCTCCTAATTTTCATCAGAATTAATGGCAGGCACCATTTCATTATTCTCTTTCTCCTGCACTCAAGCCCTTCATTTAAATCCCTTATTTGTCTCTAGCTCCATCTCTGTCCTGCAAACTGAATTTCCACTTTCTCCTCTCCTCCCCATCTTCAGGCATCTTGACATCTGGTTCTGACATGCTGGTGGGTGGGGATTGTAGTGTCAGATCAGGGATAGCCTAGAGAGTTTGATCACCAGACTGTGAGAAGCCAAATGTAGTTGATCTTCTAGATGGGAACTACAGTTTCTCATGAAACCTTTGCATGCCTTGAAATCTTCTATATGTCTCTGAAATCTTCACTACCAATGAAGTTCACTCTTTAGAATAATGACCTACCTGGCCCCCTTCCCTGTGGTGGCCCCTCTCTTTTCACAGCCACCAGGCACTTGACTGCTCTCTCTAGACCATCTGCTACCCTGCTTTTGACTTATTGGCAAAAGGCAATGCTGGGTGGGTGACTTTAGAATTTGGGTTTAAGTAGCTCTTTCAGAGAAGTAGGCTTCAAGTAGTATTGCTAGTTTGGCTCTTATCTCATGTCCTTGTCCTAGTAACTATGCTTCTTCCTTCTTTTCTACCTTGTACTAGAATTCTTGAAATAAAATCCCCATCTCTGCTTCCTTCCTTTTCCTTGGTACCTGGCTTATTGGCTGGCTATATCAGATAAGAATTTAATTTGGTACTAAAGTAGTGAACAATAGTGGCTTAAACAAGATAAAAGTTTATTTTTCTCTAATATAAAAGACACCCAGAAGTAGATAGTCCAGGAATGTTATGATGGAGCTTCAGTGGTCAGGGACCAAGATTCTGTCTTTCCTTCTAGAATAACATCGTTAGTACTGTTTCTATTTTCAAGGTTACCTCATGGCCCAAATTGTCTGTTGAAGCACTAGCCATCATTGCTGTCTTTCAAGGAAAAAGCACAAGAAAGAGGTAATGGGGGGTGGGGGGGGGAGTAGGCAGGATAGAGGAGGCACATAGCTCTTTGTTCTCTTCTTACAGAACTTTCTAGAAAGTACTACCTAGTACCTTGTTGTGCAAACCAAATAAAACAAAGGTTCTAAGTAAGAAGGAAAGAATGGATTTTTGGATAGATAATCAGAAGTCTCTGACATAATTGCTCAGCTTAGGAACTTTTGCCATTCATATTATATCCACCTCTTTCCCTAGACCAGTGTCCTAACCTCTCTCTGAGCCTAATATCTGCTGATGGACTTCTACAAATCTGACTGCCTGCTGTTTACCCATCTGGGTCTCCAAATTTTGTCTGTTTCTAGAGTTTCTATTGCTATCAAGTGTCAATATACTTGTTTAAATTACTTGATTAGTCCTAATTGGGCTTCGATGATGTTGACACCGGGTTTGGACGTCTTGTCTATGAATTCCTGGTGAACAATACTTTCCAGTATTGCCAAAGATGCTTGAAGTTCCCTCAGGGACAGGAAGATAGATGAGCATAGTACACAAGAGGCAAATGTGGAGAAGGGTGATGACAATCATTATGTCGGACAGAAACACATCTGTTCTAAACTAAGCAGATCCTTGCCCTGCTTGAACTACAGCATCTTTTTCTCCTCCTTGTCTAATCAGTTGTCATGTCTGGGATATGCCCCTGCATCCAAGGCCTTCATTTTCTGTTTGCTAACCAGATTGCTACCTTCCAAAATTTCTCCCCATTGTGGCCTCCTTGGCTCAGAATCATTTCTGGCTGTAATTCTTCAGTCTTAGACTTTATCTTAGAAATTATGTTTTCTTCACTTTCTCCTTCACCTGAGCTGTCAGATGCCCATTCTCAATAATAGCATCTCCAGGCTCTATCCCTGAGAATGGTGATAAACAAATTTGTGAGAACAGGCTCATACTGGCTTGAGAGAGCCAATTGTTAAATTTAAAATATATTAAAAATACAAATAAATATATAAAGTTGTTGAACTGTTGATAGCTTGAAACTGGCTGTGATAGGAGTATTTAAAACATGGAAATTGGCAAATGCTACCAATTAGGGCCTTTTATTCCCCTAAAAAGTGGTTTAGTAGCACACCATTGCTTGTTTCTCTCCATAATCGTCCTTTGTGCACATGCATGTGTGCATGCACACACACACACACACACACACACACACACACACAGAGTGCACAGTCTAACTCCAGATCCTCATCTCTTCAGTCTATCTCTTAGCTTTCAATGGCAGATAATCTTTTAATACTTAGCTACATCCAACAATTCAATATTTTGGCTCCTACCTTAAAACAAACACTTGTAAGAGTTGATAATTGAATATATATTTTAGAAAGACATTCTGGACCCTAAACAGACTTATCCAAAACTCCTGACCACACCGTTTGAAAACTGCTAATGTAGCATATCTGTCTGTCTGCAGAACACATATAACCATACGCAGAAATCATGTGTGGGGGGGAAACCTAGATACTTAAAATGGTGTTTCAGTAGAGGGAATTCATGTATCAGCATCAGAGATGCCTCATCACAGAATATTAGCTTCTTTAAACTTAATATTTGAAGGAAGAGAGTCAATTTGTTATTATAGGTATTTCGGAAAGCCTTGTGTAAACTGTGCAATGAAAAACCTTCAAAAGCCAACCAAAATTGTCAAGTTGCTTTGCCTTTGACAAGAATTATCAATTCAGATAATTCTGTTGCCTCACAATGAGCAGGAGCTTTGTGACATATATCTTTGATGAATAACAATAAAAAATGAATTATTGCTTATCATTATAGTATTTTAGTAAATAAAACCATCCAAAACATGGAAGGGAAAATAATAGAAGGATGATGGAAAGCTAGGGACCACTAGACTATGAATTTTTTAACAGTGTGTCAATTTCTTACTTTAAAAGTCCAATGTTTATAAACATGTTTATAAACATTAGAGTTTCCACATATAGTGACTAGAAGCACAGGCTCTGGAGACAGACTTCCTGGGTTCGTATTAGAGTTTCGTCACTTACTACCTCTATGATTTGGGTCAAATTACTTCATCTCTCTGTGCTTCAGTTTTCTCACCTATGAAACAGAAATAAAAGCACCTACCTTACATGATTACCATGAAACCAAAATGAAATGCCCCATAAAGTGCTTAGAATGATGTCTGGTATGTACCAAACAACTAATAAATATTTGCTATCATTTTTATTATTAATGCCATTTTTGGAATGCTTATAATGTGTCAGCAACTGTGCTACACGCTTTAGATTCAATCTCCTGTAACAGTGTGAGGTACAAATTAGGCCCATTTTATAAGAAAATAGACCCTCAATGAAATGGTATAACTTTTCCAAGTTCTCCTGGATAGTAAGTGAAAGAGCCTGGCTCAATGTGGTCTAGGAGTTCCCACTTAAATGATAGAAAGGTGTAAAACCAATCCATTCCATCCTGATATTTAGTATTCTATTGGGAAATTCTTCCTTCGTAGTCAACCAAACCCCTGCATGCTGTAGCATAAACTATTCTTGTTCTGTCTTCAGCAAAGACAGAAAAACCCAATAACATCCTGTGTTTCCACTCAAAGACATTAAGTTTCCCTTCTGACTTGTTTTCTCCAGGTTTTGAAAACACACAAGTCCCACAGGCCTTCTTCATGAACTGTATTTATTAACCATAGAATAATCTCTGCAGAAGCATTTCCATATTCTCTAACCATAACTTTAAAATTAGACTTTAAATCTGAAGTTCATTATTAATGTAAGTAGGGTGCAGTATCCTTTGGCTGAACTTGCTTTGTTTATGAAGCAGCTGGATATAAGGGTCCTTATCCCGTTTTAGACTTTCTTATCCCACCTTCTTATCTAGAAGCTGCTGTCCACAAAGTGTTCCGACATAATAAGAATTTAAAAGCTTTTCAAGTTTGCACATCATTTTATTTCATGGGGGTGAGTACATATTCATTTACATTTAGTTGTGAAACCAAGAAGACATTTAAATAGTTATGTGGACTGGTGTTCCTTAAAAGATGAATATTATGTCATTGTTAATCATTCATTCATTCATTCTCCTTGTCTGAGTCAGGCACTGTGCTAGATACGGGGAACAAAAGACACAGTCCCTTCTCACAGGGAATGTGCAGGTCTCATCAGGGAGATAAATGCACAATTACCTAATTACAATAGAGCAATGCAGAGAAAGCAACAGGAACGTGGGGAAAGGGGCAGGGAAGATACCCTGGAATGCGGAGAGGGTCTGATAAAAAGTCCTGGGTGACCAATCAGAGACCCAGGCTCTAAACCCAGGCTTACTATTTACTTTGTTATTTATTATGCCATCTGTTATGGTTGAATCATATTCCCTCCCATAAAAAGAAAAGAAAAGATATCCTACCTCAGAATGTGACCTTACTTGAAGATAGGGTTATTAAAATGAGGTCATTAGTGTCGACTCTAATCCAAAAGAGAGGAATTTGGACACAAGGACAGAAGCACATGACGGGAAGACAATGTGAAGAGACATAGGGAGAAGTCAGCCATCTATAAGCCATGGAACGCATCTTCCCTCACAGCCCTCAGAAGGAGTCAATCCTGCTGACACCTTGATCTTGGACTTCTAGCCTCTAGAGCTGTGAGGCAATAGATTCCTGTTACTTACACCACCCACCCAGTCTGTGGCATTTTGTTATGGCGGCCCTAGCTGACTAACAGACCATTGCACTGTGACAAGTATACCCCACAACTCAGGCTCCATTCTAGGCAACGCACTTAGAACACAACCAATCAGAAAACTGCCTGAATCTGCCTTTGGCTCATTAGTATGCTGTGACTCAGAGGAATCTTGAGGTTTCTTTAAATAGTGACTTTGAGTCTGCAACAAGTTTCTTTTACCCTCTCTAGTATGGATACCACCCATCGGCCTTTGTTTCTAAGGTAAGTAATAATACAAGAATATGGGGAATATTAGAGTACAAGCAATACCCAATGGATAAAACTTTCTGGTAAGTAACAGATCAATATGGCACTACTTACAAAATGGTTAATAAACATACAAAAAGAAGTTCCATCTCACATGTGATCCGATTTTTGACAAAAGTACTCTTGGTAAATGAAAGATGCTAATACACATCAGAGAACCAACAAATGCACGCATCCAGAGTGAACTACAGCCTATTCACCTACAACACACACACAGACTGGTGCCATTTGTCTTCCTGTTAGCACAAGGTTGAATGAACCCGAAATTATCTTCCTAGGATTTACAGTGACATGTAACCTTTAAAACCCAAAACCAAAACCCCCAATACCCACCTTCCACTAGGTGTATATTCATTTCAAGCAACAGATTTTGAGAGGAGGTTTTTAACCTGAACAAATGTGAAGCAGTGAAAAGATAACCTAGTAGTTAGCTCCTGGATAGACGAAGCAAGTTCAGCCAAAGGACATTACTTGTTTTGTTTTGGTTTTGTTTTGTTTTGTTTGTTTCCAGCATGCTTTGCCCTCAGGCCGGCAGGGTTACCCTTTCTTTTCTCACCCCAAGTCTTCCTCTTTTCTGGAAAATTTCCAAGCAGAACCCTGGTTCCAGGTCATAACAGCTCCATCTGCTGCCATTGGAACTTGGAGGGAGTGACTCACGCCTGTGCATTTGCCTCAGCAAGCCTTCCACAAGCCTTTGTTCCTCTGCCCAGCCATCCCTCAGCCCCTTGGCCTTGGCCAGTGTCCACAATGGGCTTTTCTTTCAGTCTTTCTTGACTTACGTCCTTTTACTTAAAAAAAATTATAATTATAAAAATGATATACAAAGGGAAAAAAGAAGTGTATAAAGTTAAAAATGGATTAAGTCCTTCATTCCAAGGGTTATCAGTGTCAACAATGTGCATATCCCTCAAGATACATAGATTTCTACCTCCTTTCCTCCCTGCCCCCTTTTTACAGGACATTCTGTACAGATTGTTCTGACTTGCTCTTATCACTCAAAAATATGTCAGCAGATATATGTCTCTCTCATTTTTAACAGTTATTATTCTACAATGTACATGTATTAAATTTATTTAACCATTCCTCTACTCATAAATGTTGAGGTGTGGTCCAGTTTTTTTGGCCCTTATGAGTGGTACTATAATAGACATACACATAAATATATTTTTGCACACTTAGTGTTTCTGTAGGATAAATTACTTGTGATGGAAATGTTTGATCAAAGTACATATGTATTTTTAATATTTATACATACTGAAACTTGCTTTCCAGAATTTTTATCAATTCACAGTCAGTTGAGTATGCAAGTTGTTACTTATACAAATTCACAAACACTTGATATTGAAAAATTTTTTTGCCAAACTGATAAGTAAAACTCACTATCTTGTTTTTACTTACACTCTGATTATTGGTGAGATTGAGTATGTTTTCACATGCTTATTATCACATATTCCTTCTTTTGAGAATTCCTTCTTCATATCCCATGTCTATTTTCTTACTTTGCTGCTTCTTTTTCTTATTGATTTCAAGAAGCTACTTGTTGTTTTGCATATCAGCCTCTTCCTGTTGTGTACATATGTTGCATATATTTTCTCCCATTAGGTAACGTTGTTTATAGTATCTTTCACTGCACAGAAATGGGGGTTTTTGTACCCAAATCTGTTTAATCTTTTCTGTTATAGTTTCTAGAGTTTTTATCATGATTTTTCTAACTAGTATTATAAACAATATTGTGAGTCTGCCATGCTTTCTTTAAGTCATTTTTTTCTTTGTTTAGATTATTAATTCACCTGGAATTTTTTTCTGAAATATGGAATAAGATAGTGGAATAAGATAGTAGTTACACTTAACTCAACAGGTTTTTTTTACTCAGATAATAATTCCCCATAGGTAGTCAGCAAGTAGATACCATCGAGTGACTCAGAGACTCAAGTTCCTTTCACTCTTACTCTCCTCTAGGTAACTAGTCAGTAAATGACTACTCAGGACACAGTGACCTACTGCCTGGTTTTGTAAACAGAGTTTTATGAGAACACAACCATTTCCATTTGTATACGGAGAGTCTGTGACTGTTTTCCCATAAAACAACAGAGTTGAGTAGTTGCAATAAAGACCTTATGACCCACAAAGCCTAAAAACGTTTACTATATGACCCTTTACAGGAAATGTTTGCTGGCTCTTGCTCTAGAGTCCCAGATTCCTTAGTTTTCACTTGGCAGATTAAAAACAGAGATCATGTAGTAGGTCTTCCATGGGTGGGGACTGGAAGTGGGGTATAAAACGTTGGTCAGAATTCAGTCACATGGCCTCACCTAACCACACAGGAGAATAGGAAATGTGAATTAGCTGTGTGCCCAGGGTGAAAGAGAAACAGATTTGTGGAATTATTAGCCAATCTCTGCCACAGGTACGTTGCAATGATTTGTTTCTTTCTTCCTCTCTATTTTTAATCAGAATAGGCTAGTTTATACTGCAGAAACATTACAACCCCTAAATCTCAGTAGCTTTAACAAGGTTTATTTTCTTGCTTGCACTACATATCCAGTAAGGATGAGCAGGGGTGGCATTGCTCATTGTGACTGCACGCTCCAATCCAATGGAGAAGCCACCACCAGGCACCTTGCTGGTTGCAGGACTAAAGAGAAAAGGGAGTGTAGTGTGGTGATGGATGAAGCTCTTAACTTCTGCCCACAACTGATACTCATCACTTCTAAGCAAGTTGCAGTGCTACACTGCCCTTCGGTAGGGTGGAGAAGTGCAATCCTACCATGAGCTTCAAAGGAAGTAGGGCTGGAATATTTGTGGACAGCCCTAATAAATGTCACACTCACATACAAAGAACACATTCATCTCCTCCCTGCGGGAAATCACCCAGACTCCATCCAGTCACTCCACCTAGTCAAAGTCAAGGATTTCTAAATAATGGCTCTCCAGCAGGTCTGAACAGTGGTCTGGAGCCTGGTGGCCTAGTAGTCTTACGCTAAAGCCTAGCAACTAAAATCACTCTCTGTCCCCACCACTTATTCAGATGCCAAAATTCTAATAGAGACAACAACTGATTATGGCCTAAAACAATCTCCTGGGATCTGAGCTGCTTGCGTGAGAGTGAACCCTACTCTGAATGCCCAGAGAATCAGGAGCTCAGCACAATCTAAAGGGGTGGAATATGGGATTTTGCCGAAATCCATACTGCAGAGAAAGAGTCAGCCTCATTGAGAGATAGGTCAGTGTTGCTTCACAATTACAATTAAGCACATTGGACAAAGGGTGTGGGTGACAATATGGAAGAAAGCATACTGAAAATGCCTTTATAGAAATATTAGAATATATAACATACTTTGTCCATCTCTCAGAGAACATTTACTCTTATGATTCTTGTTTGTTGGCATAAGAAAAGACCTTCACTTTTTATTTAGTTTAGAAAATGGTAAAATGAGATTCATGGATTATAATTATGGAGAATCATTTTGAACAACAGCATCATACTAGCATTAGATAAGCCCCAGATAAAAATTTCAAATAATATAATTTTTCAAATAAATTTTCAGTATCTGGTACAAACACTGATTCTTATTTTTCCATATTCTATTTTTCAACTTTTATATCTCTATGCAGTTATAGAAATGTAATTTGTATGTTTTTTTTAATCATTTATGCTTAACTCATCAAAATATTGCTTTGTGAGTTATTCGATGTGCAAAAAGTTTTTACACACTTCTCAATAAGCATTTAAAACCCTCTCTCCCAGAAACAGAAGTTTTCATTTTTTCCAGAGTCAATAATTATTTTCTCTAGTTACTTTATAATTGTCTTTCCATGGGCTAGGCCATTTCCAGGAGAAGATTAATTTTAGTCTAGTTTGTGGTACAGTGGCCACTACTACACTCCTATTCTCCATTTTTTTTTTTTAATCAACTCAGTGCTTTAACATTTTGCTCTCAATACACATGCCAGTTATTGTTGTAGCTACTATCTACTTGCTGGGAAATAGCCCTCAAATGCAAAAGGCCATGTATGGGCTTCTGAAAACTCTTTTTTCTCTCTGGTCATATTCAGTTCTTGAAAGCATTTTTCTTTCAGATTTTACTAAACAAGTCAGATTTGGCATCCTGGGAAGAGTATGAAATAGTAGAGGAAAGAAATGAAGTCTGAGTTCAATGTTATTTCCCAAGCCTTCCCAGGAAAACATTAATTTATTATTCATTTTGGAATTCTAATTATGGAGATAACCCCCTCCATTAAATAAATTATTTTGCCACAGAACCTAAAAGGTACATCAAATTTAAGTCTAATTGCTACAAGTTACCTTTATACCTAAATTTAATAAGCAATGGGATGTTTATCCTTCATATTTATATGTGATATGGCTTTTATTTTTTTACATTTACTTATTTATTTTGAGAGAGAGAGAAAGTGCAAGTTGGGGAGAGGCAGAGAGAGAGAACTCCAAGCAGGCTCTGCACTATCAGTGCAGAGCCCCATGAGGGGCTCAGTCTCACAAGCATGAGATCATTACCTGAGCCAAAGCTGGATGCTTAACAGCTGGAGCCATGCAGGCCCCCCATATGTAATATGGCTTCTAGAAGCAAGTTTTCCTATTTGCAGCATAGGTGGGGCCAGACCGTACAAGTTCAAATCCTCACTCTACCATTTGCTACCAGATAACTTAGGCAAGTTATTTAACTTCTCCATGCTTGTTTCTTTATCTAAACAAACAAAACAAAACAAAATGGACAAAAATAGTACCTACCTGATAGGATTGTTTGAAGATTAAATGAGTTAATACTTATAAAGCATTTGCAAATATTTAAATAAATTATGTGATCAGTACATAAATCCAGTGTAACAAGTATTGCCACCACAAGTCGCATAAGAAAATGAGTTCCTGTACTTTTAACTCCTCTATTTATTATGGCTGTGCTTTGTCAACAGAGGCACATAATGTTAGCAGACTTGAACTTTACCGGAAAGGTGTTAGATTTTATATCAAATTATGAATTCCTAAAGAGCAGAAGATGTACCATTCTGCTATACACTCAGGGACCCCTTAGGAGTTCGGAGTGTGAGATACATAACTACCCCTGGTCTGAAATTTGTTAAGGGGCTTTGACATCCAAAGAACCGTTGAGAAACAGTTACTAGTATTGAGAATACGGGAGGCTAAGAAGTCACCATTTTTAAAAAATAAACTCAATTGGAGCGCTGCCTGCATTTCACTCTACTGCCTCTGGAAGAGGTGTGTTATCTAAAGTGCTTCCATCATGAATAATGATTGAGAAACTGCCTTTACTCTCCCGACTACTGTACTCCCAGGTACAAATCCGTGGACGGATGCCCAGGTGTCTATCTGGAACTTGGTTATTACACACGTTAGAGTAACCCATCCTCCAGGAGCCCATTGTGAACAAGAAGGAAAGGAAGCGGCGGGAACACTCCGGGTTAGCAGGGTTTCTAAGGACAGACCAGAGCCCCGGTACTTTTTGAGCACCTAGTTAGTTCTTCAGGTCATTTCGAAATCTGCTATCTTTGTTTACATTTTGAGCTTGGCCCAGCACCAGAAAGCATTACTACCTTCTAAAAGGAGAAGCATCCTGCATTTGTAGATAGTGCTGGGGGGAGCAAAGTTCATTTTCCCTCGTGTGGGAGGACGACTCTCCTGCAACACGTGCGGGTTGTGACAAAATCTTTGAATAGCAGGGGC
Organism: Panthera uncia; assembly: GCF_023721935.1. Taxonomy (NCBI): domain Eukaryota; kingdom Metazoa; phylum Chordata; class Mammalia; order Carnivora; family Felidae; genus Panthera; species Panthera uncia. The sequence continues at coordinate 35,357,508 of NW_026057584.1, read as the reverse complement.
AGTTTAAGTGAGGTGGAGGATTGGGGAGAGGCGAGGAGGTAGGTGTGGGGCAAGCAAGCAAAGTGCGGAAGCTGTACGGGGATTCTTCTAGAAAGTGGGGTGGGAAAAGGAGCTAGGGAGGGCGTGTGGAGGGAAGGCATCTGTGTCAGAACGTGCGTGTGAGCGGATACAAAACCCGAGAGAGGCGTGAGCAGCGCGCTGTGTGTGCGAGCGGGAGCGAGGGGCGCCGGCTCGGGGTGTGTGCGCCTGGGTGAGTGACACTGAGGGGCGGGCTGACCGGTCGGCCGGCGGGCGGGAGCAGCCTGCGAGGGGCGGGAGTGTCCCTGCGTGGAGCGGGCCGATCCGGAGTTGTGTCAGTGAAGGAATCCAGTCCGGGGGCCGAGCTGGCTGCGCCCTCCGCCGCGAGCGCCGGCAGCGCGGGGCGAGCTCCGGACGGCGCGCGGCCCAGGCAGCGGCTCCCGCTCGGCCCGCCCTCCGCGCCGCAGGGGCCGCTACTGCCGCTGCGCCTCCCCCGGCGACCGCGCCCCCGGCCGCCGTCTCCCGGCCCGGGACAGAGCGACCAACGCTCGGCACAGAGGTAAGCCCGGGACTCGCGGCCGCCGCCGCCCGGGACCCCCCCTCCCCGCGCGCCGGGCCCGGACCGGGATGCGGGGCTCAGGCGGACGCGGCGGGGCCTGGGCGGCCGGGACGGAGGCTCGGCCCGGGCCGAGCGTTCCGCAGCCTGGGCCGCCCAGCCCCCGCCGCCTCTCGGGGCGCTGGGTGTGGCCCCCGCTCGGCGCCGACGCGGGCTGGCGGCACAGACCGGACGCGGAGGTCGCCGTCCTTCCTTTCTCAGGCCGGCGCGAGCGAACGAGCCGGCGGGCGGGAGGAGGTGCCGGGTCCGGCGCACATTTACGCGCCCAGGGCGAGCGTGTGGCCGCCGCGCTCCGACGTGGACCCGCCCGCCCCGGATCTGAATCGGCCGCGGTCCCTCGCCGGCCCTCCCCGGCGCGAGCGCCCCCTTCCACTCACGGGGCGGAGTGAGACCCACGGCCACCCGCCGCCCTCCTCCCTCGCTCGGAGCCGCGGAGCTGCCCGCCTCAGCCGGGACCGGCCCACCCTCGACCGCGTTCCGGCGCCCGGCGGGAGCGGGATGCGGTGGCCGCGAAGTCGTCGCGATGGCAGGCGGGGTGACGCGGGCAGACGCCGGGCGACCCGGCCGCGGGACAGAGCGGTCGCGCCGCCGCGTCCGGGCTTGTGGACCCGGAGTCCGCAGGCGGCGTCCGGGGCTCGGATCCGGCGGCGGCGGCGGCGGACTGAAGCCCAAGGCGTCAGTTGTTTCAGAAACGCGGAGAGCGTTCTTCGCGCCCTCAGCACGCTAGACTTTGCGTGTCTCAGAAGATCGGCCCTGCTCGCTCGCACCGTGTTGGGTTGTTAATACTTACTGCAGACGTAGGAGGTGAAGGGCTGAGACTTCACCTGGACCGAGATGCTACCGAGGCTTCACATCTTCGCAAGTGGAGGCTTCCCGTTCTTGGGGGGTTGGGGTGTGTGTGTTTGTGAACTTCGTGAGCTTTCAGTTCCCAGCAGTCCTGGTTTCAGCGGATGTCAAGGTTTTGGAGACCTGACGCTGTAAAGATTCTTTCGGTACAGCATTTTCTTTTCAGTGTATTACAGAATCTGTAGCTTGAGAACTAGTGAAAAACCTTGAACTTCAAACACAGCCTCTTTCTTTACGTGAAATGTTATATGTAATATTTTTCACTTATTTAAAAAAATTAAATGTTATGTTAACTTTACTAGTCCTCTCAAAAGTAAAAAAAAAAAAAAAAAAAAAGACTCACATTTTAGAACCTATGCAGAGGAAAAGGCTTATTCCAGTATTTGAAAGAGTATGGTCGTGTGACCTTTATGACATGGTTTTAGTTGGTCTTAGAGCAACAATTCATTGCCATTCTGATTGATTTTATTTTCTGGAGATTAAGCAGATGTGCAATATGGCAGGGAAAAAAGAGGACAGGAAGTCAGAAATTGCTTCATTCTGAAAAAGAAAATATTCAAGTAGCAAATCCAATTATTGTGAAAGATTCTCTGAAAATAAAGACTAAGGTTGCCTTCTGGATAAAGTATTTCATTGGCTTTATAAAACTGTATCATTAAACCAGAAAGCAGTGTGTTGCATGCATGGGGGCAGTTTTAACAAGTAACTGTACTGTTAAATATCTGTGTATGTTAATATTTATTGGATCTTTAACTTGGGCAAAATCAACTTTGGAAATGATTTTCTATTTAAACAAAGCAAACATTGCTGCAATCTCTAATTAGTGTTTTGGATTAAACTCAAGCTTTGTTAAAACCTATTTTATGAAGGAATAGAATGTAAAATATATCAAATTCTGTATCTGTGTGGCTTTACACACACACACACACACACACACACACACGACTAGCCCCAAAGATAATTTGCATAAAAATACAAATGACTTGAATGCAAAGAATATTTAAGAGCATAGTAAAAACTCGACATCTGGGAAAGGAGTAATATGCTCCTTTTTTCTTTCTTTAATCCCTGCCTCTAAAAATATTAAATTATTTCCTAGGGATCAATTAGTTTAACGTACTAATTTAGACAGTCGAGACTCCTTTTGTATTTACGTTGTTTTAGGGAGCTCCCTAGTGAAAGTCTTAAATTGATTTGCTTCTGTGTCCCCACTGGTTTTCAAGTGGCCATTGTGGGGATGGGTATCTATGGGCTTGTGAAGCTGTTCCACCACCTCATGATGATCAGGGAAAGAAAATGCTTAGGCCACACCATTGCAGTCTTTGAAGTGCTGCCAGTCGGAAGCATCTCCTAGATCAATTTTGCTGTGCAGATAGAAATACCGTAAGAAGTTAAGCTTTAGAGATGTCTCATTTTTGGTTCTAAGTTTTATCAGTTTCTCAGTCTGTGATCATAGAATGGTCCTGTCATTAACAATGAATTTTCACTTATGGCATATGTGTGAAAGGCGCCTTGGTGGTCTTTATTCTATTTTCTTTACATAATTTGAATCAGCATCTCATGATGTGAGCTAGGACAAGAACTTTTGGTTACAGTTTTGATAAAATGGAAGAAGTTGAGGTTGCTGGTAGTAAGATCCAGGCTGCCGCCACCTGTCTGGCCACATGATAAAAGTGGAGTGGGTTTTGTATGCAGTAGAAAGATATTGCCTGCTCACTGCCCTGTCCTGTTCTGTAGACCCTTTCCTGACTGTGATAATTATATCATATGTCTGTTACAATTTTTGTGCGCAGAATAGCCACTTTTATAAGCGTGGCACAGGACATGAGGGAAGATACATAATATGGAAAGACTTAAGTGATGGAGGCTGTTTATTGATTTTTGAATGATTGTGCATAATTCAGCTAATCAATTCATTCCATCACTGTTATGCCTTAGAGTGTAATCACACAATTAAAATATGATTTTCATGACACAAACAGTTAAAGACCAAGTACACATAATTATAGAGGAAAAACAAACCTTTCTTTTTTCTTTCCTTTTTTTGAAGTAGTCTGCTATGAAGGTGTTATTTCCTTGACACATCAAAATGGCTAATTTGGAGTTGTGATGCTTGTTATGTAAATAGGCCATATGCCATATTTCTCCAGTTTATTCGTTCAGTGTTGTAATGGATAGGATCCCCTAAGTACCATAGCTAAGAATAATAGTCTGTGAAGATGTGTTTCTCTCTACTATTTATGTCGTTTCCATTATTTTTGTTTAACAGCTAGTATTTTTATTTTCTAATAAAAAATTCTTTTTTTTTCAACGTTTTTTATTTATTTTTGGGACAGAGAGAGAGACAGAGCATGAACGGGGGAGGGGCAGAGAGAGAGGGAGACACAGAATTGGAAGCAGCCTCCAGGCTCTGAGCCATCAGCCCAGAGCCAGACGCGGGGCTCGAACTCACCGACCGCGAGATCGTGACCTGGCTGAAGTCGGACGCTTAACCGACTGCGCCACCCAGGCGCCCCACTAATAAAAAATTCTTAAACTTGGGGTGCCTGGCTGGTTCAGTCAGAGGAGCATGTGACTTTGGATCTCAGGGTTGTGAGTTTGAGCCCCACGTTGGGTTTAGAGATTACTTAAATAAATAAAAACTTCAAAAATGTTTTTCTTAAATATGATGGTGTTACCTATTTGTATAGCATGCAAATTTTTGTCTCTAGTATAGACACAAACTCTGTTCCCATTTATGCATGCAAATTTTTGTCTCTAGTATAGACACAAACTCTGTTCCCATTTATGCACCTGTTTAGTAGACTTTTCATGGCGGATGTCCTGCTGTCAGACTAAAGGCTGCATGCCTGATACAAAGTTTTTGTATTCTTTGCTAAACCTATTCTTTTCACAATGAGAAGATGTTCCTTGATACTCGGCATTCTCTTTGTCACCTGGACTTGAGACCCAGGGACCATCCTCTGGCTCCTCCATCTTTCATACTGTGCATCAAGTTCTGTTAACTTTTCCTTTTTAATAGTGTCTCCGAACCGGTCCCCATATCTCCTCTGCATTCCTCACTCTCCTGGATAGCCCAGGCCATCTCTGTTCTAGGATGATTAGAGTGAGCTGTACCTTGGTCTCTCACTAATTGAGTTCTCCCCACTCTGTGTGCTCCCACCACATCAGCCTTCCTAAACTCTTCTCCTTAGAACTCCTCTCCAAGGATTGTCTCGCTGGAAGGCGTGTTGACCTCAGGTTTATCTGATTCTAAAGCCAGTACTCTTTCCACTAGTTCATATACTTTCCATGCCCTTGCCTTTATTCCACCTCTCAACCTGGTTTGAATGTACTTTACAGTCTTGCCCAAATTTGGTTTACCAAGTTTATTTTCTAGTCCTTTCCAACATGAACCTTCTATTCCTGGTAATCGGATCTCACTGCCCTTCTAAGATGACTTTGTACCCTTTTGTTCATGCTCTGCTTTTTAGAACATTTTTTTTTCCTTTTTCCTCTAACCTAACAACCATCTCCCAGTTAAAGTCAGCCTGATCATGTTACTCACTGGTTTCTTCTTCTTCTGCTCTTTTGTCCACACCATCCCTTTAGACCACCAGGTACTCTCCGGTACTCTTGTATGCTTAATTCTTGCTTTTCCAACTAGACTGAAAGTTCCTTGAGGGCACTGTTCTAACTTGCATGCTATCCTTTAACCGTCTATGGGCTTTGGCATAGGAAGCTCTTGATAAGTATACCAGTGGAGTCAATAAGCCATAAGGGTGAATTTTTTCTAAATAGTGGGCTTTGATATTGCCTGTGTACTGCTCACCATTGTGTCCCCAGAGCCTAGCTTGCAGCTTGACACCTAGTCATGACCTCAATAAATATTTGTTAACATAGAAATTAATGTTGACATTGAATAAAAGGGAGAGGCATTTGAAGGAGGCATCTGTCAAGGAGTTTTTCCCATTTTTCTTCTGTGGTTCTAATCAGCCTCTCCATTCATCAGCTGTGAGATTCTGAGGCCTCGGCATTTTCCAGTCTTGAGATAATGATGGAGGCTGGCAGTTGTGAGTTGGAATTAAGGAGGCTGTCGTTATTTTAAGGTGGAGTGATGGGTCCCAGTAGTGAGCAAAAAATAAAAGTATTCAGGCTTTATGCCAGTATTTTATACATAAAACAATTAGGCTAGAGTTCTCAGTTAAATAAAAGTTCAGCTAATCGGCCATAAAATCCCAGACTGTATCACAGGACTGCCCAACCTTTTTCATTTTAAAACTTCCTTGTAAATTAAAAAAAATCATCTGGGGATTCAAGCAGGGATGAAAGGTAAGGTAGGGAAGAGTTGGCACCCATCATACTGTGTTCAGGACAAAATTAAATTCTTCAAACTTCCAATAAGACTCACCTTGTACAAGACACTGTTTTTTTTGCCAGGAAGGAGTTTATAGTCTAACAGGAGAAATGACAAATGTATCCCAGAAACAAAGGTCTAAGAGAGCTCAGAAGGGAAAATTTCCTTTCCTGGGATATGGTGGGGATCTTGAGTTGTTTATTGCAAGAGTTCAGTAGCTATCATTGGGAGTACAGGGGTAAGGGAATGGTGGCTGGGTGTGGGGGTAGGGAAGGGCAGGCCTATTCTAGAGTTCTGAGTCCAGTATCAGTATTCTTTTACCCTGCCACTGCTCCTAAGCTGAAATCCCACCAGAGCTCTCCTGGGCATTGGTGGGCTGCAGCGTTCAATAATGAAACTTAAAGCATCTACAGATCCCTGCAATAATTACTTTTGGTGCCAAGTGCTGAACTGACCATGACATAAAGCACAAAATAAATCTTGTAAGCAGTATAACCAGTGCATTCCTGGGTAGCATCCAACTTGCTCAGAATGCTCAAAAAGGTCTCCTGCATTATGGAGACACAGCTGAAGGTTGAAACTTTGATAGTGCTCTACATACGGGGAGAGGTCTGCCCTGATTGTGATCTCAAGTAGCCAGCCATCTGTGAGACACTGCCCAGTGCATCCAGCAGAGCTCAATGAATGAGTAAACATACTGTTATACAGAACCCTAGTTCTGATTCTGTAGAAGTATTCCCATGAGCTGTAAAACTTGGACCAATGGGTTTACGTTTCAGGGAAGACAGATTTGGGGTCAGTGTAAGAAAGGTGGTCCTATTATGAGATTGTGCTATTTCATGAGGTGGCTAAGCCCCACATGACTAAATGTATTCAAGCACATGCTATAATACGTAGTGTCTCATTTAAATACATGCCCTATCTCCTTTTTTCCTCAAAACAGTGCTCTGAAGTACATACTTTTACTACCCCTGCCTTACTGAAGAGCAATATTGAAGCCTAGAAAGGTTGAGTAGTGAGTTAGGTGTAGAGCAGATGTCACCCCTGCGTTTGAGGGCTGAGACTGAGTATGTATCATGATGAAGAAAGGACACAAACATCAGATGACCATTAGGATTTTTTTTAAGTTTATTTATTTTGAGAGAGAGAGAGAGAGAGAGAGAGAGAGAGAGAACACGTGCACAAGCAAGCTGGGGAGGGACAGAGAGAGAGGGAGAGAAAATCTCAAGCAGGCTCCATACTGTCAGCATAGAGCCCGATGCAGGGCTCGATCCCACGAACCGGGAGATCATGACCTGAGCCAAAATCAAGAGTTGGACGCTCAACTGATTGACCCACCCAGGCGTCCCCAGACGGCCATTGGGATTTTTAAGGACCCTTCCTAACAGTAGGATTGGTGGTTTAATTCTCCTTAGGGATTAAGATGTTGATTGTTGCAAAGCACAGATTCAGCAGCAGCAGAGCCCAATGCTAGAAATTCAGAACAAAGTGAATACAATTATCACCATCATGATAGGTATCACTTATTGATTATCTCATTTAAACCTCAGGGTTATCTTGCAAGGTATAGATTATGTACCTTTTAAAAGAGGGAGACACCGAAGTCAGGAAAGTTACATAATTTGATTGAATCTGCATCGTTGATAAGTTGCAGGAGAGTCTGTTTGGTGTCTCACCCCCACACCGCTCTTTCTTACACTGCTTTTTTTCTTACACCGCTCTGCCAGGTAATGCGTGGTGATACTGAAATGTTTACCTATCAGTTCAGCACAGACACTGACCAACCAGAGAGGCCACAAACTATAAACAACTGCTCTGGCTCTCCTGAGTAACCTGAGGTGATTTAGTTAGAGCCCAAAGGTATGCAAAAGGCTTGGTAGTATACCAAGACCACAAATCTCGGGCTCCAGGAAACTAGTGACTTCTGTGCTCAGTATTTATCTGATTTTCTACATGATATGTAGGACTATTTTTAAAAAGCCTTCCTGTGTAATTTGGGGTGCATGGGTGGCTCAGTTGGTTAAATGTCAGACTTCGGCTCAGGTCATGATCTCTTGGCTCTTGACTTCGAGTCCCGCATTGGGCTCTATGCTGACAGGTCAGATCCTGGAACCTGCTTCGGATTCTGTGTCTCCCTCTGTCCCTCTGCCCCTCTCCCACTCACACCTGTCTCTCTCAAAAATAAATACATATTTTTAAAATTGTATTTCATTTCTATTTCTAAATAAAGAAAAATAGTTTTGCAATGGTAATGTTATATCTTCCTTACAAATGGCAGGTTCTTCCTCATCACACCTTTTCTTCCCTTTATTATCTTTAGTCGGAGACTAATCTCTCTGGACAACATCCCTTCTTGCTTCCTCAGGGACCTTGTTCCATTATCTCTCTTTTCTTCAGGGTCTCAACCAACCTTTTCTTTCAGCGCATTAACACGCGCAAGTCTTCTCATCTTTTATAAAAACAGAAGACAGGACGAGCAAAATCCCCTTGGCCCCTTCCCTCTTGGTCTGGTTGTGTTCCATCCCATTGCTGTTGTCAGAAGGACTTGTTCTTACACAGTAACTGCACATCCCTTTTTCCCCTTTCTCTCCAAACCCCTACAGTCCTGTCCTCTCACGATGACCACCTCTGACCTTCAAACTGGCAGATCCTTTGTCTAGGATTCTCTTCTGATTTTTGACTTGTGTGCCTTTGTGATTACTCTCTGCTCTTTGAAACTTTGTCCACTTGTTTTCTGAGGCATTCCTCTCTCCTGCTTTCCATTTACAGCATATTCCTAATGTATTTTCTCTCTCAGTCAATGAAACCCACTTCACCAGTTTTTAAATCTGGGAGTCGTTCTAGATTCCTCCCTCTTCCACAACCCCTACATTTCATTGATCACCAAGGCCTGGAGAAGCCATATCTCTCAATCTCATTGGAATCTGCCCTGACCTGTCAAGACCACTACCACCATTACTGCTTTGGTCTAGGCCCTCATCACTTCCCTTGAGGATTACTGCAGTGGCCTCATAACTGGCCTCTGCCTTCTGCTTGGCCTGCCTCCAATCCATTCCCCACACTGCTGCCTTTCTAAAAGGCAGATTTGGTCACGACTCTCTGCTGCTTAAAATCCTTCAGCAGAGTCGGAGAAGCAGTCTCCAGGATAAAATCTAAGCTTCCTAGCATGGCACAAAAGCTCCTTTGTGATCTGGGCTCTCCCTTCGTGTGTGTATCAAAGTCTTCTCTAACGATCCTGGTCCCTGCCCCTGCCCATGGCATCCTTACTAGAGGAAACGAGTTGTTACAGGAAAGAAATGAGAGGAAAGATGGGAACAGAGAAGAGATTATAGAACTATGCTAGCCAGTACTGTAGCCACTAGCTGCATGTGGCTGTGGAGCACTTGAAATAATGTGAGATGTTTTGTGAGAGTAAAATACACCACAGTTCAAAGACTGTATATGAGAAAAAGATGTAAAGTATCTCATTAAAAGATTTAAATATTGGTTACTTAATGAAACAGTAATATTTTGAATATAGTAGTTTAAATAAAATATATTATTAAAATTAGCTTCACATATTTATCTTTACCTTTTTTTTAACATGGCTACTAGAAACGTTTAAATTGCCTGTGTGGCTCTTATTATAGTTCTGTTGGACAGCATTGTTACAGAACATCTCCTCATTCCCAGGAGATACATCCTGTATGAGCCAAGCCCATGAGCTTGTTGAATGATTAAGTCAACCCTACAGATATAGAGAAGCAGCAATTGCTCAGTTTCTTAAATCCAGAGATACAAAGTGCTTTAGATAAGATTCGGAATCAAAGAAACAGATTGTGAAAGCTACAGCCAGGAGTCATGCATACAATGTGCACAGTGCTGAAATCATGATTAAAGCACATCTGTCTCCCTAGCCTACCCAGTCGCTGTCAGGAGTGAGAAGCAGGGATACTTGTGTAGTAGAGGGAAGATTTGAGATAAACTGTAGGAGCCGGGGAAGGGCAGGTCGAGTCACATTCCTGAGAAGCCTTCAGCTTGTGTGGCACCAGGTGGAGCACCGGGAGCCTTGCCCAGGTCTCTGAGATGCCCCATCCTGCCATTGATCCCTTCTGGTGGGCCAAGGCCCAGCTTCCCCACTGTCTAGCTCTGGAATTCTGAACAAACTAATGAACCAGTAGGTCTTGAGCCTTAACAATATGTGTGCTATAGAGTCATTGTGCATCAAACAAAGTGATGTGCCAAACAACTGTTGGTAAAGCACTTAAGATACTAACAGCAGCAGTCTGTGGATCAGTTGGCCCAAAAGGCTAAGGGCATGAGGGTGGTCAGAAAGACCCAGAAGATAATATACGGTGTCCTAGGAGATACACCAAGCTTTATGTTTTCACAGTGGAAAAGCCAACCAGTGATAGAAACCAGAGCTTATCGAGTTGGAGCAAGAGGGAGATACCTGGAGGTGAGGGGAAGAAACCATAACTATCATGATAAAGGTTCAGCAGGATCGGATTCCAGCGAAGTCTGATAGGCAGAGTGACTCAGTGCCTTCTCTCCTGGTCTTTTGCAGATTATTCTGTTAAGCCCTTCATTTCAGGGGAGAATCCCTTTGAGCAGTTGTTTTTATTTGTGTCTACTTATTAGGCATTAGTCTACAAATGGAGAAAGTTTCATGTGCTAAAAAGAAAAGTTTGTAAGTCATATATGTACAGAAAAGGGCCTGAGAAAAATGGCGACCAAGTCGATGTGGTTATTGTTCCCCCATCTGCAGGGTGTGGGACCAGTGTAGGCTCTTTGCAGGAGGGTTGCCACTCCCTTGCGTATGTACCTTAGGGACTCTCCATGGGATCAGCCCTGCAGTTTGCCTAGGAAGCCAGAGCTCAGCCTCATTCTTGGGTACCACATTTTCACTTTGTGCCCCAGATTTCACTTTGTCTCCTTCATTCCCAAGTCCCTGCTTTTCGTTTTCATGTAGGAATCCCAAGTTGCCTTAGGTAAGGGTCCCATCATGTACTTCCACGCTTTCTTAGGACAGTAGTCTTGCAGCTGAGCTACAAGCCTTAAAGGTAAGTCCCCTGCTGCTCCCTTCCAGGCTTCTTCAATACCGACACCTGCCAGCAATGGGCAGGAAACTCAGTTTGATAGATGTTTGAATAGCTTGCCTGGATACTGGCTGTTACCTGGTTCCAGACCCATGACACTGAGCACTGCTTATTAATGAGCTGCCCCACTGGCCTCTGGGTCCCATTTGTACCATATGTGCAACTTGGGAAGAGAAGAGGAAAGCAAAAATAGGGCTGTTTTTCCTAAATTATGCTACGTCCACTTCTTTGTCTCCTATGGGAAGGCTGGTCTCGTGTGTAGATGAGAAAGGTAGCCTTCGTGGTGTGATTTCAGACTCTGTACTACTGGAAAGGGCAGTTCAGATATCAACAGCTTCTCTTTTCCTGCTCTCTAATACGTGAAAGCCTACATTATACAAACTCTACTCCCTTTCCTAAGATCAATATGGTTTATCGGAAAAAAGAGGACAAATTTGTCACTTGAAAGACTTGGTTTTGACTTATGTAATTGACTGTCTATATTATTTAAATTATTTAATCTTCCTGAATCTCCATTTTCTTATATATGAAGTGAAATTAATAATACCCGCTTGTTTTGTTATGACTAAATAAAACAAGATATAAAGTGCCCAGCAGCAGGGCCTAAAATGCAAACGCTAGGGAAGTGGTAACATAAACTTGTTAGATGTGTGTTCTTTAGGTTGAATCATTTTATAGACCCTTACCCAAAACTGATAAGGAAGAGAAGAAGCAATCTGGGTCAAGGGGCCCAGATTTCACCCATGCAAGGGTGACAAAGGACCATATGGAAGTTGCCTTCATGGTTTGCTTAAGGCCAGTCCTACCTAATGGTTTGCATTTGTGAAAATATTCATCTGGGATTATGAGTACAGCATGAAGGCATGGAAAAAAGGCTTGTTTACATCGTCTGCCAGGATAGCATAAGAATAAACAAAGCAAGTTTTTGAATCTCTGAATAGCCAGGTGCACTGCCATCAAAATAAACTTTTATTTCTATTCTTTGCTGATACATTACAAATAAAGGAAGTCACTAAAATACCCTGAAAAGGAAGATTCATATACAAATTAGACACTGGGGACAGATTTCACACTCATTTTGTTGGAGCCATTCTTTCCTTAACTGTGGATGTTTGGAAAGTTCTTTTGTTGTAGTCTTTGTTGCTTACAAGAAGGGAAGAAAAGCTTTAGTATACTAAGGAAAGAGTGGTTTTGATCGGAGGCAATATTGTTCTCAGTGTGGGCTGGTTGTAGTGATTTCTAATACATAGCTGAGAAAATGCATTTATTGAAGAGCCGTAAACAGCAGTGAAATACTCTGATCTGACATACTGCCACTTCTGATCGATGAATGTTATTATAGGAATGTGGGCAGTCCTGTAATTTTTAAGGGAACAGTAGATGTTATGCTGGCTATTGTGGCTGCTAACATCCTGATCTAGAAGGTCTTTGTCCCTTCTATTTACTTCCCCTGTGAGGTCTGAATAGTGGACTGAATTCAGTGCACGCATGGGTCTCCCAGTGACTTCCTCAGCTCTTGATGCAATTAACCCCCCCCCCCACTGTAATACGATAGCCTCAGTATAGTGTCATGTGAAAACTGTAAACTCTCAAGGAGAAAATGCAAATCAATTGCTCCCAAAATTAAAAATAAAAGCATTAAAAATATTATTTAGTGCTGGTTTGTGGCATTGAATATATAAAGTCACTTATTGTTTTGATAGTCCCAGAGCAAGAACTGTTTCAGCTGCGATGGATGATATCAACTAAGGTTGCCATGACAACATTAATTTATAATTTCCAAACTTTGGTAGAATTTCACCTTCTGGACTCTTCCAGATTGCATTTAAATTTATAGTTATTTCTCATTTATTAAGGCAGGCATTTTTAGGTATTGCATCCATAAAGCCCTAGGACTATCTTCATGAAAGTTACTAATGTGAAATTAGAAGCGTAGAATGCACGTTGGAAGGGGATAGAGGGTGCTATGGTTTAATGTACCCCCACAAATGCAGTGTTCCTTTCCGTGGTATCCCAGTCAGCCAGCTGCCATTTGAACACTGCCAGGAGCGAGAACTTCACAATTTTGCTATGCTGAGGAATTTTGACAGTCATCACAATGCTTCTAGATCTGAAGCGCCTTTAGATTTGGACCTAGTCTCATGTGTGGTTGGACCAGTACTCATTATGAAGCACAGGCAGACAAAAATGTTGAAATCTGCTTCCCTGAAGCTTCCCCATTTGTCTTTTGTCACCCTTTGGAGTGCCACAGAATAGACACCTTCTGTGTGGTAGCTCTTCAAATATTTGACCGTAGCTATTGGACCTCCTACTCAGAGTCTTCTCTTTTCAGGCATACGTGGTCCCAGCTCTCTGAACTGAAATCTCCCATCCTGTTAACACTCCTCTGGTCGCCCACTGCTCTGCCCATGCTGTTTTAAAAGCGAGGATCTTCGACTCCACTCCCTCCTCCTGAGTTCTCTGAGCAGTAGGAAACTCCCTTGTTCAGGGCACCCTTCTTTTATTAATCTAGTCAAATATTGTATTGGCCTCCGTTTTAAACCTGGGCCAGCACATTGTTGGTTTGTCACTAAAGTCAAGTAAAATTTCCAAGTCTTTTCTTAAACAACTACTACAAAGCCAAGTCTCCCTTACTCTGTGCTTGTGCAGTTAATCGTGTGAACCTGTGTAGATGATTTTACATTTATCCTTGTTACATATTGTCTCTTTTGGTCAAATCATTTTTCTTCTCTAGCAAGACATTTTTGACTTCTAATTTTTAAATTCAATTTATTAGTGATACTTCTTTCACTTATTATTTATTACACATTTGAGAATTGTACTTTCTCATTGATAAAATGTTGACCAGGACAGGCCAAAGATAGAGACCTGTGACTTTCTACAGGAGACTTGGCATCAGTATGTGAATTTTGTTAGTCTTGTCTTGTCTTTTCTTTTTTTTTTCTTTTTTCTTTTCTTACTAGTTTGATAATCTTTCACTTGTGTTTCCTTTCTTCTCCCCAGGCTGTCTAAGAGGATAGAGTCAGGAAATATTCAGTCAAATGCCTAAGTAATGCTATCATTGTTGATCTTCTTATTGCCAATCTTAGAACCTCCATTTTGAAGTGAAACAAGATTAGTTTGGGGTTAATTTTAGATGGCATTTTTCTTTTGAAAAATTTACTAAAATCATATCTAAATGACCTTATTTTAAATTTAATTTAAAAAGAACAATTTGGTAGAATAAATTCTTGTCTCATCTGCACATTCAATTCATATGAACTTGTTTGGTTCAAAGGAATTGCTTTTTCGTACATCATTCAGTTCTCTTTATAGAATCATTGCTCTGAAAATGTACCAGTGGTGTGACAGGAAATCACTCCTTATGTGTCACTTCAACACATCATTATATTCACACCTTCTGGGGTAGACAGTAATCAGGCTGAGGCATGTCCAAACAGTGTGCTGGTGTCTACGTAAATGGCTCCATGACAGTGTCACTTAACATGACCATGACAGGGAATGCACTAACGGCATCATGTCACTAATGGATGTGTTTTCACTAAGTGGAAAATTCTGTATTACTTGAAAAGATTTTTCCCCCTCACACAAGCTCTTTCAGTTTTTATATTAATATTGAATGTCTGTCAAATACACATACGGTGTTTCCCATACTACATTTGGTTGTATTCATATTCAAAATAGTTTTTCTTTTTAAGAGAGAGGGAGGGTGTGCACGCTCTCATGCATGCAGTGGGGAGAGGGGCAAAGAGAGAGGGAGAGAGAGAACCCTCAGCAGGGTCCATGCCTAATGCAGAGCCAGACCTGGGGCTCCATCACGCAACTGTGAGATTATGACCTGAGCCAAAGTCAAGAGTCGGATGCTTGACCAGCTAAGCCACCCAGGCGCCCCTCAAAATAGTTTTTTACATGCTCTTTACCTTGGACTCAGTGGAAAGAAAAAAAAAATTGAAGGAATACTAGCACTGAATCTATAAGTCAAATCTGGAAGTCTATGGCTTCATAAAAATACTTGTATTTATGTAATACTTCACATTTTACAAAGTACTCTCACACATTTTCTTCTTTGAAATTTTTTTTCTGATTATAAAAACAATTCATACTCCTTGATTTTGGAAAAGATACTAAAATGGATAAAAATAATTAAAAGTCAGCTAAAATTTCACCACTCAGAGATTGTCATTGCTAGCATCTGGTGTGTTTTCCTTCCAGATATGCATGTGTGTGTGGATCTGAGTATTCATGCATGCATACATTTGTGTGTGTGTGTGTGTGTGTGTGTGTGTGTGTGTGTGTGTTTAAACTAGTCTCCTGGTGGAGCTAGGAAGTTTGTATTGAAGAATCAGTGTGACATAGTAGTTAAAAATGCTTTGGAATCAGACAGTTTGAGATTCCAGTACTGGCCATGCTACTTTATATAGTGACTATAAGTTGCCCAAACTATCAAAATTGTAGTCTCTCTTTCTATAAAATGGGGATGATAATAATAGTATGCATCTAGTTGGTTTATTGTAAGAATTAATAAGGTAATACATGTAAAGTACATAGCATGGTACGTGGCTCATAGTCAATGCTCAGTAAATGTGAGCTGTTATCATTATACAGACCTTCTTGTCTGTTTTCCTCACTTAAATTCTAGGAGAGCAGTTTCCCTTGTCATAAAATATTATTGGAAAAATATTTAGAATAACTGCATACATTTCAATATATGAATATGCCTTAATGTGGTCATTTCCCTATGCTTAGACCATTTCAGTTCTTTGCTATCATAGGCGCACCAGCATTAATATCCTTTACGTTATTTTTTTGTGCATAGACAACAGATTCAAAATGAATCACTAATCACATTTTACAGGGAGGTGGGGAAAAAATGAACAGTTCCTTCGTATATACTAAAATACCAGGTTGTATGCTAGGTTTTTTTATAGCAAAATTCTTGTCTGCCTCTTCCACAGCCCCTTTGAGGCAAATCTGTTATCCCCATTTTTCGGATGAGAAAGCTGTGAGGGGAGATAAGTAGTTTGCCCAAGGTCACAAAGACAGTGGTAGTAGAGATGGTATTTGAAGCCAGCTGTCTGATTTCAAAGCTTAAGCTTTTCCATTCTGGCATGCAGTTCATGCCTATCCTTTTAAGGCTGGCGGAATGAATAGTTACCATTGTGCTTTTTACAAACTGTCGCTTTGTACCACGTAAAAGATAGGACACTTGGCTGGAACTCTTGGCTTACTCAATATAGTACCTCTTGTGTGCGTATGTTCTTATATGTTTTGGAATCAAACCTCATTAAAATAAGGTGTTAACTAAAGGAAATAAGACACTGATATGATTGATGAAAGCAAACCTCAGGGAAGAAGACATTTATTTGGTCAATAATACAAAAGTCGTCCGTGTTTTAGTTGTATGGACTGGGCCAGAATTACTTCTCTCCCCAGGAAGCAGGGTATTTCACACAAATCCATATAGGAATTAACTGATAATAATAGCCAAAGTAAATTGATGGTGTCAAAAGGAATTGTAAGTTTCATTACTTGTATATTAAGGGTTGAAAGGAAAAATCTTTAGCTTTAGCTGTAAGATGATACATCAGGAAAGAGCTATAATATTTGCTAAAGGTATAAGTATAGGTACAGGGGAGACATAGAATATACTGGGATAAACCCCCACAGAATTATTTGGTGAACTGACAAGTTGTCTTTAAAAAGTCAACCATTCGGAACATTTATCTTGGCAGCTCTCAAATCTGACTTACAGCATGTAGTGTGGCAGTCAATTTTGTAGGAAAAATGCATAATTAATATGAAGATCAAGGGTAGATATTGCCAGTCAGTACCTAACACAGTTTCTTAGAACAAAGGAACAATTGAAGTTGTCTTTTAATAGGGTAATCCTGGTTTGTCATTTTGTAGGTTTCAGTTCTTAGTAAAAATGAACAAAAAAAAAAAATCCTAGTAGTAAAATTTCACATTGAAGAGGTACTTTGTTGCAGAGTTTATAACCAACTATTGTCTAGTCAAGGAAGCTATCTTTGGTTTTGAGCTCTTGAATTTTTATAGCCTTTGAGCTTACACATTCTTACCTTAGAATTGTCCCAGTTTCCCTTAAGTCATTTTAGTTCTTGCAAGGGATAAACAATGTTGCCCATAGCCCAATAACTAAAAAAAGTTTGAATCTTGACAGAACATGACTACCAATTTGACCTGATGAGAGTATATCCCCCATGGTGATATCTTAGCTGGGGCGGCCCAACAAGTTAAATCTGGGCTCTGTGTACAGCTAGTGAGGTTTTAACTGTGAACAGAGAATTGGATATGAATCTGCAGATTGGAGTCAAGAGGTGGCTTCATTGCATAGTAGCTGTCTAATCCTGGGCACAGTGCTTTACTGTCTCTGATGCTTGACTCCTTGGGCTCTAAAACAGAGATGATGACTGTTGCACAGGCAAAGGGCATATGGAGGATTAGATGTATTGAGCAAACCATTTGGTTAACTCAAAAACGCTTTTATGATGAGTTTCCAAGTTATTAATTAATGGCCACAGGTCATCCCTCTCAAAGAGAAGCTGATTTACCTTTTAAAATGTTTTCAAATGGGTGCGCCTGGGTGGCTCAGTCGGTTAAGCATCTGACTTCGGCTCAGGTCATGATCTCACGGTTTGTGGGTTTGAGTCCCACTGTCAGGCTCTTTGCTGACAGCTCAGAGCCTGGAACCTGCTTCATATTCTGTGTCTCCCTCTTTGTCTGCCCCTCCCCTGCTCATCCTCTGTTTCTCTCTCTCAAAAATAAGTAAACATTTAAAAAATAATAAAAAATAAAACAGTAAGACTTTGGGGCACCTGGGTGGCTTAGTCGGTTAAGTGTCCGACTTTGGCTCAGGTCATGATCTATGGTTCGTGGGTTCAAGCCCTGCATCAGGCTCTGTGCTGACAGCCAACTGAGCCACCCAGGTGCCCCACAAAACTTTTATATTTGATGCATTATTGTAGCTTTTAATAAAAAAGACAAAGGAAAAAACTATCAGGTGGTAAAACATATTCCAAATAGATTGCTTTATAAAAAATTATAGGAAACTCTTTGATTATTAAAGTAATCATTGTTGCTGGAGGTGAAAAGAAAAGAGAACAAGAAATTAAGAATTTAGACACTGGATAATGTCTATGCAAGCTTTTCAGTAGTACCTCTTGGTTTTTTCCCCAGCCTTGGTTATGTCCTCGTTAAAGGCACAGAAACTGCTTCTGAGTCTGGCTGTAAGAAAGTAACTCCCAATTCTGGAGCTGTGCTAACTCCCTTTCCCTGGGCTGCTGTGGGCCGACCTCTCTGCCTTTATTGCCTCCCAGTCATGGTGGTCCTTTCTCAGTCCTTTAGAAGGACAGAATTTGATCAGTGGCTGCCCTAGAGCGGAACGTCTGTAGGACTTTTATGAAGGTGTTTCAGGTAATTAATGATTGAAATGTCTCTGTGGCATTCCCCAGCGATGGGAGTGTGTGAGCTGGGTGCTGGACATTTTAGACAAGTCTCATGACCATTTAGCAATAGGGAGCCAACCGAAGGTCCACAGATGCCTGGGCACCTTGAACATGCTAGCTGGCAATGGCTCAGCCTGCTTGCTGTACTCATTTTGAAGCAATTTCTAAAATCTATTTCTCAGGGCTCCTGGGTGGCCCAGTCAGTTCAGTGTCCGACTTCAGCTCAGGTCATGATCTCACAGTTCGTGTGTTCTAGCCCCACGTTGGGGTCTGTGCTGACAGCTCAGAGCCTGGAGCCTGCTTCGGATTCTCCCTCTCTCTCTGTCCCTCTCTCTCTCTGCCCCTCCCCCAGTCTTGGTCTCTTTTTTTTCTCTCTCTCTCTCAAAAATAAACATTAAAGAAATTTAAATTTATTTCTCTTACACTGGGGATTATTTCGAATTTTCCTCATTTGCTTTGGTACCACATTTTATTCAGCTCATTTCTTCATCAGCTTTTTTTTGAGTGTCTACTCAGTACTAGGCACTGTGAGAGGGAATAAGAAGTAATCAGATAGTGAAAAGGAGAGAACATTATATAGCTTTGGTGGAAAGCAAGATATGCCTCCAGAGTTGGGAAAAGGGAGAAGTTAAATACATAATGATTTTCTTTTCTTTTTTTTTTTTTCTGTACTTTCTACAATAAATTATACTACATAAAAATCAATACCAATATTCATTTATGTAGCAAACCCCATTGTAATGAAAATTCATGTTATCTGTGACTGGGGCAAGCATCATTAGAACACAGTTCCATACAGTGGAAGACTTTGGACAGTCCCTTGGAGGGAGGTGAAATGGGACTTGACCTATATATCAAGCTGTTCATGGATTTGATATTTTTCATTTCCACGTGTCAACAAATACCTGACTTGATATTAAAGCCAGTTAAATCAATATTTCTTCCTGTAGTCAAGGTACAGCAACATATATCCAAAGGCAACATATCCCCAACAGCCATATTTTGTTGAGTACATATATTTTGTCATAAACCTAACTGATTGAACTACCTTCAGCTGAATAGGATGAAAGTATCAACATAGCTAGCATTAAAAAAAAAGCCATAAAAAATATCTTGTCCCTCACCCCTCATTTAAGCAGTCCCATACTTTATTTTGCTCACTTTACTCATAAGGAATGACAAAATGGAAAAGATCTTGATTGTGATAGCTGTGGTTTCTCTGTGCTCCATTGGGTCCGCCTTAACCCTTCTCTCAATTCCCATCCCAACCAGAGGATTTCTGAACATAGCATAGTGGCGTGTGCAAGTGAACCCAAGAGTTTTAGATTGTAAGACCCTAATAATTGTGATAGAAAGGAGGGTAGGATGTAAACCTGTTCCTACTTTTCTTCTGAACGTTTAGCTATCAGAAGATTTCTGAAAATTACCTGTTAAAAACTCTCAATGTTTCTATAAACAAATGGCTGAAATACAATTTATAAACACCAACAATTTATTTACTGTTATCAGGAAGGCCTTTCTTCCTTGTGTGCTCTGGATGGAAGAGTGATTATCATTCACTGGGCTCCTACTCTGTGCTAAGCAATTACAATATATCTCACCTTTAGTAGGCAACATGGTACTTCAAGGCATGTGTTATTATTTCCATTTTATGTACAAACTTGGTCTGCTGAGTAGCTCATCTGAGGGCACCAAACTAAAAAGGGATTTGAACCCAAGTTTGTGTGATCCCAAAGCCTTTTCACTTTTCATATCAGGCAATTTTCCATAACATATCATGAACTTGAAAAAACTTTTTTTTTTCAAAATGTTCAAGTAACACACGCTCATTATAGGAAGTTTGGAAAGTAGAGGGATTATAAAGAAAAAGGGAAAAAGAACACCATAATTCTTCACTCAGGAGTAATCACTACTAAATTTCTAATTTTTTTCTTTCCAAGCTTAAGAAAGCTATAATTTATATATCCAAGAGAGTATTGTTCCTCAGAGTTGTCATCTTTGACATTTATGCATGTACTCCAACAATGTTGTCATTGCTTAAAACATTTTTGGAATCTCTTTCAGGGCCAATTTAGGAACCAAATTCTCTGTAGAATGCCATGGACAGGTTACTTTACCTGAAAACCTATCAAAATGATACATTTTTTATATGTTATCTCATTTTTTTCCACCTAAAATTATATGCTGAAAATATTTAACCATCCTGCAAAGCATACCATCATAGCTTTTTTTTTTAAGAACCACAAACATCTTGGGGCTCCTGGGTGGCTCAGTCATTTGAGTGTCGGACTCTTAATTTCAGCTCAGGTCATGATCTCACGGTCATGGGATCAAGCCCTGCATCAGGCTCCACACTGAGAGTGGAAACTGCTTAAGATTCTTTTGCTCTCTCCCTCTGCCCCTCTCCCCTGCTCATGCGTGTGCATACTCTCTCTCTCTAAATAATAATAATAATAATAATAATAATAATAATAATAATGGAACCGTAAACATCTTGTGTTGACTTCTGTTGTGGTGGGAGGTAGAATTTACCAAAATGCTACTTAAAGGTTGATGGACATTTTGAAGTATGTTTAAAAGTCTTTGCTAAAATTATATCTGTAAATATTTAATAGCTCATTTGACAACTCATATTATTCATTAAATTGTCTCCACAGCAGTGTTTACCTTTTTTAGTTCATAAATAAAGTCAGAAATTGTTTTTATCAAAAGTTTGAAAAGCACATTTTAAAATCAGTTTCTTTTCAATAGAAGTTTTATACTCATGGAATTATTCCCCTCTGAGGAGTTTCTGTGAAAGCGAACATAGTTAAGTGTGATGAACTTATCTTTAAATAAAGTCAGTAGCACCTTGTGTCAAAATAAATGCTTCTTGAAGAAGCAGTCACATGTGCAAACATACATGGTATGCACACACATACATAAAAAAAAAGATTGCTATCAAAGTGGCCATTAGTATACATTAATAAAGTCAAGAAAGTCAAGTAAAGTATCAACAGTTTTCATCTCTTTGGTTTATTGCATACAGCACTTACTTTTAGAAAACAAACCTAACCCTCAGCCCCATTTCACTGGTCTAGTTTCTGCCTTATTTTTCGTAGAGATTCTTATCTTCCCCATCCTACTTAGCATGGCACCCTCTTGCCCAGTGTGGGACCCTGGATTTTGGATCTGTGCAAAATTCATTGGAGCCACTCCCAAGGTTCACATTGGGAAGAATGGGCATGTGCTGCTGTGCTCAGGGCTGCAATCTTCCCTGAGATTTCCATGATAGGACTGGATCATGCTCACAGAGCTAATTACAAAATGTTAAGCCAAGCCTTGTGTTAATATCCTGAGCACTGCTCACAGTGCCTGGCATTGTGTTCAGTCAATGTTTGTTGGATGAATGAAGGGTTATAATGTATTCTCTCAAAAATGGACTGTTGGGAGAAAATAAGTCAAATTGAAGGAGAGAATAGAATTGTAAATTAGAATCTCTGAGCTTAAGAACCTCTGGGCTAAGAACTCTGGGCTAAGAATCTCTGGGCTAAGAACTCATTTAAAGATGAAACCCAGTGAGGTCAGCTGACTTGGGGAAGGCCACCAAGAAAGCTAGTGCCAGAGCCAGACACGGCATCCAGTGTCCTGACACCACCCTCTCCTGTCCTTTCTATGCTTCCTTCTTGTTGTCATTCCCCATTTGCTTCGTGAAGGTTTATCTGACTGCAGGGTCAATGACCAGAGCCCTTGAAGTCCCACATGGTACTTAACAGTGCATGAGGTACACAGGGATTTTCAGGGAACACTTGAAGAGATTGTTGACTTAGTGAGTGATTGGTTGGTTGACTTATGACCCTGGCACCTATCTCTGTGCCTAAGTGGTTACTAGCTAAATGGTGAGCTCCCTGGGGTCGGAGAGGAGAATATTATAACAGCAATAATAACAATAGATAACATTTACTTGTAATAAATTAGGCAGAATATCACTATCCAGCTTCAGAGGCCAGATGGTCCTATGTCCCCACCCCACCACTTGCCAGGGATACTTTTACGAAACATGATTTGACCTTTCAGTGCCTCACTTTCTGCATCTGCAGAATGCCAGTGATAAGTGCTGAAGAGTTAGCTTATTTGAAGCCCTAGAGAAGTGGTAGGCACTGTCTAAACAAGCCTTAAATGTTAGCTCTTGTACTTGTTAAAATAGCACTGTTGTGTTTTGAATTCATGGTACGAATTACGGCAACTCTGTGAGGAGGGTACTGTTATTATCTCATCTTACAGTTGAGTAAACTGAGACACAGAGAGGTTGCTCTCCCTAGTAGCTCTTAAGTCACAGGTAAGGACCAGTTCCATGTCTGCTTGACTCCACATCCTGTGCTTGGATGTGGATGTGATGGAAATGGGTGGTGTGGCTGCTAAATATGAGATCTGACCTCCCAAATTTACTTTTTTCCTAGAGCATTCCGAAACGCAGGCTGCTTTCAGGAATATCTCTGTGGATAGTTGGGTAAGTAGAGATGTTCCTTCCCTTCTCCGTGTGCTCCTCCACTGCCCACCACCAAAGGCTTCTGCAGACTCCCAGAAGCCTCCTCACAGCCTTATCAGTCTCTCAGGATCTCAACACCGGTTCTTGTTTATAGATGTGTGGACTAAAGTCACTCATGATGGGGTGCGGGGGGAGGGGAAGTGGACCCAAGGCACTCCTACCTCACCTGCATCCCCCTTCTCCACCTCCATTGGCATTTCTGTGGATCTCTTCAGAGTAGTTTCATGCATGTAAAATATTTCAACGCACCAAAGGGTATTTTATAGATGCCCTTGTGATGTAGAAAGGAACTATGGTTAAGAGTGGCGGGCTCTGGAGCTAGACTGCCTAGCTAGCCCTCCTTGCAGTGATCGCTATTTTTGCTGTTGTTGTTGTTGTTGTTGTTGTTGTTGTTGTTGAAGAAGAACTTGCTCCAGTGACTCTAGAAGTCTGACTTGCAATCTTCAGTGCTGACTCAGTGTTGAGTTGGGGTGAAAGGACACAGGCTTCTGAGCCAGACCACATGGCTTTGCATCCTGCTTCGGCTGCCTAGTGATGGTTATGTCTTTGTGTGTTACCTGCTTCTCTGAGTCTCAGTTTCCTCCTCTCTGAGATGGGGATAATTATATACATCTTGCAGAGTTGTTGGGATAGTTCTAGCTCATGTATGTAATGTGAGCTATATAAGATTGACACTTAATTAAATGGTAATTATTATGGTTATCAGTCACTGGTATTTTAATGGGTTCATGAAAAGTGTTTGCTGTACAGGAAGCATGTTGTTATTTTTGATTCATCATGCTTTACCTGAATTTTTATTTTCCCCCCAGCAGTCTTGCTCGTTTAAGTTAATTTGCTTAGCAAGCTGTTGTGAAAAGATCATCACTGGTCCAGACAACTGTCAAATGATTGTAGATTCTAAACTGAGGTAGTCCAAATGAATGAGGTCTTATTGCACCTGAATATTTCCATGAATGTTAATCTGAACTTGATTCTTTTTCTGTAACCCTGAAATTTCAGTATTAAGGTGACTGTAACTTTTTGAAAAGAGCCATTAACATTGGTGGGAGTTGGTGGTTTTCCATGAGTGGAATAGAATACTTTTACTTCCTCATATTTGAAATCTGAATCACCATGGAAAACACTTTGTTTATAGTTGTTCAAAGAGAATTATTATGGAAACTATTGGCTCTCTCTCTCTCTCACTCTGTTGCGCACACACACGCACGCACACATGCTCACACATACACACACTGCTTAGTTTTTCTTTGGGTTAGGCAACTGAAGAGTTACTATGTAAATTCTGGCAGCCTTCTCCCTATCAGACAAGCAAGGGCACAATCAATTACTGTTTTCTTGGAACATACCAAATAATCAGAAACTCTGATTATTTTGCTGGAAGGCAACAAACAGCTTGATGGAAAGATATACCAATTGAAAACAATTCTGATCATATTTTTGTCAGGAGAATGAGATGCCTCCAGCTGTCTGTCACTAATCATATTAGAGGTAGAAAGCAGGAATGTTTCGGCCTGCAAAAGATTACTCTAATCGCATGTTGGGACACTACTTTTACTGGCTGCTTATCCCAGAACAGTGACATTGGACATCCATTCTGTAACTCGCCTCACCAGTTGGTCGTAGTCTCAAACATATGTCACATGAGCACACTTAAGGAATTTTCTAATTACAGTTCACAGGCTTTTCTTTTATCTTTTTATGCTTGCTCTGCAGACATCAATGATTGAAATGATTTCTCCCTCAGTATAATCCTATTGCCAGCAGTTACAAAAGAGTAGGAAGATGGCAAATGAAGCCCACAATAACTGAAGAGGTGTCCGAATTCAATTAGGAAGAGGCTCTCCCATGTGGACACATAAGCCATATAAATCCATTTTAATTGTGAGCTTGTGGTACTTATCTGGTCGTGTTTATTTTGGATGCAAGTGCCAAAGCTGGATATAGACCAGAACTCCAGATCTTTGAGCTCTGATGACTAATTTGGGTATCCATTGAATCCCTTAATTCATTTCTTAATTACTTCTCCCAGAGTTAGAGTTGCTTGGTTACAGTCATTTTCACAAAATTTTCATAAATCAAAACAAGTGTACATAGATTTCCCCGCCCTCCTATTGGTTCACACATTTTGCTCTTGTCTTAGAGAACTACTCTTGGTGTTATCAAAATAATCACAAGGCCAACAGTGACAACAACAAAATGAATAAATGTGTTGCCAAGCAGCATAGTAGGGTCTGGACTGAGACACCGGGAGGCTTGGTTTGGATGACTAACTCAACTACTTACAGCCATGGACATTGGTCAGGTTACTTTCCTCTCTGTGTCTCAGCTTCCTTTTGTAATTGGGACCTATTCCATAGGGTTATGTACCTATCTCATAGAGTTGTTTTGAGGATTAAAATAGCATTGTATATGAACTAATATGCAGAAAGTACCTGGTGCTACAGCAAATGTTAGTTACTGTGTTTATGATCAATAAGACAATGGGAGACTGATGAGCAGGACGATTTTGCTAGTGCCGCAATATTGTCATCTAAGCATGTCCCGTTTACGCACTCAATTTGGAGATCATTCATGATAGTTATGAAACATTGGAGATTCTAAAGTTGGAATTCATCTCTTACTTGTATTTGTATTCCTCAGTTTGACTATAGAATTAATATTTTTGGCTTTTCATGTTTGATCAATATGAGTGTTAACTTGAACCCTTTTGGTGCAAAATTGCTTTAAAATTTGAATGAACTTTTTGTAGATATAATGTTTGCCTTCATTAAAGTGAAAAATGTGATTATAATATATTAAAAAATATATATATGAGGGGGGTGGGTATTGAGGGAATTGGCCTCAATAAATTCATTGGAAATTTTCAAACTATTTTTTAACAGAGTTAAGTGTATTTAATATTGTGGTTCAAACCTAACGAATGTGCAGGAGTGAAAATCCAGGGAAAGATAAATCTAGTAATTTAATGAGCTTTCATCATGGCTACGGAAGAATTAGTTGATATTAAAATTGATTGCCAAGAGATGCACTAGAATTACCTTCCCTTAGGTGTATTTTGTTTTTGGGTTTTGTTTATAAGCTGCAGTAATCTCTATTTTCTTTTCTTTTTTTTTAAGTAGAAGTTTCAAAAAAATAAAAGTTTCAGGTGTACAGTTTATAATTTGACATCTGTGTACACCACAAAGTGACCAACACAACAAGACTAGTTTACAGGTCATCACCATACAGTTGGCCCTCATCATCATTTCACCCACCGCAGTTTCCTTCCTCTCTGGTAACCACTTGTCTATTATCTGTATCTGGGAGTGCGTTTTGGTCTGTTTTGTTTTTTTCTTCTGTTTTTTGTTTTGTTTTGTTTTGTTTTTTTAGTTTCCACATATGAGTGAAGTCATATGACATTTCTCTTTCTCCATCTGACTTGTTTTGCTTAGCATCATAACCTCAAGGTCCATCCATGTTGTTGTGGATGGCAAGATTTCATTCTTTTTATGGCTGAATAGCATTCCATTGTGTAAATTGACCACATCTTTTTTTATCCATTCATTCGCAGACACATAAGTTGTTTTTATATCTTGACTATTGTAAATAATGCTGCAGTGAATATAAAGGTGCATATTATCTTTTTGAATTAGTATTTATGTATTCTTTGGATAAATACCCAGAAGTGGAATAGCTGGGTCATATGATAGTTCTATTTAATTTTTTGAAGAACCTCCATGCTATTTTCTATGGTGGCTCTACCAATTTACAATCCTACCAACAGTATGCAAGCGTTCCCTTTTCTCTACATCCTCTCCAACACTTGTTGTTTTTTGTCTTTTTGATAATTACCATTCTAACAGGTATTAAGTGATATCTCATTGTGGTACTGAAATGCATTTCCCTGATAATTAGTGATATTGAGCATCTTTTCATGTACCTCTTGGCTATATGGATGTCTTTTTTTGGAGAAATCTCTATTCAGATCCCCATTTTGTAATAGGGTTTGGTTTTTTCTTGTTGTTGAGTTATATAAGTTCATCGTGTATTTTGGATATTAACCCCTTATTGGATATATGGTTTGCAAATACCTTCTCCCACTCAGTATGTTGCCTTTTCGTTTAGACAATGGTTTCCTTTGCTGTGCAGAAGCTTTTTACTCTGATGTAGTCCCATTTATTTTTGCTTTTGTTTCCATTGCCTTTGGAGTCAGGTTCACAAAGGTGTCATGGAACTTACCACGTGTGTTTTCTTTTAGGATTTTATGGTTTCAGGTACTACATTCAAGTCTTTAATCCATTTTGAATTAATTTTTGTGTATGGTTTAAGACAGTAATCTGGTTTCACTCTTTTGAATGTGACTGTCCAGTTTTCCCAAAACTATTTATTGAAGAGACTGTCCTTTATTCATTGTATGTTCTTGGATCTTTCATCATAAATGAATTGTCTGTATATGTGCAGGTTTATTTCTGGTCTCTCAATTCTGTCCCATCTTTCTGTCTGTTTTTTGTACCAATGCCATACTGTTTTGATGACTGTAGTTTTTGTAGTATAGTTTGAAATCAGGGACTTTGATTAGGGTTTTTAACTATGTTAGGACTCAGCAGTTTCACTTGTGCACAGATGCATGTGCATGAATATATGTATTCTAGAGACATGTATACCCATGAGCATCCAGAGGCAGGTGTAATATGTCCCTAGTAGCATTGCTTGTATTCATCTCAAATTAGAAACATCCAAAATACCTCTCAGTAGCAGAATGGCTGAATAAACTGCAGATGTGATTGTAAGATAGAAAGCTACACATCAGTAAAAAAGAATAAACTAGAGCTATACACATTAACACAGATATATCTTACAGACAGGATGTTGAAAGGAAGAATATACAAAAGAATATATAACAATCTTATTCTATTTATATGAAGTGTGAAAACAGAAGAAACTAAACTCTGTTGCTAAGGGGTACATACATAAGTGGCTAAAACTATAAAGAGAAACAAAGAATTTATTACTGAAAGAATTAGGATAGTGGTTACCTCTTTGAGGAGGGTGTGCTAGGGAAGAGAAAGGACCTGGAGGGCTTGCAAGGTCCTAACAAGGTCCTGTTTTTTTACTGGTCTGGTAGTTACAATATACAGCACATTGCATCAAACATTAATGTTTTATGTGCTTTTCCGGTTGTGAGTTATAGTTCATAATCTTAAAAGTTTTTTTTTAAATGCAAAATAACTTCATTTGTGGTCTGAGTTGGTTTGTCCCTTGTCCTGCATAGTTTTAGGCCTAGAGATTCCTGTGATTATAAGGTGCTCTAGAAATAAACTATTGCTTTGTTTCATGGCAAAGTGGCCTCCAAGTGGAATATACACCCTGGGGAGCTCTTGAGAAGAATCATTTGGGTGGAAAAGAAATTGATTAGAACTTTCATTTAGATTCATTTTGCTTTCATGAAACATTATGATAACTGATGGTGACTGTACTGACACTGGCATCGTCCCTGGGCCCACATGTCAGGTGATCAGTTATCACCTGGAGAGAGGGAGGTGAGGCCACCCCCTTCACAGCGACTTCCCTGCTGGTTCCTCTACTTGGGTTATTTTGTGAAATATATCATGCCGCTTTAACTGGAGTTGCAAATTCTATATTTTAGTTTTAACAAACCCTCACAAACTAACACACTCTTTAAAAGATTCTATAAAGAATTTCCATAAATGGAAGACAGTTTTCATATTGCAGGCAACAAGAAAATGACCGAGTTGAGCATGAACTCTGTCAGCCACATTACAAAGTGATGACTGTGACCATCTAATCAGATCTTCTAAGAATCTAGCCATGAAAATTATAAATTACTTGGGAGACATGTGGATTTATGTTCACTGTGGTTAATTGATCCTTAACCTTGTCCTGTGTATATTTGCCTTGAGATAATCATGATTAGCAAAATCTGTCCTTTTCTATTTTGTTCATGTTTATAAGGTATATAACATGTTAATATAATAATATATGTGTATGAATTATAAATAAACAACCGCACATATTTGAAGATACATGTTGAAAACATCTTGAACACCACTGCCGTGTAGTTCAAAGGACATTTCCTGCTAATAGTTAAAATATGTAGAAGATGGTAAGCTTGCTACCCAAAAGGAGGCACCTCTCAGGCCTGATGGTTTTTTAAATGTTTATTTACTTATCTTTGAGAAAGACCGCATGTAAGCAGGGGTGGGGCAGAGAGAGGGAGTCAGAGAATCCAAAGCAAGCTCCATGCTGTTAGCACAAAGCCTGAAGCGGGGCTCAAACCCGCGAACTGTGAGATCATGACCTGAGCCAAAGTCGGATGTTCAACCGACTGAGCCATCCAGGCGCCCGAGCCCTAATGTTTTTTTGTTGGCAAATATCAACACCAAGGCAATACCCTATATATTTTACTTTATTAAAACTTTTCTCAAGCCTGAGTTGGAGTTGGAGTTGGAGTAGAAGAGCTCAGAATAGTTCCATTTTTCTATTTTGCTTGTATTCTTTGTATAAACCTAACCTTTTTTCTTTTTCATTTTAAGTTTATTTATTTTGAGAGACAGAGAGATTGGAGGAGACGGAGAGGGAGAATCCCAGACAGCCTCCATGCTGTCAGCGTGCAGCCTGATGTGGGGCCCAAACTCACGAATGGTGAGATCATGACCTGGGACGAAACCAAGAGTCAGATACTTAACCAACTGAGCCACCCAGGAGCCCCTAAACATATCCTTTTAATTAGGGTCTGGTATGTTAAGAAAAAAGTTGATTACCATCCAGTAGGCATTCCCATAGCATAAGTGATAGAAAGTGCTAGATGGCGTGTAAGTCATGGGTTGCAATGGGAAGGGCACTGCCAGCAGTCAGGAGACATGGGTTCTAAGCCTGGTTCTGCCTCTTGCCAGCAGCCAGGCCCCACAGCATGTAGGTGCTACCCTCTCTGAGCTGCATTGCCTTTTCTCTATCATGAGGGTGATAATAGCAGCCCTTCTCCAACCCTTACAGAGATCATGTATGAGAGCATCTGTAAAATGTAGAGTTTCCTACAAATGTGACCAATTATGATCATGTCTCTTATACTTCTCTTTTAATGAAATGTAACTTTTTATTAAAGTGCTGATGTCCTTAACCTACAAGATTCTTTGATTGGAAGCTACAGAGACTGACTGACTAGCTTAAACAAAATTCCCAATTATTTTAATATTGTTTATTGGAAGTATCCTGGGGTGTCTCACAGACTTGGAAGGAAGGGAGGAACCATGAAACTGCATGAAGGGCCGCGACCAGGGAAGCTCTGGTAATCACAACATAGGGTTCTATGTCCCTCTTCTCTAAGATATTGTTAGTGTGACCAAGCACTGATGTCCTCTGTTCTCTGTTTCATGCTTCCAGGTTTGAGGCCCTTGGAAGAGAGAATCTAATTCATCCAATTTTGGTTGACTGACCACTTTTGACCAGTCATCCTTGGGTGACGGGACAGCATCACCTAGTATAGACAGCATTCCCAGGAGGTCTAGTCTCATATGCCCTGGGCCATCTCAGAAAATCAGGGATCCCTGGAGCCCCTGGGTGGTTCAGTTAGTTAAGTATCCAACTCTTGATTTCAGCTCAGGTCATGATCTCACGGTCCTGAGAGATGGAACCCACGTCAGGCTCCATGCTGATAGTGTAGAGAGCCTGGTTGGGTTTCTTATTCTCTGTCCCTACCCTGCTTGTGCGCATGCATGCTCTCTCTCTCAAAATAAGTAAACTTAAAATTTTTTTCAAAAAAAAAGAAAATCAGGGATCCCAGTGAGCTTCCACCTACAACTGGTAGTAGTGTTTCAATAATTGCTGATGACTCAATTTTCTTTAAGGAATTTACATAAAAAGAATCAAGTATAAGTATGAAATTATATATGAGCGATTTCTTCAACAAATGTCAACACACCTGATTGAGCCTGCGCTGCTTCTCTTGTTCTTCTTTGGGTGGACACTGACCTTGAACTCACTTTCATTGACGTAGTAATTGCTGTGTAGGTCCCAAGGGCCATCCTTCTGCTTAGGCTGCTTCTCTAGGGTTTGACTCCGTGTCTGCCTTTAGCTACTGCTTGACCTCTTGTTAGAAACAAGGTATTAAATCCACCTTATCATTCCTAATGCCTATATTCTCTTCACTGACTGCCTGACTTGCCCTGAAATTTTATGCCAAAGCGGAAAGATGGTAAGAAAGGGGCACAGGATCTGTGTGCTGTCAGCAACTCGTCACACTATTGAAGGACCTTAACTTTTTTCTCTTGGGGACCTATTAAAATATATTTGAATACATCACAGCCATTCTTAAACAGGATGTTTATAGCCATTCCTCACACCAAACCAGTATTTCATAAGTACCATTTGTTCTGCCAGAGCTTAAGCAACTATTTGTAATATTTCAAGAATGGAAATGATAAAAATATATGCCCGAAAAACTGATGAATATCTTCCAAAACAAGTTAAACATCACTTTCAAACATTGCCCTGATAGGTCCTAAATTGAGTATTGTCCCATTTGCACCATTTACTATAAACCTATAAAGAGTTCCAAGATTCTTTGTTTTTCAAGCACATATATACATCTGAAATCACCAGGGTTTTTATTGTTAGTACACAGTGACGTGGTCCTTCTGTAAAAAAATATTTCTTTCTTAAGAAGAGAAAGTGTACCACTAAGAAAGAGAGACATTAATAGCAATCACCATTTTACTTAGCCTCCATTTTCCAAAATGCTGAGTTACAACATAATCTGTAGTTCATTTTTTTTACCAACTCTCAATACATTACCAACCAAGTGCCTCATGCTGGTTAGAGGGATGATTTATTATTCATCATATTTTAAGTGCTGAGCCATGAAATGTTAAACTTGTATTGGCAGCTGCTGTCCAAAAGTTTGCAGGTGTCCTGTCTAATGCTTTGAAAGTCCAGCATTAGCAATAAATCACAGCATACATAATTTTTCAATAAAGTAATGGAAAAGATTGTTGTATTCTGGTTCCTCTAAGCTTTGGTATTTGGAAGTTACTTACATGGGAAATTCAAGTCAAGGGGTAAAACATTCTCAGGCTTTAACCCTTGAACTTTGAGTCAGCCATAGTCAATAGCAAAAGCATCTTGGTAGCTTTGTTCTCCTAACCCTGAGATCTCTTGGCTCTGGGAACTGACAAAGTGCCAAGTATAGGCCTAATTGCATTCCTTGTTACTGAGGAAAAAAAAAATCTCAAAGGAATTTTCCTTTTCTTTCAAAGGAGTACCTTGAACATTAACATTTTCCAGAATAGCAAAATTGTTTCTAGGACTTTTGCAAAGCTTTCTGAAAAGAGATCTTGAAGACGGCTCTGGCAGCCAATTAAGAAGGCATGTGTTGCTTACCTAGAGCAACCAAGAGTGAAGGGAGATTAAATCAAAGAAGTAGGAGAGATATGGCTTTGTCCTCTGTGAGCTTGCACTCTGATTAACGAACCGATGTCTTCTTTCCTTCTTCTTTCTCTGTGGTCTGCTCAAAGATTTAGCAAGATAGCACCCGATATATTCAGCCAGACCCATAATAGACCACCGGCTGTCTGAACATAAGTTCCATTCACCAGTATGCCCAGTGCTGTGCCCATTGCCAGTACATAGGGATGTTCAATTAGTATTTGGTGAAAGAAGGAATATATTCTGGCAGTTCTTTCTGGGATCTATATATTGATGAATTATATATTGGGCCAGATAAACTCTGATCAAGGAATCGGTACCCAACTTTAGTAGATTGGGATCTTCCAATGCACAGAGCTAATATTCTAGTGGAGGAGCCAGACGATGAAGACACAGGTAACCAAGTGAATAAACAGAGTAATTACAACTAGCGATAAGGGCTACCAAAGACCTAAACGGGGTGAATGATCAGAACTAAGGGATTGGAGAAACCAAAACCTAGAAAAATGTAAAAACTCAGTGGTACAGAAGGAATTGATACAGAAGGCTTAATTTACTCCAGAAGTTAACATATCCAAAGAAAACCTTCAGCTGATTGCAGCATTTCTTAGTGTAAATAGGTTTGCAGAGTTCTTACCATACTGACCATATGTGTTTCTACTTTGTAGAATTTTGCTTTAACACATCAGTTAATGCCGAGGCCAAGGGTTAGCTCTCTGCTTCACTTCCCTTCTCCAGGCTGCAACTTCTGTCCCAAAGCCAGGCAGCTGCCTCCCCAAACGTATGATGCCGGTCACATAGGAAACCAGGTGACCAAAAGAAGGTAGATCAGCACAAATTTATCATCAAAGCTGAAAGAAAGAAAGAACCTCAGAGTGAATGCTCTGTTGACGGTGGGTCAGAAGTGTTATCTTTGTATCTCAAGGACAGAACATTTAGTAAGATTTGGGTACAAAGTGCACATCACCCTCCAGGCATGCTGAACTATGTCAACCAGAAAACTGTTCCTTAGGGTTTACAATTTCCTCTTTTTCCTAAATTAAAAAATGCTAATGTGAACTCTTGACTCTCAACAACACGTGTTATTATTGTATATAGGGCAAAGAGTAAATAAGACACTCGCCTAATGACATAACAGTTCATTTTAACTCAGCAAGCTGGAAGTAATTTTAGCTTATTTTCTATTCTCCCTGCTTCTTTATGGAAATAGGCCACAATCATTTTTATTCTACCATTCTTCATAACCTTATAGCATGCTTCCTGTTGATGCTATTAAGAGCTGTTTTTAAAGACCCTTGAGGGATATCTTTTAATATATTCGTTTAAAAATAATTACTCATCTATAGTACCCCCTTAGAATGTCTGAGGGTTTGGAAATATAGAAACTTCTTAATGAGATATGCTTAATGGTCTATGCAGAGTATAGCAATGTTTACACCTAGTTCAGTTAATGTAAATTATATTTAACTAGTCACTCTGGAAGAGTAGTAGATGTTTTAGAGTAGATTCAATACCTAAAACCCACCATTTGGCTTTTATATATAATATTTATAGATAAAATTCTATGAGTAGTATTTATAGACTTAAATGTTTGCAGTAACATAAAAAATTGTTAGGGACTTTTATAATGTGAAGAATGTGTCTTTTTGGGGCATAAAAATATACATGTGAGACAGATCACTTGTATTAAAATTCTTTATAAACTTTAAAGTAGTATACAAATGTAATTCATTATTGTTCTTTTTAACACTTGTGACATGCAGGACTTCTGGGCTGAACAGCAGTCTGTAACTGTGTGTTTTAATGCTCAGTATGTTCCTGTTTCAAGTGAAATTTCCTTTTTCATATAACTCTTTTTTTTAATGTTTATTTATTTTTTGAGAGAGAAAGAGTGTGAGCAGG
The DNA here is from genome assembly GCF_023721935.1 of Panthera uncia. NCBI lineage: Eukaryota > Metazoa > Chordata > Mammalia > Carnivora > Felidae > Panthera > Panthera uncia. The sequence goes on along the minus strand of NW_026057584.1, from coordinate 35,323,301 downwards.
GGAGAGAGAGAGAGTCCCAAGCAGGCTCTGAGCTGTCAGCACAGAGCCCGATATAGGGCTTGAACTCATGAACTGTGAGATCATGACCTGAGCCAAAGTCAGATGCTTAACTGACTGAGCCACCCAGGCACCCCCTTCACATGCAACTCTTATGTTAGAGACACCCTAAGTTCCTTAACTTGGTTCCTTTACACTACACTTGACTTTTGAACCCCCAGTCCATACTTGTGCCACTAGAAGCATGCTTTGCACATTGCTTTAGAAGGAGGTGCAATTTCTAGGAAGGAACCTCAGCCTACATCACATCTGCAGTCTAGATGATGGCTCAGAACCCAGTCCTTCCCGTGCACGAGAAAAAGACTGAGCAGTCACTCATTGCTGGTCTTATGTGGCTCCTTTTATGGTCCTCTGACATGTCCACTTTTCCAGAACCTCTCTGCCATGACGCTCTCTTTGCTCTTTGCATGATACTTCCTTTGTTGCTTTGGTATGTTCTGCAGGCTGGTTCTTTTTTCATAGTTATTCCAGCTGCCTGCGGTTTTCGTCCGACAGCCCTGAGTATTGGTTGTTCTCTCTGTTCCTTCCTAGCCTCCCAACACCACGTTCTCTACACTTCAGCCTCTTCCCCCCGCCCCCCACAGCCACAGGAAACTACAAACAAGAATGTGTGTCCTGGTGGTACCCCTCTGCTGATTCCCCACTGCCCTCTTCGCTGAGGGAAATTGCTGTTTTCCACAGCACTCTAGAGTTGCCAGCTGCATCTTTGTTCTTCTCCTTTCACAGAAAGCTCACGTGGAGTGGGTGCCGAGGGAGGCGGAAGGGCTTGGGGGGAGCCTCAGCCCTTTCTCTCGGCGCTCACCCAGAGAAATGCTTCATTGTCCACATCAAGGACCAGACCATGGGAAACAGACTCCCCGACAGTCACCATGGGCTACACAAATATTACTTCCATTTAGCCTGACCTTTCATTGTGCTCGAAAATGACTGAAAATACTTAAATCGTGTACAGTATTTTTCTGGAAACAAAAATTAATGGCGTTCTTTCAAGAAACCACACTTGAACTTTTGCCCTTTTCTTCCTTTTTGACTCATTATATCCAATTCAAGGTTTCCTTTTAGTATGCATTTTCCTTTTGTGAGAAATAGCTAATTTCTCTACTGATAAAATTATGAATCGTAGAAGCAATGTAATTGTTAAAAATAAGGATACCTCATTTGGCCTTATAATATTTAGCTCTGGGAATTGAGTCTTCTGAACATTTTTTAAGTGCTTACTGTGTAAGCCAGACTGACTTTCTAATTCTATAACTGCTCTAATGTATTAACTCAATTAATTCTCAAAACGGTCCTATAGTATTGTCATTTGTCTATATTTGATGACATAGACACTGAGGCACAGTGAAGGTAGGTTGCTCAGGTTCCCATAATTAATGGTGGGCAGGGCCTGGGCTTGAACCTAAGTGGTCTCACTTCAGCGTCCACGTTCTCAGTCGCTGAAAAAACTACCTGAGTGACCCGACCGTGTCATGTAACCTTGGGGAGCGTAAGTTTCCTCATCTCTGAAGTGGGAATAATAACACCTACCTTACTCAGTTGTGGGGAGGATCAAATAAAATAGCTATTTGAAAGGGCTTTGTACATTGTGAAGATCTACAACATGACGTTTAAGTTTGGGCCAACTGTTGATATTTTCTATTAGTTGTGTGGGTCTTATTATTGACTTTGGCCCTTGCTCCTTGGATATACTGCTGGTTCAGATGAAAAACTGCGTGTTTTTCTTGAGGTTTCCTGGAAATTTCAGGAAAACCTCAAATTTCACAATGAAAATGATTTTTTTTCTTCCAAAATGGTGGCATTTGGGAATATTTAGAGCATAGGCCAACTCAGCCTAGCACTTTTAATATGCCAGGGAATTTCAGTGACACTTGTTCCCTGTAACTCTCCCTGATTAATGTAGCCTCTAACACCCCTTCCTTTTTTTTCCCCCTAAAATGGTGGGGGGGGGAATCAATTTTCTTTCAAGTCTTTGCTCACCATGTACTGGTGACTTATCATTAAGTGTCCTTGAGTGTGTAATACAGGGTCTGGGACCTTGTCTCTTACTGCTAGCATGGGCCCACGAAACAGAAGAGATGTCGGACAAGGTTTAGGTCAGTGGAAATCAAGTGCAACAGATGAGGATTTAGAAAAGCTATGCTCCCCACCACTACCCCCCCCCCCCCCCCCCCCCCCCCCCCCCCTCAAAAAAAGCTTCAAAATGTAGGACAGAGAAGCAGATCTAGACCCCAGAGAGATGTGATGGGTGGTGCTGGAAGAGGAGGACCAGGGAACAAAAAGGAAGAGGAGATTGGGAATGACAAGCCTATTGGAGATGGGGTTTCCTTGCCACTGTTCTAGGGAAGTGGGAAGCTTCCTCTTCCTTCTGATGTTGGGCCTGCCTTCCCTGCTGTCAGCCTCCTGAATTTTCAGGTCTCACAGTTCTCTCACAAATTAGAATGTTGGGATCTGAATTCTTACTGTCCCTTGCGGAGAATGAATAGCCCAAGGGCCTGACTTTTTGTGATTCTCTGAAGCTTTTATGCATCCTAGATATTGAGTTATTCCTGTTTTGGTTTGATTTTGGTGGGACTGGTGTTGCATACCGAGGGTCACTTTGTTTTAAGGGGTCTTCCAGGCAGGATTCATGATCGTAATGAGTTATTTTTTCCTCTTTTCTGGATAAGAACAATATCTCTGTCATTCAGTCTCCAAATATAGCAAGCAGTTATGATAGAAGAATATCCTTCTGTTAGGAAAGAAGTTGGCAGCCTCAGTGATGTGAAAATGTCCAATTTAGAAAACACGTTTAGAAAGAAAAGCTGCTTTAAGTCCTTTTTGGAATCAGGTGGAATAAAAAGGAATAAATAAAAAACTTAAAAGAATGTGTGTGGTCTGACAGCACATTCCACTTCCTCTCTTTAGTCTTACAGGTACTTGTTGATTTTGCCTGAATTTAAGATGTTATTTCTATCATTTCATTAAAATGTCAGACTGAAAACTGGTTCTGGCATCTAATTGGGAGCATAACTTGGATGATAGATTTTTTAGCTGATGCATGTAATCAGAGCACTACAAGAATGTTGCCAGGGACTGTCTAGAATCTCTTTACGAATGTTGTTAAGTTTATAAAAAGACTATTTAACCAGGGAAAGAGAAAAAGGCATCAAATCCCAAAGAAAGAGTCAAAATGAAATGTATAAGTTAATCATGGCTAGAGGTGTATATATAGGGAACTTCTAGTATAAAATCATCTAATTGATTAAAGTGTCTATAGTTAACATTCATCAGAATTATAGATATAAGCACATCTATCCCATTTGACCAACCCAAGTGTACCTACAATTTCTTTTCATGAAGTGCTGAACTGACCAAAAAACTTGATGTGCAGGTAACTCAAGTAAATTAAATTGTGTGAGTCCCTTTGCAGAGGGTAGTTTGGCAATATGTGTTTTTTTAAACCTTTACTTAATTTTTTTTATTTTAAGTAAACTTTATGCCACACGTGGGCTCAAACTCACCACCCTGAGGTCAAGAGTCGTAGGCTCTCCTGACTGAGCCAGCCAGACTCCCCTTTTAGTCCTTTAAAATGTGTTCACTGTTTCATCACAGAAATTTTATCTCTAGGAATTTACGCTGAGGAGGTAACTAAGGATATGTGCAAAGGTTTTAGCCACAAAGATGTTAATCACATCATTGTTTATAATAGGGTAAATAAGAAATTGCTTACGTGTACAAAACAGATTAGTTAAAACTATTATGCTGTATAGTCAGAGTGAAATACTATTCAGCTACTATAGATGATATTGTAGATAAATGTTGATAATGAGAAGATGTTCATTCTATATTGTTAAGTGATAAAATCATGTTCTAAAAAAATAAGTATGCCCAGGGTGATGACATTTTTGTTAATGTATGGATGTATTCTTAGAAAATGACCCAGAAATATATTTAAGGGTTAAGTGGTTCTCTGGGTGGTATGATCATGGGCATTTAAAATGTTCTTCTTTTGTGTTTATCTGGGTCTTTAATTTTCCTAAACATACACTGCTTTTATAACAAGAAAGAACCAACAAAGTTTATTTTTAATTGAAGAAAGGAAAGTATGTGAGCCAAACCATATGAAAATGACTGATTGTGGATAACTAGAGACCTCATGTGATGTGTTTCAGCTGAATTTATTTGTAAACACATTTCAGCTGAATATGTGTGCCGTGATTTGAGAAGAGCAATTGCTGTTTCATACACCTGATTTAGCAGAGATTATGAGCTTTTTTCTGAATCTCTGCAAAATGAAGGAACTCAACTTATTAGACCAACTCCAGGGTTTCTTCCTATCCAAACCCCAGGTCTACACTTTCTAGGTTTACGCAGAGAAACTGCTGAGTTGGGAACTCCCTGCATTTCTCTTATTTATAAGTTGTCAAGTGATGAAAGTATATTAGTAAGGATTCATCTTATTATTTGTAGTACACAAATTAACCCACTCTACAAGTTTCTCCCTGTTGTCTATTTTCTGCTCTTTTGAAGGGAGACCTTCAAAAGATCTAGTTTTTCCATCACCTGTTGATTACCCTAGTTTTGAACTTTTGCCGAAAGCTTATGGTGAAGGTCACACAGCCGAGAACCACTCCGTGTTCCAGGGAAACTTTGGCAGTAGATGGGAAGCAGTTGAAGCAGACAGTGGCAAAGAACTCACTTCCATTAGAAAATAAAATTTCCACTAGCTGTTGAACCCTGATGACCTCTCAGCCTCTTCCTTTGGTATCATGGAGACCTCTGTCTGTCCACCCTTCCTGGGCCCAGCTTAGTTCAGGGATGGGTGATATCATACATTTTCACTCATTTATCACTCTTGGCAGATGTCATGGTATTACAGTCAATTTTCAGGGGCGCCTGGGTGGCTCAGTCAGTTGAGCATCCAACTGTTGATATCAGCCCAGGTCATGATCTCATTGGTTTGTGGGATCGACCCCTGTGTTGGGCTCTTCAGTGACAGCACGGAGCCTGCTTGGGATTCTCTCTCTCTCTCTTTCTCTCTCTCTCTCTCTTTCTCTTTCTCTCTCTCTCTGCCCCTCCCCAGCTCACAAGTGTGCTTCCTCTCTCTCAAAATAAATAAACAAACTTTAAGAGTATAGTTTCAATACGAGTTCACAATAAACATAGAGGTAAATTACAGTATGCATCTGGCGGGCAAGCTTCTTCATTCTGTATCTTCTGAAATGGGCGTTAGTGGAAAGAGTGTTGTGCCATGGGGTAGGGAACCTGTGTTTTGAATCTGGCTCTGGCATGAGCTTGTAAAACATTAGAGAGATGACCCAGTCTCTTTAGGTCCAAGGTTTTCTCTGTACAGTGAGTGGGCTGAATTCAGTGGTTTTCAAGCTTTCTTTCAGCTCTGAGATTGTATGAAAATGATCTGCAAAGGCCATTTATTGTTGTCTACATAACTCAAGACTGAAGGCAAAGCTTCTGTTAACAATCCAGCCCTGTGACTCCCCTGCCTCTTATCTCTCTTGGTGTAATAAACCATTGTTTTCTTGTTTATCTTCCTTTTCTCATGCCACACTACATGATTTCAGGGAGAATCTCATTTTGGCATTCTCCATATCCTCTAATGTATGATATGTCTTTGTGAGTAGTGAAAAAAATTCTTAAAAGCAGCTACTTTCATTATTCTCCAGTTTTAAAAGCTATCCCCTGAGAACTAAATGTCAATTCAAACATTCCTACATTTGTTATCATTTCTAACCTAACCTATAGAAGTCTAAGACATAATTTGAAACAGAGAAATTCCTGCCTTGAGACATTGGGCTCATAAATATGTAGTATGATTTACCCCTATAATTTAAGAAAAAAATTAGGATATTTGATATTTTTAGCAACATTTTTTCAGTATCTACATTGAATATGAAAAATTGTGCTGCTGCACGTGTGCCAATCTTGCATTTTTAATTGTAGATAGCACGTTTTAAAATTGAGCAACAATTTCAAATGAATCTACTATAAAAGAAAAATCAGGTTACTATAATGAAAGATTTACAAATCAAAGATTTTACTTGTGTGTTTTAGCTTGATGTCTCATTTGTAGACTCTGAAAAATGTAATAGCTCCTTAACCCTTGTATATAAGAGATCTGCTTTCTGCAGTAAGCACAGAAAACCCAACCTAAACAGGCCACACAAGAAACTGGGAACTGCTCACTCAGTACCAGTTCTTTCTTTCTTCCTTAGTTACACACTGATTTGATTCAAGGAGGCAATGTGCCCAGCCAAAAGACTGCATTTCCCAGCCTGCTGCCCTTAGAGGTGGCCAATAAAGAAATCTTTAGACGGGACTTCGAGGAAACCTCTTCAGCAACAGTTGCCTGGGCTGTGCATTTCTTGACTCTGCTTCCTCTACGTTCCTCTGTGTTGGCTCTTCTCTGAGCTCCACATGTTCACAAGATGGCTAAGGCAGCTTTAGTCCCATCATCGTCTTCCTTCAGACCCAGCAGAGAGAAAGTCCAGTTTCCTAATAGCACAAACAAAGCTCCAGATTTGCTTCTCCTTGGCCTGATTGTCTGTTGGAGGTTGCAGCAAAGCCATGGCTGCGACACACAGAATGATGTGCTTTTGGGTTCATCCTGAGACATCTCTCCCCTGCCCCCAGCTTCCAGCCCAGTTCTGAAGGAGGCTTCACTGAGTCCTCCAAGCAAACTAGAGCTGCTGTGGGAATGGATAGATACTGGATGATCAGGGCACAAGTACCCACCCTACCGAGTTGGCCAGTTTCTTCTCTTGAGTTATTATAGCCTCTAGTAATGGGGCAAACTAATCATTTGGTTTGCAGAGTTACAGCAAACAACGATTTGGCCATTGTATTCATTTATGGTAGATGAGATTGAAGTCGCAAGGTCATACCATTAATCCAGATTAGATATCAAAATATATCTGTCTTTAACTTTCCAGATCAATGTCTTGCAATAAGCCATCTAACTTCTCTTTCTCATCACCACCCTCTATGTGGCCCTGTACAAGGGTAGAATCAAAGTTTAGCAAAAACTGTTTTTAAACCCCAAACAACTGTATTTTCTAGTATAGCTTGTCGACGCAGCAGAGGACATTGTTTCCGAACATAAAGTTGTATAACAAGTTAGAGCCAAATGGAATTTAAAATGACTTGTGATAAACCCTGAAAAAGTGGTACTTTGAAACAGTAATGTCAGCAAGCTGCCTATTATGTAACCATAATACCAGTGCTCTGAGTTTAGATGGAGGAGCTACAGGGCAATGACAAAAAATATTGCGGGCTTCTGTTTTGTATGAGTGAACATGCAGAAGTGATTTTGAAGTGATTTACTGCAGTTGCATGTTGGGACATGGTATGCAGCAAGACAGATGATTATGGCCACAGTTCTGAAAATGTTCAGATGGCTTTCAATTAGCTTTGGGAAAGTCTGCTTCTTGCAGAAGCCAGTATTGATTTTTCAGAATGCCTCATAGCTGTTCAGCAGAAGGGCTGATCATGTCAATCCTTTGAAGTCACAGGAAATGTCATTGGAGAGTAGACTGCAGAAGCTTTCTTGCCGTGGCTGGGAGACTGGCTATCTGGGTTGAAGATAGTAGGAACAAGAGTACGGGTTCGGTTAGAGCGAGACCTGGGTCTGACTCCAGCCCTTTCACATGTACCAGTAGATCACGCCAGCTCTTGGAGCCTCGATTTCCTCGTTTGTAAAATGGAGGTACATCAGAATCTAATGAGAAAAGGCATGTAAAGCTTCTAGCAAGTGCCTCAGACCTATCTAAGTGTTTAGTAAGTGTTAACTATCGTTCTCTTTTCAGAGTTGACCCTTGAAAAGAGGGAGGAGTGTTGAATTTTTCACTCTTTTTTCTTGAGTTTCATTAAGTAACAACAACAACAAATGTGTGAGAGTACAGAAGTTGAGTTTGGGTTGACTCTACCTAGTGATGCTTTAAAAAAAATTTTTTTAATGTTTATTTATTTACGAGAGAGGGAGAGAGAGCACAAGTTGGGGAGGGGCAGAGAGAGAGGGAGACAGAGGATCTGAAGTGGGCTCTGTACTGACAGCAGAGAGCTCGATGTGGGTCTCAAACTCACGAACCGTGAGATCATGACCTGAGCCAAAGTCGGATGCTTAACCAACTGAGCCACCCAGGCAGCCCTACTTGATGATGCTTTTGCTTTTTTTTTTTTTTTTTTTTTTGGTTTCGTTTTTGATGATGATGATGTGGAAAAATGGAGAGCTGATATTGGGGTGCTGTAGGTCCCCTAGAGTCCTGTCCTATACTTACTTGGGATGCAAGTGTGTTGAAAACAGCCTCTCTGGAAGGATGGTGTCACTGCATTACATGTAAGAATGGCAGCCATCTGCTGTGGGAGCAACAAGGATTCCAAGAAGTCAGTGAAATTTAAGGCTGCAGATGGCACCCTGTTGAAGACCCCTGACATTCTGTCTGTCTGTCATCTTAGACCTGCTAGTAACAGTGAACATCTGAAAATTCCAGGACCCAAGGATGAGAAACTGAAGCTTAGAAAGGAAAAGTGACTCAGAGGTCACATGAAGAGTCAGTGACATAGACAGGACCTAAAGCCAAGGTTTCTGATGCCCAGGTCAGGGGAAATAATGACTGTAGCTACTAGAGCCACTAACTCTGTTGGTTATCCTCAAAACCTCTCCTTCTGGTCTCCTGTTATTTGCCAGGCTTATCCAACCGCTGATGGACAGGAATTCATTCCCTTCTGCAAATTCAGTTTGTTAGAAGCTACCTGCCCCCTCCCCAAATGTCAACATCTATAGGTCTTCCTATTGTGGTCACTCTATTTCCCATGAATTGAATCCATGTCTCTTGCCTAGAGGTCTAGGAGTAACCCCCTCCTAAGCTGTTGAGTCAGAGAAGGGCCAAAGGTCTCACTTTGAGTGCCCAGACTTCCTCCTAAGCCCCTCGTTTCCAGCCTGGTGCCTCAGACCACCCTCCATTACACGTGAAGCCTCTTGTTTCTTGGATGCAGTTTTTTCAGAGAATAAACCCGTGTCTCAAGGGCTGGGGAGGATGGTTGCTTGGCTGCTCTGAGTGGGGTGGATATGTCACCCTCCTGAGCCCTCTTGGGGTTCTTTGGGAGCCAGTTGGCTGGCTTCTCCTTTGTATGTATGTCTGTGGGCCCTGAGGTCTCAGTCTCCTCTGGGGAGTCAGTTGCCACTCTTCAGTTTGCCTTCCATCTTCCCAAATTGTGTCCCATCTTGGCCATTTGTGTCTCCTTGCCCATTTGTTGTTCCTTTTGGACTTTTACCATTTATATTTATTTCTCACCATCCTAGTAGGTTTTGGAAGGAAGCAGAGATCAGCATATCTATTAACCACCTTCTCCCAACCCCCCAGAATGTTTGTAGCCTCCCTTTTTGGTGTATTGTCCAAAATTTCATCTCTCTTAATAGAAGGATGGACTAACAGGAACCATTAGGTCTAACATGGACCTAAAGCCTGGTGAATAAGGATTGACCAGGGATGACTGCACTTAATTTTTTTTTTTTTTTTTTTTTAATGAGTGTTCCAGACCTTGGCCTTCAGCTACAGAGAGCCGGTTAAGGAAATCTCTCAATACTGATGTGTGAGGCGTTGCCCCCAGCAACAAACACACCATATGTTCAGTCACTACCAAGAACCTCCCAAAAAATAAATCTCAGGTTTTGTGTTATCACTAAAAATTAACCTCACAGCATGGTTCACAATCATGTTTATGAAAGTATTTTGAAAATGAAATGCACCACTATGAAATCAATGGATGGAAATCAATGAGAACTCTGAGAGAGAGGTGGATTTGTATATTTCTTCTGTAGCTGAGTGCTTGCTGGGAGGAAGTGCCAAACAACTCTCTCAGTGTTTTGTGTTTTTAGAGGCACTAACCAGCAATAGAAAGCCTTCCCACAAGTGTGCACATATCAGGGATGCAGGGGAACAAATATGTGCTAAGTGAATACACTTAACGTATGGTAGTGGATTTTTGTGACTGAAGCAACATGTTTGCAGTAAAAACATTTGAAGGCAAGACACTTTTCAAAATCCTGAGAAGTTAAAATTAAATGAGTGGCACATATTTTATTTTGCCAAGGACTAAAATTTTCCATTAAAAAATAAATATATTAGCCTTTCAGTAACTTTTCTCCAACATCTGATGTATTTTGGCTAATACTACTTTATTCCTGGTGCTCTGACATGCATAATTGTTACCAAAGGGACTCACTAATACTGTATTCAGAATTGATGACTGATTTACATAGCCTTAAACTGAAAGGTGAGGCATAAAAATTTTTGCATTTAGCCCTTCCCCCATTCCTCCAGTGGGAGATTATAAATTGAGCTTTTACTTTAATACCACTCCAGTTCAGCCTTGTAAAAACATAGCTAACAATAATGTAGACTTTAGTGTGAAGTAGCCCTGTGGACTGCATTCAGGATGTACTGGATTCTAGAAATACCTAAAGAGCTTGGTTATAAATCCCTGCCCCTTGACGTCGTTCTTTAAGAGGGTAAATCTAGTTCAGTATTGTTCAATTAATGGTTGCTTTCTATTACCTTTTAATGGATTCTGAGAATGTTGTCCTATCTCTTCTCCAGTGTATTTGGCTACCTTTCTGGTTTGGGTAGTTTCCCATTTCAGTGTACATCTCAAGTGTTAAGTGTATGTTCTTTTTTTTTTTTTTTAATTTTTTGAACGTTTATTCATTTTTGAGAGACAGAGAAAGAGCACAAGCGGGGGAGGGGCAAAGAGCGAGGGAGACACAGAATCTGAAGCAGGCTCCAGATTCTGAGTTGTTAGCCCAGCGCCTGACGCGGGGCTCAAACCCACGAATCATGAGATAATGACTTGAACTGAAGTCGAATTGCTTAACCAACTGAGCCACCAGGCGCCCCTATGTGTATGTTCTTGAAGAAAGAACCAGAGACTAATGTGTTTCTGTGTCCCCCCTCTTGGCGTTTTGTTAGTGCCTAGCTGATGAGACAACGCCTCATGGTTTATAACCAAAAGAGAAGCATGCTGCATTTGTATTCAGAGTTTGTTTTCTTGTGTGAGCAAAACTGCCGATTTAAGGACAATAGAAAAGGGCATACACTTAAAGACATAAAATGAGTTTTGCATGCTCTCTATAAAATGCAAAACGTTTTGGTTTTGAAGCTGCTGTATAACCAGCAGAAGCTAAAACAACAAGTAAAGGCAAACAAGCAGTGTTTCTCTTAAACATCATTCCAAATAACTGGTTTAACTAGTTTTCCCCCACTCTATTGATCAGTTGCTCTGGCCTCATACAGATGCAGCTATGGAATGCTCTTGTGAACCTGCTGCCTTTTTTTTTTTTTTAAACCCTTGGCTTTAGAATAGCTGGATTTAATGGCAGGGGGCCTCAGCCTCTGTTCCTGAAGGCTGTTTTCCTCCCACTCCCTTGGAGAGGGAAGCATGATTAATTTCTCCCCTTCCCTTTTGATTATAGGAAAAATCGGGTACAACGTTACTCAGTGCCAGCACACCTGAATTCAGGGGGCAGCTCCCCAGACAATTGCTCTCTTGTTCCTTAGTCTCATGGGCCTGGGGAGCAGAGAGGGCGAAAGGGTAATGAATTCCTCTAGGTGGTGATAAGAGCTACATTCCAAGAGGATTAACAGCACAAAAAGCCAGCTTCTAGGAGGAAAAAAAAACTGAAAAAGCGGGGGAGGGGGAACACCCACATTGACACACAAACATAGGGCACAGTGAGCTCTTTCGTGTGTGCTCAAAGCCACATTCCAATTTTAGCTGTCAGAAAACGAAGCTACTTTGACGAGAGCATCTACAGGTTGTACATGGCAGAGATGGTCTTTAAAAAGGCTTGGGATCATACTTGGTTTGCAGAAGGGGACTGTGGTCATATCCTCTGCTTTACCATAAGAATTACATCCAGCTACCATCAAGTACCTTCTTAATCATAAACATTTTCAAAATACCTTGATTTCAGATTTTTCAACCTAGAGGAGCAGAGAAGAGGGGAAGAAGAAGTCCGTGTAATTTGTTAACCACATCTGAGAATGGTTCTGCAAATGGAAATTTGGCCCCATTTAAACTTTGCTCAAACAGCATGATCACTGCATTGAAATGTGGGATCTTGCTTGTGCAACTCAAGTGGAGGCCCCTTGTATGTGTTTCAATGGATATATTTGGTGAAACGTAAAGGCAGTATCATTCCTGTGTGCTAATCAAGGGCCAGAACCAACCCACACACATCTGCCTAGCGATTCCTCACTGCTGTTATGAAAATAAACCTCTCATTTTTTTATAGGAAGTCACTACCCCCAAAGGAGAAAATGAGAGCATGTGGATGTAGTCCCTGATTTTTCACTTCTAACCCTTAACCACCCCACACCCCAGTTGCTGCAATCCCCCAAATGTTCAAAATTTAAATCTAAACACTCCTTGTCTTGTCATATCCCCTCTTGCAACACACACACAATCTTAGTTTAGTTTATCTGCCAAAAAATAATTCTGAAGGTGTTTCCTAATCAGACACATTTCTTGAAAAATAAACATATAATCAATTCTTATTGAAGCAGTGACTTTTACAAGTACTGTGCTGTAACCATAAATACATCACACCATTGTAGGAAACTACAGCTTTTACATTTTCTTGTCTGAACTCTGCTCCTCTTTTTAGTGAGAAGAGAACATTCCATAAATATCCAAGTGGACCTTGGGTAAAGATGCTCAATCCACATTTTGCATGGCAGAGTCCATTGGAAATCTACCCTCTTGATGTCAGTACAGGCTTAATGAAGTTAAACATTTGCCTAGTGAATTTGTTTTTGAGAGGAGTTACTTCAGGAAGGCATGTTGGAACAGATCTAAGCTTAGCTAACCATGAGTAATTCTTTGCCTATGTCCATAATTTTAACAATGTGAATCATTAGCTCAGACCCTCTTTATCCCAAAGAAGAAAAAATGCATTGGCGAAGACCATGAATTTTAGTGAAGGCTCTTTGTTCTTAGTAGAAAAGAATGTTGATGTTCCTCACCTTTGTACGATGAGATGACTTTAGCGTTAGCCTCATGACCCTAGAAATGGAGCCTCAGGTGTTACACAGTGTAACCAGCCCTAGTAAAGAGCCACATTGGGCAGTTTCCATCTTGCCTATGCACTTTGGTCACATGCCTCTGGAGTCCTCACCAAAGTGATGCCAAGGATTCTTGTTACTATCCCTTCTTCCCATTTTGAGGGGTAGTTTGTGGAAAATATAAGTGGCTTTAACTGTAGACAGGTTTTAAAGTGCTTTCTGGGATACACAAGAAAATGCTTTTCAATTGAGTTTGTTAGTCATTTGCTGTGACCAAACAAACCAGATTTTAGCAACAAAGGCACTACCTTTCACGTCTTGCCAGGGTTGTGTTTTGTAGCTAAACATGACATTTAGGAAATGTCAACTCTGAATGACTTTTTAAAAAATTGTAGTAAAGTATATGGTTGGATATACGTACAATCCCTGACTTACAAGAACTTGACAAACAAGTTTCCAGTAGACATAAAAGGCTGCCCTTCTTCCCTCTCTCCCCTTTCAGGATCCCTTTCATTTCTCCTCTTTGCCCTACTACCCACCTTCCTCCTGTCCCCCCTCAGTGCCAGGCCATTTCAACACTGCTATGGAGACCGCCTGTGGAAAAACTTGGCTCTTCTGGAAAAAGCTTGGTTTCTATAGAAAAAAAGTGGAAGAAGAAGCTATATACAGTAGGCACAACTGGGCCTGGCCCCAGAGATAGCTCCTGGGGAGGACCAGGTGGATTCACCAATATTTTCTTTAATGTGGCATGATTCCTTTTAATTTCATTTACTTCTATTCATCTTGACTTAAAAGTATCCTTTTTTTTTTTTTTTTTTTTTTTTTTTACGATCTAGATGTTTTTGAGAGAGTTGAGGAAAACCACCTTTGTTCATTTATATGTTCGTGTGGATTGGGTCAGGCTATAGTGACCCCACATACAGACACACAACCCTTGTGTATGTTTAGTGCTTTCTGTCTCACTGTTTACAAAAGGTTTCCACACACACATTTGTTCTTCAGCTGCTTTACAAATGGTGAGACAGACTCAGAGAACTTGAAATATTTGAGCTGCTAGAAGCAGAACTAAAAACTGCAAATTTAAATTCTGAATTTAGTTCTCCTTCCATTCCATATTCCATTGTGTGTGTCAATATTTTTATGCATGTATGTGTTTTTGTATATGCACACATGTGCACACATCTCTGCCTTTTTAAATAGTGAAGCAAACCCATGGGCAGATGATTAAGAAACAATACAATGCAGAGAATCTCAACCATCTCTCATCTTGATATGCTGCTGTTTTATAAGATCCTTATACCTGGATGGTGAAAATTAGATAACTGGGCTTTATTTCAAGAGCTTTAGAGATTTGAGAGTATTGTGTGTGCCTATAAAACATACTTAAAAACCTGAATGCTAAGGTTTTACAACTTGACTAAGAAATAGCTATGTAACCATTAATTAAAAAATTCATAACATTCATGAAATATATTTTTATTAACAGGCCTAATCCCAACACTCATAGTATTTTTCCATCTGTGGTTTTGAATTCCTTATATACAGTAAGTCATTCCACTCTTGGTTAATGGGTATTACTTGTATCTACAGAGTGTATTTGAATTCCATACCAGGAAGCCAGGTTCATTAGATATTTTCATGTGTTAACCTTCTGATCAGGGTTTAAATAACAGAGTTCTGAAACTGAAAATGATGAAACATGCAGAAAAGCACATTTTACAGGTCTATTTATAGTCATAATAATGAGAGTTCTAAACAGATTGTTTCGCTGGCAATGAACATACAATGGGGACATCATAAGAGATGAACTAGTGCCATTTTCTGAGATAGAAAATTCTCACATTTTACATAAAGCCAGAAGTAAAAATGGTTTCCAAGAAAAAACATGTGTTAAGAATTATAAGTGTTTAGCTTAGAAGGAGGGAAAAAAATTGGGTTATCACAAACATTGCTTTTTTTCCTCCCAAAGTATAGAAACAGTTTCCATTCTCTAACTCCATGATGTCATACTCTGAATAAGAAATGGTGAAGGAAATGGAATTATGCAAATGAATGATAAACTTGTTATCAATCAGATTTAATAGGAAATGAAAATCTGAAGAGTGTGGTAAATAGCTAATAAAGCCTTAAGGATCATGCGATTATTATTTGTTAGAATCTTGTTTATGATTAAAATTATGTAAACTTCTACCTAAATGTTTTTTTCAAACTATAGCAATTGTCCTCCAGCATTCTTCATAGATGTTGAATTTTTGTTTCACTGATTTTTATTTTATGGCCAAGTTTTTGAGGACATATATCTACCCCTCTCATCTGCCTCACCAGGATAGTTTACCCCTATTCCTGCTGGTCCTCCCAATGGCAGTATCTATAGAATTACGCCTGGACTCTGCTGCAGTCTTTAGCATTGCTGGCCAAGTGAGACCACTGAGAAATGAAGCCAAACCCAATGTCATGAAAAGACTTCTTCCTGTCTGAACCTGGCAGAAGTTTATAGGCTGTAAATCTCAGCTCACCCTCTCACTTTCTTTGGAGGCAGGTAGGCATCTATAGAGACCAGCAACTTCTGCCTTTTGAAAGCTACTATGTAACTGATGTGATTTTTTTTTATTATTAAATACCTCTTTTCTTAGTTTAAACATGATTTTAAAAGCCTACCCAGACCAAATTATTTTTTCCGTACTTTAATACATCTTGGCTAAATTTTAAAGCACAGGTTGTATTTTATATACAGTGACTAGAGTTTCAGTCCATTTACATGCAAGTAGACCATCATAATGTTAACTGTGAACTAACATTGGGTTTAAAGTCTTCGTAGTTAATTTTAGAGCAGTGGTATATATGCAGGAGCAGTACCTGTCTCAGAGTGCATGGCAGACATCATGTTTGAGAGATGACAAGGATAATCAGTTTGACTTCATAGCTGAAGGCACCCAGGCACACAGAGCCAGGGAGAGACTTACTTAACCACTGAGACAAGGAAACTGCCCTCATGTCAAGCAGCTAATGTCTTGTCACTTGCCAAACATTCCTGCTACAGATTCATGTTCTGAAATCTTCATGAACCAACTAGACTAACAAACTGTGTGGTCTGGATTAAATAATATCTGCCGAAAAAGAAAGAAGTGAAGTTAGCCAGAAGGCCAGATGGCAGCTGTATTTTCTGCAGAACTCCATTTGGAAAGTAAGCTTTATGTAATTTTTGGTCATTTCTTCCCATCTTAGGAGAGACTGTTTTCAGAATAAGTCACACAGGTTTCAAAAGATGAACTGCATGGACATAGACACATCATATAACCTGTCCACAGGATTATAGCTATTTGACAAAAAAGCTTGGTTTCTTTTCTTTCCAGCATTGTTATCTGTTCTATCCTCTATCCTTTTTTATTATTCAGCTGTCTGAATTACCCCAGAGTAAACTCCATAGCTTAGAATAATGTGGAGTTCACATATAGGAATAAACGTGGCTGAAAAGGTCATGAACTTATTACTAGTCTTCACTTTGTGGTTGACTGGATTGTTCAGTTGTGTGTGGGAAACCAGTTGTTGTCAACTACATACACACAAACATGATGTTTCCTTTTTCTTCAAGGCCAAGTGCCATTTCTCAATTGCATCTTCCAGCAAACTTAGTAAGTAGTACCTTGGACTCATGAAAATTTAGTCCGTGTTCCATGTTTCAGCATTTTACTTTGAGGTTACGGGGTGAGCCTCAAGCATTTAAATAGGAACAGAGACACATCAAGTCACACTGGGAGGGGCGCCTGGGTGGCTCAGTCGGTTGAGCGTCCGACTTTGGCTCAGGTCGTGATCTCACGGTTTGTGAGTTCGAGCCCTGCGTCGGGCTCTGTGCTGACAGGTCAGAGCCTGGAGCCTGCTTCTGCTTCTGTGTCTCCCTCTCTCTCTGCCCCTAACCCACTCACATTCTGTCTCTGTCAAAAGTAAATAAACATTAAAAAAAATTTTAATTCACACTGGGATTACTTACCATAGCAAATCAAGATAGAGGAAAATTTCCAGAAATCAAGTAAGATTGTTCATTTTCCAAATGGTGGGATCATCTCTAGACATATTTGGTTTCTTCTCTTTCTTCCTTCATATCTTATTGGTTATGAAGGTTTGATCATATTCTTTCTAATTGACTATTTGTTTCATACTTTCTTTTCCCTTATCTCCTTCATCACTCTAGCCAGACTTTCATGGTCTCATTCTAGACTCTTCAGAGCTGCTCTAACCAAATGCAAATATTGTTCCATCTGATATGCCTCCTAACCCCAGTCTGATCTTCATAAAAGATCTTTAAAGCATCCAGAAGTTCCATATTTTGTTCTTACAGGGAATCAGATGCTGATATATCTGCCTAGATTTCATGGCCCAGAGCCACCTTCTCACTTCTCTCTCTCTTCCAATAACCAACTTCATTTCCTGCTCCTTCACATTATGTGGTTCTGAAGCCAGTGTCTGATGAAAGCCAACCTCTATCCCATTTCTGTGATGTCTGGTCTTGGAATAAAGTGTTCCAAGATAAGTCTCACTTGGAATATCCTTCCCTTTTTCCTTCTAGATCAATAAACATCCTATTCATCCACTTTCTCCTTCCAAGTCAGTTCAACACATTCTTCCTGAGGATGCACCATTAAATAGAAATTGTCCTTACTACGCATGGTGAGGAGTGCAAAGCTGTGTGAAACAGGGTCCCTGCTGTGCTGCCTGAATCTGTCTGGACTGCTCCAGACCTCCAGATTCTTCTTCTCCAGACTTGTGTAGTACTTCAAGTCTAGACCGGTGGGCTACAGAGTGGACTGCTCAAAATAATCCACTGGTGTGCAGGAAGAAAGTACTGGAACTTAACATTTACATTTTTTCACCTCATTTCAAATTTCTATCTTAGAGTATTTTTATAAAGTATATATTAGTACAAAGGTACATGGTTAACGTTTACAAATAAATAGTATACACATATTAGATGTCCATGTGCAAGCATTTTTACTAATGGAGTGAATGATCGAAAAATATAGATTGTTGCCTGGGTGGCTTATTCGGTTAAGCATCCAACTCTTAATTCCAGCTGAGGTCATGATCTCACTGTCATGAGATCGAGCCCCACATTGGGCTACATACTGGGCATGGAGCCTGCTTAAGATTCTCTCTCTCTCTCTCTCTCTCTCTCTCTCTCTCTCAAAAAAAAAAAAAAATAGAGGCTCAAATTCAGAACTTTCTTTGGGGTTTTAGGAGGTCGGCAAACTGGCCCACCCAGGTCCATTTATTCTCTCATTCAAAAACTATTTGCTAATCCCCTAGAGTGTGTCAAGCAGTATGGAGAGAGAGAAGTCAGGTAAGAGGAGATCAAAATGTCTGCATTATTTCTGATAGATGCTCACTGGAAAATGTAGCTTTATATCAGGGCCAGGATGGTTTGCTAATACTTCACCCCTGCAGTAAGCAGACCCAGTCACAGGCAAAGTGGGCAATTACAGCACAGTTTCTACCTCCCTCCTTCCTAGCCTGGGCAGGGCCTTTGACCAGAGCTTTTACTGCTTGACCAAGAGCAGCTAAGAAGTCATCCTCTTTGTATGCAGGCAGAAAGATCCTAACAGGGGAGAGAGGGAGGGAGTTGAGTGGGATATGCTCAGTTTATTCTTTTAAATGCATAAAGATAAGAGATAAGAGATAAGCCACTTCTTTACAGGGGAGGGAAAGTAGGTAACAGGTGCGGAGAGATCACGGTGTTTCTCTAATATAGGGGTCCCTCCTGACAAATACACCACTGTTTTTTTGGCTTTTATCACCTCTTAATAAATAAGATTTTTCTCTTGTTTCAAATGTATCTCCCTAAAAAGGAGCACTCTTTTCACTGAAAGTACAAGCAAAACACATAAAACCTGTTGACAGGATTTTGAATTGAGTGTTTGAAGGCCTAAGATGTATCTGGACTGAGGCCTAGAACCTGATGCCATTATATGGCCCTTCCCCAGAGTTCTCGATCTGATTTCCCAACCCTGCATTAGAACAGAATGCGTGTGTGTGTGTGTGTGTGTGTGTGTGTTTGAAAAGAATGGCGTGGCTGTCAGTCTTATCTGGATATATTGTAAAACTCTTTTCCTAGCTCTCCCTCCCTATTCCCCACCATACACGCACACACGCACACTCACATGCACACGCATGTGCATATGGTTCCCTAACATTAAATTTTGCAGTTTGGAGCACATAGTGGGATGAAAGACCCACTATGATGGTGGTGGTGATGAAAGGTGAAGGCATGTGGTCTGGGAAACAAAGCAAAGAGAAACAAAAGCTTATTGCTTCTCATTGTTTGTAAGCAGAAGGTAATTTAATGTCATTCTAGAAAGAGGAAGGGAGAAGGAGAGAGATGCATTGAAAGCACACTCCATCTTGGAGTGAGGGACTTCGTTAAGGTCCATTCTAGTCCATCCTCGCTCCTCCTGCCTGCGCTCACAGGGCAAAACTCTAACATGACATTCTGGAAAATTAAAATCTATCCAGTTTTTAAATACTTACAGAGAAAGACTTTACAGCCTCCCCTCAATAACTACTTATTCAAATGATTAAACATAAGCTCGGATAGCACTTTTCTCCAAACTGTCAATACATTCTTGCTTCAGTTTAAAATGGTTTCCTTTCCATAGTGGAAGAGACAGTTCATCACCATCTTCTGTGTGATACAGCAATATTAAGTTGACCACTAGATTTACAACTGAGCAAGTCAATCCAGTGCCATCATATACTTCTTTTTGTTTACTTTGAATCTTCTGGGTGGTGCCTCTCTGTATCCTCTTCAGTTTTTCACACCCTGATTTAGTTGTGGAAACTAAACAAAAGAATTATATGGTGGTTTCTGTGTGTTTCTGTGTGTGTATCCCAAGTAGTCAGCTTGAAACAAATTCAGTGCTAATTTACAGCTTCTTACCTGTGCATTTTGATTTCTTTGGGGTATTCGGACATTAATACATAGTTCTTTAGGATACAGAAATCTTCTTAATCCAAAAATGTGAATCCTGGAAATTTTAGGAAGGTCAGTGAAGGAAATTTTTGAGTAAATATTAGTTAGGATTTTCTGCCGTGGTAAAAGCAAAACAACAGTGGCTTCAAAATGTACAAATCAGTTTGTCCCTGTTTAAGTGTTCCTCAGCATGCAGACTGACATAGAGGCTCTACGCTGAAGGGGACTAGTCTTCTTATCTCGTTGCTCTGTCATCCTGTCTTTATGGCTTCCATTTCAAGATATTGTCACCCTTTAGCTGTCAAGAAGGGGCGAGAGGGAGAGGAAACCGCATCTCTCGTTTTAAGGGGACAACCAAGAAGTTGTGCATTTCCCTTCCATTCACATCCAACTGGCCAGAACGAAGCTGCATGAGCATACTGACTGAGCTGCAAGGGAGGCTGGAAAATACTCCGGGTCCTCATGTGCCCAGGTAGGACTTCACAGTTCTAGTACTAAAGAGAGAAGGAGAGAATGGATAATGGGGATAACAGCCCTGCCCCTGGCTTTGTAGATAGAGCCAGCCTGAGAAGCATGCTTTGACCATGAATTCAGTGAGGGGACTCTTAAGTGGTGTAGAAAATACCCAAGGATGTGAAGAAGGAGAGAATCTTCTCTGCCATAGAATAGCCCAGTCTGCTGGGTCATATCGGCATTGCAACCTAGTGGATCTCAGGCTTGGCATTCAGTAATAAAGGTACACCTCTCCTGCTACTAGGAGTGAAGTTGAAACTTACTTAACTCCGAGAATATTCTTTGGCTTCTGTACAACCTAATTAAAATAGTTTATCTAGGGGCAACTGGGTGGCTCAGTCAGTTGAGCATCCGACTTGGGCTCAGGTCATGATCTCACAGTTCATGAGTTCAAGACCTGTATCAGGCTCACTGCTGTCAGCGCAGAGCCTGCTTTGGATCCTCTGTCTCCCTCTCTGTCTCTACCCCTGCCCTACATGCGCTCTTTCTCTCTATCAGAAAAATAAATTTAATAAATAGATTATCTAAGTGAAGTTTCCAAACTAACTAGGTTCGGCATAAAACCAAGATCACAGCTTTGCTCGGTTACTCTCTTTTCAGGACACAGAAACCACACTGCTCTATTGCCCCTTGATCTAGGTCATCCTATTAGTTTAAGGTATTGCTACATTTCCATGAAAGAGTCAGTAACATATATTTGAGGACTGTAATGAAAAAAAAATAAGACTTTTTAAATGATAGTAAATGAAAATTTTAACTTAAGAAAATTGTACTACCCCATTGTAAGATCTGCATCACTTTACGAATGTTCTAGGAAAATAACCATAAAAAGACATTTTGCTGATTACAATGCTATACATACTCCATCTGGGACTTGCAAGTCGTATTTGTTTACTCGATTAGCCAGGCGCTTTTTCCTGTTAGTGTCCACATTCATCTTTTTCAAATGTAAACCTGGTTTTCATCTCAGCCTGATAAGACCAACCTGGATTTTGACAGTCACACTGATTTTATCTATTTAAACTGCTAGAAGCAAAATCTGATTTTGTTCCTGGCTTTTGTTATTGAGAAAAGTAATAAAAACCAAGGCAGAATTAGATCAGGGACATCCATTATTTTAACCAGGAACAAAAAATAAATATATAGCTTTACCTAAGTATTGGATTAATTTAAGTATATGGGGATGTTAAAAATTGCATTCAAAATATGTTTCTCAGCTGATTATTTATTTGATGTACACATTTAACATTTCTATTGTCTCTTGTAGAAATAATAATATAATAATAATGAAAACTCTCATGTGTTGAGTTTTCAGTATGCACTTGCCCTGCACAAATTTTTCTGTGCTCGGTGCTTAAGCCTTGAATCCATTACATTCAAACTACATGGCTGCTGACACAGCAGAGGAAGGAAAGCCAAGGAGCTTTGGGTGGAAGATAAACAGCAGTTCTAGCTCAGTATTAATACTCCCAGTTGAATAGATTGTGCATTCTCAACAGGTGCTACATTACCCCCAAGAGGGTGAAAACTGACTCTTGAGGCGTGAAAGAATCAGATATTATGGCTGAAGTCAGAGCGTGGGGGGGAATTGTGACAGTGGAAGAACAATCAGAGAGATGCCACAATGCTGGCTTTGAAGATGAAGGGGTACAGGAGCTAAACCATGGAGATGAGCCATAGAATCTGGAAAAGGTAAGGAAGCAGATCCTCCTCTGGAACTTCCAGAGAGGAATGCAGCCTGGTGACACCTTGATTTTAGCCCAGTGAGATCCATGTTGGATTTCTGACCTACAGAACTGTAAAGATAATAAATAAATTTGTGTTCCTTAAAGCCCCTAAATTTGTGCTAGTTTATTATAGCAGCAATAACAAACTAGTACACCAGTTTCCTCCCTGTTCAAGAGAAGGATAGAATGATCTATGTCACAGGTTTCTTGTAAGCATTAAATAAAATAATCCATGAGAAGTACTTAGCATCAGGAGCATAGGGACATCCTGGCCTTGCCAGTATTCAGATGAGCAAGGTTTGCATTCTGAGTGTACTTTTCCCATGTTGATGTTGCTGATAGATTTCTTTCTTTATGTCAGTGACAACAGTCAAGTTTTATGCTGGCCCTGTCACTTTAAAAGGATTTTGTAGATTTCTCCTCAGATCCATGATAATATTGATTGTATATTTCAATTGTGGGAAATTCCATTTGCTAACTTCCGTGCACAACCAGCTCTTAGGTCCTTCCCTCAAAGCTGTTCTCTTCCTGTGTCTTCCCTCTCTTCTGCCCTGTCTGAAGTAATACCTGAAGCTTTGGTGGGGTCTGTGAAGAGGTAGAGGAGGAAATTCCCAGCAGTGGTAGAGAGGAGAGAAGGGCCAGCTACCAAGCACCCCAGTAAGGGAGGGGGAGTGCCATGTGGGACTTCCATTCCAGAAAGAGGCATTCCAAGTTAGAGCCTGGCTGGGCTGGGAAGGATGAACTCGGGTGTATTGTTTTCTTTTTTTTAACTTTAAGAAAGTGTGTGTGTGTGTGTGTGTGTGTGTGTGTGTGTGTGTTCTTACTTTTTTAACAACTAAGAAAATCCCTGCTGAAATGAGAATCTTCACAATGTAACATTCACTGACTTGCTTCATTAAGTGAGTTGGGTAGAGCCTAGTGTAAATGAAGTGAAGTCCACAGGTTTTTCTCTATCTTTGTCGAGTCAATTATTTTCACAGAGAACAGCTTTTGCGTTATTACAAGAAAAGAAACTAACAGTATTGTATTCTTAATACCCTGTGTAAAAACTCTGTGTGTTTACATATGTTGCTTTTAACTCACAGCATTGCTATGAAATAGATATTACTACTCTCATTTCCTGCTGAGGAAGAGGGAGTGTCCTCACAATATCATTATGGAGTAGATAAGTAGATATAATTAGCACCATTTATACTAGGTGCTCAGGGACCCAGGGACGGTGGCATCTGTACTGGTTTGGCTGCAATAGCAGTGTGACTCTTGACTGGGACTGCTGCTAGCCTGTTGCCTATGCAGGACCTTTTGGTTGAGGCCATATTTTAAACCTTGGTTTTTAGTCTTCAAGGTCCATAAATTGGACTTTTTCTGTGAGCTCAGAGATGCTCAGACTCTACAGTGCACTAACAAAGTTTTTTTTTTAATTTTTTTTTCAACGTTTTTTATTTATTTTTGGGACAGAGAGAGACAGAGCATGAACGGGGGAGGGGCAGAGAGAGAGGGAGACACAGAAATGGAAACAGGATCCAGGCTCCGAGCCATCAGCCCAGAGCCTGACACGGGGCTCGAACTCATGGACCGCGAGATCGTGACCTGGCTGAAGTCGGACGCTTAACCGACTGCGCCACCCAGGCGCCCCTGCACTAACAAAGTTTTAATAAGAATGATGGATCAGGGACACCTGGGTGGCTCAGTCAGTTCAGCATCTGACTCTTGGTTTCAGCTCAGGTCATGATCTCACGGTTCATGAGTTTGAGCCCTGCGTCAGGCTCAGTACTGGTGGTGCAGAGCCTGCTTGGGATCCTCTCTCTCTCCCTGTCTATCTCTCTGCCTCTCTGCCCCTCCCCTACTCTCTCTCTGTCTCTCTCTGTCTCTCTCAAAATAAATAAACTTTTAAAAAAAAGAATGATATATCAACCTTTATTATTGGGGCATTTATTTCTATCTAAGGATCAGGACATCCCCTTTCCAATATCAGGGGCTCATAGACTTCTCTTGCCCTCCACACCAGTCTGATCCCCACACTACCCTAGCATTCTTTCTGAAATGTACACCTGGCCATTTCACTCCCATGCTTGTGACCCTTCAGGGACTACTTGCTACCCTCAAGATAAAGTTGAGGCTCCATAACCTGATTCACAGACCTCTTTTTCTCTAGATTCATCTTTTTTCTCTTCATTTGGTTCTAGGGATACTGAACACCCTGTCAGGCCTGAATGTCTTTTGCATCTGGGTTTTGGTGTATTTTAATCCCTCTGCTGAGATCGCGTTCTTCCCTTTTGTTCCCTCCTCACTGCACCCCATTCATTTGGATAATTCAGGGCCCAACTTAGATCTAACATCCATCTTGAAGGTTTCCTTGACCCTCCTGATCTTATTTGCCCCCCAAGTCAAAGTGCTCTAATAAAACCTTGTATATCCTCTATAATAGCATGTGTTGACTTGTGTCTTGTTTATTTGTCTGGTAACCCTCATCAGAATCAAAGTTCTCTGAGGCCAGAGTTTGTATTCCGCTCACTGTTTTTCTCCCTAGGTACTTGGTACAAGTCCATGTATATAGCAAGTTTTTGATAAAATGTTCTTGAATATATAAAGAACAGAAAACCTATATTCAAGTCCTGGCCCTGCCACTTTCTAGTTGTGTGACTTTTGACAAGTTCCTTATACACTTAGGGTCTCAGTTTCCAAATTTATAAAAAGAGAAATTTCACTGAGATGTTACAAAGTTCTCTTCAAACATGAACATACTGGGATTCTAATGCAACTCATTAGCTATCCAGAAACCATAAATCCACAATCAAAGTTTACAAATGACAAGTTGGGAGCATTTCCATGGACTTAATTTCTTGAACATGGATTGATTATTTCATTCCATTCACTTATATACATTAATAGTCAATAGATTCATACCTGTTCTTATGTTGATATTTTTGTTCTTGACCCAAGGGTTTATTTTCTGAAGGATACTCTCTTCATCTTACACTGATTGATACAAACGAAAAGAGCCTCATAAGCCTGAGAAAATAACAAAGTCTGTGTATGTCTACTCTCTTATTCTTATGTCCATCTATTTTTGGGAGTTAATGAAACTTTTTGCTGTACTAAGAATTTCAAGTGAAGGTAATTAAAAAAAAACTACTGGGTGAGAATAGTAGTTACAAATAAGAAAAAGATCTGCAATTTTTACTGATTATCCATGGACTTGAGTTGGTAATAGATATGATACCATATATAACTGTGTGAAATATTTGATATGAAAATAAAAGGAAAAAAGAGAACCACTAACATCCCCGTTGTAAAATTGTTAATGGCAAATGTAAACCATTGTAGTAACTCACACATGGTGTCTGTTAGGTTAACTTCCTGGTGAAGGAATCCATGTCAAACTACCAGATTGTATTTGTGCTTATATACTTTGGAGGTTGCTTTCTCCTACATTCCTAGCACTAATTATCATAGGAACCAGAATCTTAGTATATCTCAGATACTTCTTGCTAGTAAATTAAACATGTTTAGATATTTCATTTGTATATGTAATAATCTAAAGTAGTCATTTACTAAGAATTTCTATTGGTATAATTACTTTTTCCTAAAATTTCCTCTATATTTCCTGTAATTGTGAATAACTCAAACTTCAAAACAGACTTAAAATTTTTCAAAGTTAGTTCCTCAGCCTATTGCAAAGTCTTGATCAATATTGAAATGATACACCTACTGCGATAAAACATCAGTACTCTAAGTAAACTCACTACAAATGATTTTTATTTTCTGCTTTTAATTGAAAGTTTTCTGGCCCGATGCCGAATTCCTTTTATCTTTGGATAAAACTGTATTTGGCCTAGCTTATGGGCTAATTAGCATTAGGGTCTTTTCCCCTCTGTCTCCATTATTTTTATGCATTATTGCTTACTTAGCAATCCATGATGATCTCTGACCTCCTGACTCAGCAGAGCCCATTTCCAGGTCAGGTGGCCATGACCTCATGTAGACAGAGCAGTTTATTAGCAACACACCAAGAAAACACCAAAGACAAATGGATTTGTTGTTCCTTTACTGACAAGTTACTCTGAGCTCAATTCACAGCCAGTGAAAATGACCTGATTCAAATATTTGGTATAGAAACCTTGATGAAAAAATGTATACTTTTCAGGAAGATAAGAATATATCTTTATTTCATATGGAAAATAAATTGGCATTTATTGGGAACACAGTTTTTGCATTTTGATTACAAATTGCTTAAATTACTTTGTAAAAAGTAGATCAAAGAAATTAAGAAAATAATGTTCATATTTACATGCCTGAGTGTTGAAAGTGAATTCTAATTTTTAGGCTGCATGTGGGGTATACGGATATATAAATTAAAGTTCAAACCCTAAAAGTTACTGGTCATGTTAATGACCAACTAAATTATACTAGAGATTTGACTATATTCTGTTAGCATGTTAGTTATTCCCATCATTAAGATCAATGATTCTTAATGGCAGGTGGTTATAGATGCAGTTCATAAACAATGGAGTGCTTTCTCTCGTAGCTCTGATTTTTAAAAATTACTTAATTTGATATTTCAATAGCATCACAAGAAAATAATAATGTTTTCCTCATCAAAAGATTGAGAAACCTGCTTTAATTAATCTGCACTTAAGAAAAAGTTGGTAAACGGCAGTTCTTGACAGAGACGAAACAAGGAAAATGAGTTGTTCCTATGGAGCAGGAATCCAGATGTTTTAGGATAGACAGAAAGGTGGGTATCTAAAAATCCAAGAGAGGACACACTTGGCGAAGTTAAAAGGAGGAAGGAAAAAATAGTGTCCACAACAGTTTCTTGCATGTAGTATGCACTCAATAAATCGTTTTCACTGAATGAATGAACTGAAACCACTCAGCCCTATAAGCATGGGTGTAATTTACTTCTGATACAGCATACAAAAGTAGCACAAAAATAGTAAATAGGAGTGACAAAAAACTTAAACTATTTGGGTATCTGCTAGAAGTCTTAGTCATGTTTAGGGGCACCTGGGTGGCTCAGTCAGTTAAACGTCTGACTCTTGGTTTCAGCTCAGGTCATGATCTCACGGTTCGTGAGTTTGAGCCCCACATTGGACTCCATGCTGACAGTGTGGAACCTGCTTGGGATTCTCTGTCTCTCTTTCTCTCTCTCTCTCTGTCTCTCTGTCTCTCTGTCTCTCTCTCTCTTTTGCCCCTCCCCTGCTTGTGCTTTTCCTCTCTCTCTCTGTCCCCCCACCCCTCTCTCAAAATAAATAAACTTAAAAAAATAGAAGTCTTATTTGTGGTTAAAGGAAAACAGGGTTTCAGATACCAATTTACCTCATTTTCTTCTCTAAGAGGGTAAAGGAAATGAAAAGAACTGCTATTTTGGATCTGATTTTCACCAAGAGATTGGTTGGTAAAATAGAAGTAGAAGGAAACTTTATTCATTTATTCAATAATATTTGAGTGTCTACTGTGTGCTCAACATTTGGAAAATTGTGACCATGTCATTTTAGCTTTTGTGATAACCAAGGACCAGGTGATGGATATAGCCAGATGTGTACCACAGATTTTAGGAGGGAAATTTCACATTTCAGCAAAGAAATGGCCTGAAACTCTAGACTAAAGGGATGAGAAACTCAATTCTTCAAATGAAATTGGGGCTCTTGCTATGTGCTCTCAGTGTCATGCTAGATCAGGATTGCCTTTTCAGTCACTTCTTTTTTTTTTGTTTGTTTTTCTTTGTTTTGTTTTGAGACAGAGAGGGACAGAGCATGAACGTGGGAGGGTCAGAGAGAGAGGGAGACACAGAATCTGAAACAGGCTCCAGGCTCTGAGCTGTCCGCACAGGGCCCGATGCGGGGCTCGAACTCACAGACTGTGAGATCATGACCCGAACTGAAGTCGGCCGCTTAACCGACTGAGCCGCCCAGGCTCCCCCAGTCACTTCTATTTGTTGCAAAACTTCAGGCTTCAAGAGGGCAGGAGTGTATCTATCATGTTTATCTTTATATCCTAGTAAATAGGACAGAACATGGTACATAGTTGATACCCAATAGATCTCTCTCTCTCTCTCTCTCTCTCTCTCTCTCTCTCTGACACACACACACACACACACACACACACACACACACACACATTTTATTGTATATATAATGAGTTAAGCAATAAACAGTAATGAAATTCTTATAATCATGAGTATTTTCCCAAATTATGAAAGCTAATGCACGAGCGCACACACACACACACACACACACACACACACACACATTTGTCAAGTCTAATAGTCTACAATGTTTTGAACAATTGCAACTAGAGGTTTGAATGTTCAAAAACAATGAGGAAGAGAGATGGCTATGGCTGCAAAGGGCATGCTCAGATTAACTCAAAATATAAGAGATTATTTAAAGAAGAATGCAAGGACAGGCAAATAACCAAGAACAAATACCAAAGAGAGAGATAATCCCATTAGATTGGTGTCAAGAAGCCTAAAGTCCAGAGTGAGCTGAATTATGTTAAAAAAAAAAAAAAAAACTAAAACAACAAAAGAGACTTAAAAAAGCTCACAAGGAACAATCCTACAAAAAATTAAAGTCATAAAGTAAAGTAGACATAGAACACTGGAATGCTCATGATGTCAAGTGTGTTACTCTCGTTTTTGATAATGACATGGTTACAATTTCTGTCAAGAGTGGAATATTATTTTTAGTTGTACTTTTTACCATAGAATTTTGTTTTACTTTTGGAGAAAAAATAACAAGAAAAGTACAGGACCTCTGATGGGCAAAACAAAGGACTGTACATCTCTTCTTATTCTTGGCTTTTAATCAAGGATCATGATTTCCCACCTGATAAGGGTAGAACAAAATGTGGATGAGGGAATTGAGGCCCACCGTAGCATTATACCAGATCCTAAGCCCTTCCTCACGGATTGGGGTCTCCTGGCCCAGATTGCAGCTATGGGACTGAGAACATCACATCTGTGACTCTCCCACTCCAGCCAGCCATCTTCAGGGAATGTCAGCAAACAGATAAAGCCCCAAATGCCTAGAGATTAGCAAAAAGAGAAAACGTAACATCTCAGCAAAATTTTAGAATTTATTCTGAAATTTTTTAGAATATTCAGAAAAGAAAGTGATAATTATTAGTCACCAGCAAGAAGTCCAGGGGGACTAAATGATACTCCTGGTCAATAAAGTAATCGGAATGCAAGATGAAGAAAATGTGGTAGTTATGGTAATATAGAAATATGATCCAGCCAGTTTTCACAATATCTCAAGATTTCATTGTGGATTTAATAGAGAAATATAAATGGAATAACGGTACTTAAATGAATTCACAAGTAGGCTTGCATAACCAAATCCAAAGAGTGCTAAAGAATAGGTCCATGTTATCACAGAGAGGGATCTATAGACCTTTACGTCTGTTTTATTCTAGATTTTTCTTTAGCAATGACTTCAATGATGATGAATTTGATAAAAATAATAGAAATAAAAGACACCTCTTAAAAACAGAAAACAAACTGAGGGTTGATGGGGGGGGGGGGGAGGGGGAAAGTGGATGATGGGCATTGAGGAGGGCACTTGTTGGGATGAGCACTGGGTGTTGTATGGAAGCCAATTTAACAATAAATTATATTAAAAAATAAAAAATAAAGTATTTAAAAAAATAACAGACACCTATGAGATTCTTAGGTGTGAAATACTGTTCAGTTACTCTGCATGCATCAGTTTATTTAATCCTTACAATAATCCAATGCAGTCAATACTTTTATCACCACTTTATATATTTTTTAAAGTTTATTTATTTATTTTGAGAGAGAGGGAGCCCAGGTGGGGGAGGAGCAGAGAGAGAGGGAGAGAGAATCCCAAGCAGGCTCTGCACTGTTAGCACAGAGCCCAATGTGGGGCTTGAACTCAATGAACCACGAGATCATGACCTGAGCTGAAATGAAGAGTCAGATGCTTAACTG
This sequence comes from Panthera uncia, assembly GCF_023721935.1. Classification (NCBI taxonomy): domain Eukaryota; kingdom Metazoa; phylum Chordata; class Mammalia; order Carnivora; family Felidae; genus Panthera; species Panthera uncia. The sequence continues at coordinate 35,293,031 of NW_026057584.1, read as the reverse complement.
ACTGAGCCACCCAGGTTCCCCCTTATCTCCACTTTATAAATGAGTAATCTGCAGCACAGAGAGTTTAAGTAACTTCCTCAAGGTCACACATTTCTTAGGTGTCAGCACTGAGATTTAATCCCAGACTGTTTACTTAATGGCATAGTTTTATCAATGATATCCTTCAAGCTTGTTAATGACCAAAGTGAAATGTATAGCTGAAGTGGCAAGGTGTAGATTTGGTGTCCAAAAAAATTCTAGTAGACTGTAAAATTGGCTGAATTGATAAGATAAAATTAATTTGAAGTAAATATAACCTCATGCACTTAAGTTCCAAAAAAATCATCTGTAAAAGTAAGGACTGAGGAAATGAGACTTACTAATTGATTGAATGAGCATGTCTTAGGGGTTTCATTAATATAGGCTCATTATGACCAATGTACAGTGTGATGTGATTTCAATAAAATGCAATCTTAGGTTGCATTAAAAAAATAATAGGGGCACCTGGGTGACTCAGTCGGTTGAGGATCCGACTTCAGCTCAGGTCATGATCTTGCAGTTGATGAGTTCGAGCCCCACATCAGGCTCTGTACTGATGGCTCAGAGCCTGGAGCCTGCCTCGGATTCTGTGCCTCCCTCTCTCTCTCTCCCCCTCCCCTGCTCATGCTCTGTCTCTCTCTGTCTCAAAAATAAATAAACATTAAAAAAATTAAAAATTAATAATAAAACCATAGAATCAATATATATACATACTGGTATATAATATTTTGGTACCTGATAGATATAACATAACAATATATATGGTATAGATATCATATATATCAGAGTGAGAATACTCAACGCTATGTCACATGAAGAATGAGTGTGCTCTCAAAGTTCTAAAGGTCTGACAATACAAAATGTTTTGTCCATAAAATAGTTTAGAGATTTATGAAGTCCTTTCCAAGTCTAACATCCTGTGATTCTGTGAATGATTGTGTACTAGTATAGAGAAAGCATACTTAGGACAAATGTGACACTTGGGGAAGAGTAGTTAGATTTATGGGTTAACTGAAAGCATGACTAGGAAAGCATTGCATGGGAAGTTATAGGAAGGTGATTGACTCAGTTTTACCTAAGAATTTACTCACAACTAGCCTCATGCAGAAGAAGCTATGTTAAGAGGCATTGAATCTCCATCAGGGAATTTGTTTGAGAAGATGTTGGATGGCCACTTATTGAGGATATTGGAAAGGAGGTTCATTTACAGGTTAGGAAGACAGGAGAACTCTGAATCCCTTATAACTGCAGATTCTGGAAACATGGACAATTACTAGACCTTTCTTTGTGAAATAAGTAGTGAGGGATGGATGGTGAGTGTTGAAGCTGTTCCAGCTTGCGGGACTGTGAGTAAGTTGAGACCTGGAGATGCATTCCATGGGAGTCAGGTTGAGTTATGAACCAAATCAAACAAAAAAACTAAGTTACGCAGAAGGTATTCATGCCTTTCTGGTGACAATTTTCTTTAGATTTTGCCTTAATGGTAAGTCATATATTATTTTCCAACAGAGCCATATATTTGGAAGCATTTCCAGTCTTGTCTGCAAGCAGGCCTTTTCCGTGACCATTTTAGACTCCTGGGCACAAAGAGCCCAAAGGGAAGCTATCACTTCTGGGAGCATGCCTAGCAAGTGTCAGCTAGACCTAACTTGGTTTCAGTGTTCATTTCAAGCTTTCAGACAATACGTGACTAAGACAGAATGAAACCATTCTAGATGCTTCATGGGAAACTTAGAGGAAAGACTGAGGAAAGATTACAAAACTAGTTTGTCTCCCCTTTTGGAATCCTGGAGAGATTCTCCAGGGGGAGAATCAAGGGACTCAGAGGTCCCCTATTTTCCTGAATTATAAGTGAATCCCCTCTCCGGCATCCCACTAAGTAGTCAACCAGCCTCTGCTTGAACAAATTCTGTGACAGGAGACACACTACTCTTAAGATTTGTCCTCCCTGAGAAGGGGAGAACAAAAGTTAAAACACAGACAAAACATTGTTCTTCCCATTGATAACTTTTTTGTCCCATTTGACTTTTTTTGCCAAGCCAGCTTTACATTTCTGATTCTAATTCTTGTGAATACAAAGATTTCCCAAGTGGAGTGAACCCATTAAATATAGTTTTTAAATTGTTTTCCTTTATTTGCATTGAACCAAAATAATGACAGTAGTCTAATAGAATAAGCACAAACTTGGGAATCAGTTTCAGAGGTTTTGAGTTCCTGCCTTGCTATTGACTGGTTCTGGGACCTAGGCCTTAACTTCTGTATGCCTACTTCCCCCATCTATGAAATGAAGATAATGATACTTACTTTGCAGGAGCATTGTGAGGACTTGGTGAAATAGACATAAAGAGATAAAATCCAGCCTGGTGCTTGAGGAGTCTATTTTGTTTGCTGTTGTATTCCTCAGCACCTAGGACAGTGCCTGGCAAAAGAAGGTGCTCACTAAGCATTTGTTGAATGAATGAATGAGCTCCCCATATGATAGCTCTTGCTAAAGGCATGGCAGCGCTATCAGATATGGGAAGCCTTTGTAAAGCAAGAAGCTGATTGATTATTCAAAGGTTTGAAGAAGGAGAATGCTTTGTCACAGCTAAATTTATTTTCTTCCCATAATGCAGCGTAGCTTCAGGATTTTTAAAAACTTAAACTAAAACTCTAAGCATTATTTAGTCTTTGTAGTCTTTCCTCAGTCCTTACCCTATGTTTTCCATGAGATATCTAGAGTGGTCTCTTCTGTCTAGTCATATATTGTTAGAAAGCTTGAAATGAAAAATGAAACCAACTGAAGTCTGGCTGGCAGCCATTCAGAAATAGATTTTTTTTTAAGTAGATTAATTTCCAAAGACATTTTCTCTCTTTAATACTTATTCATATTTTTAAAAGAACCACTTAGTAAAACAAACAAGAGTGTCTTTTCAGCATCTGGTTATCTCTTTCTCAAGACTGAGTTTGGTTAAGTTGGTTATCTCCCAGGATGCAAAACCAGGTAAAAATAAAACCAAATGAAATATTCAATGTAATTTATGAGTTGCTTTCCTGGAGCGAAATGAAACTCAGCTACATAGCTTTTATTTGTTTTGGAGTGTATATTTAATATTAGTCAGATTAAAGAGTATATTTTTGCAAAACTAAAAGGACAAAGAATTAATTTGCTTCAAGTTGAAATAATTTTTTTTTAAAGTCAAGTTTCAATTCAGCATTTCAAAAATAATAGAGAAAATTGGGTCTAGTTTCAGAACCCATAACCAAAATGACAGAGGAATGGGTCAGAGAATTGGGGTGGGATGGGGATGAGAAGGAACTCTCCCATTTGCTAAAAGGAAAACAAAACAAAGACATTATCTCTTTGCAGCATTATGAACACAACAAGCATACAGCTGAAACCACACCATATAACACCTTTCACGTATTGCTTTCTGTTGTCATCTAATCGCTTACTGCCTGCTAGTCTTATCTCTCTTCAGAGCCAATCTTAAAATTATACTGCATTACAATAAGCTGAACACATTGCATCTAGCCAAGATACATAGTGGGCCCCCAATAAATATTTATCAATTGACTTCTCTGCACTATGGAGGTAGGCTTTCTTTCTGGCCTCACATGTGACTTACTTGTTTCTGCCGGAGAGGTTTCAGTTTTGCTTTTCTTCTTACCTAAAAGGCTATTCCCATTAATTGCCACTACTTCCTTAAAGTAGTACCAAAGAGCACCTCGCCTCAGGAGCTCTAATATACCCACCTAAATTAAAGCTGTCTTCCCCTCTAGAAGCCCCTTTAATAAACATGATTAGTCATTTCAGAATGATTTAAGATTCCATTACTGGCATTCTTAGTTCTCTTGGTTCTGACCAAGAGAACCGACGCCCCATAACATGCACTCCTCAAGAATAGGCATCGAGTACCATTTCCCATATTACACACACGTGTGGATGCCCCTCTACATGCAGTGTCCAGCCCATGGGGAACTCACTCAAAGGGTATGTTCTGAGGCTGGATGATGAAATTTTTAGCATTAGTAAAAAATCAAACAACTCTAATTGCTTGTCTCTATCAGTCTGCCAAGAATGGGTATAAGTGGAATCAAGGCTGTGAGAGATGGATCTTTTTCATCAAACAAGTGATCAAAACCTAATACATTTATACCTGAAAATTGCTTTAAGGTAAATTGGATGACTAACAGAAAGTCTTCCAAAGGGAAATAATGTATTATATTTATTTGAGAGGCCTGTACAATATTTGAACTACTGTACAAAAAACCAGTTTTGATTCAATCTTTATGAAAATGATTTGGAAGAGATTAAGCTACATATTGCTGAGGCCTGTAGACCATTGTAAGCATTTGGTGCTTTCCCAACTTCCCCCAGTGTGAGTTGAGCTGCAGGGCAGGCTAGAGCTCAGTGCAGGGAGAGATGGTGCAGTGTCTGTCTGCTCCCCTCTTACAGCTTCATGCTGTAAATTAAAGGAGTAAGCAGGCAGGCCATGGGAAAGGGTTACAAAGAGCCCTTACTGTCCACAGCCAAAAAAAAAAAAAATCTGTATCTATGGGTAGAGTTAACAGGGATATATAAATGGTAAGGGTAGTGGTTCAGTGTATTTAGCATTGGGTTGAAAAGCAACTATTTTTTGTTTTCTCATATTCCATAGAAAGGGTACAATTTCAGTCTTCTCTTTTGGACAGAGTGTATATAGGTTTTGATAGAGGGGAACTAGCGGGCCAGTCTGGTGCCCTGGTTACCCCAAATACAAGACTCTGCATGAAGAAGTGGTAAAATAAGTAACAGACATTGGGGAAGTCACCTGGTTAAAGAGTTGGGATATATGGGGTTCGATATGGGAAGATGTGGAGGGCTTCAGTGCTCATGATGGGACCTTGGCTCTGAGAATGACCAACACATTGCAGGTTTGGTAATACGAGGAGAGGAGGATTAGGAGTGAATTGGAGTGTGTGTAAAGTGACATGACTAGAACAACATTTGACAAAGCTGGGTTTAATGGTGGCATTTAAAGTGATAACCCAGTCCTAGGTGTTGAAAACTAGGGAATGAATTAGTAAAGATTCACTGCAACCAAGAAGGGAAAAACAGAATGAGAGGACATTTATTCCTCTTTTTTCCACGTCTTTCCTGAACATTTACTTATCAAAGGCATTCTCCTAAGTATTTTGGAAAAGAGAAAGAAGTGTAATTTATCAGAGATAGGCTTGTTAGAGGGAAGGGATTCTTTTTGTAATTCATTAAATCTATTAATCTTGTACATTTGAAATGCTTTAAAGGACTTTACTAATTTTCCCATTACAGCATATTTCAGGTGACAGATTTCTATTTTTCATTACAGTTAGAAATTGAAAGAAAATTTACTAAGATAGTAAATATGACCTGTAGAATTTTTAGCATATCATAAAATGGTCAAAATGAGTTTTTATTATGTGTGATTGCATTAGAATAAACCCAAGGGCATTAAAATCATATTAATTCTCTCTTTTTTATCCATCTTAATACAATTAACCTGAAATCAGAATGTATAAAAGGAGATTTAGTAATTTTTAAGTTGTTCTCTAATTAGCTCTAAGGCTTTATTTGAACTTTGCTCTTTCTATATTGTAATTGTTTATTGTCCTCTGAAGACAAGTACCTTAGCTATGAATTTGGTCACCAGAGCACTGATCACATCTGGCTATCCCCACGGCCAGAAACTGTGACCTGGCATGAGTTTCCAATCCATCCTAGGGGAACAGGTATTCGTGAAAAACAACACGAAAAACAAATGACCCTGTGGACATAGCCCTGAGAGTTTGCGTCCTTCGTAGTAATGCTGCATTTGGGCCTTAGCCTGCCACCCACTCCCCTCCAGAGCTGCCCCCATCCTGTAAGGTGGCAGTGTCCGAGATGGAGGTTAGGGAAAGTGGACATATAAGGGCAATTTGTCTTTGGAAGGTTGTGTTTCAAGGGCCAGCTCCCTCGCTGGCTTGATGCATGACCGTGACCTCTTAAGGCTTAGTTTCTCATCTGTAGAATGAGGATTATAGGAAAGCAACCACACAGGCTATGGAGGAATCTAGTGAGATTATTTCTCTATTTCTATTTATTTTGTGTGTGCCAAGCACTGTTTTAATCACTTTTACAAATATGAACTCGTTTCATCCTCATTGCCACCCAGTGAGGTACTTATTATTATTATCCTCATTTTACCGATGAGGAAACAGAGGCATAGAGACGTGGAGTAATCTGCCCAAATCCCAAAACTAGTAAGAGGCAGAATTGAGTTTCAAACTTGGTAAATTGTAATTATTTGTTTTCTAGCATAAGAAGATAAGGAAGAAGCTGAATAGCAGAAAATAGGCAGTTTCCTCTCTGCAATCAGTTAAGGGCCCAAGATGCTATGCACGTTGTAAAAAGCACCATAATTCATGCACATGCCTCTGCCACTCTGCCACAGGGCCAGCTGCGGGTGGGGGTGGGGCTCCCTGGTGACTTTGCCTGTGGGTGGTTACTGACATGGTGGGGACCAAGACAGGCCTGACCCTAAAGAGAAACAGCACCTTTCTGACAACATGTTGAACTTACAGGCTGGGTTTTTAAAAATCAAACCAGCAAACATAGGTATCATATATAGGATTAACTTGCCTGCAGGCAAAACAGATGTAACAGTTAAGAAAGCCTTGCCCATTCTGCCCTCCAGCCCCCCACCCATGGTTATCCCCACCCTCATATGCCTCACATTAGCTTTTCACTGGTAAAGACTGAATGTTCACCATGAGAACTTCATTCCTCTGAGCAAGAGCATGACCCCTCGTAAAATGTATATACATGTGGACATGGTAGTACATTATTCATTTAGTGCAGAATTAGCCAACAGATGCTTCCAGTTAGGTCTGGAACCAAGAACAGGTTTTATTTATTTATTTTTTTAAGTTTGTTTATTTATTTTGACACACAGAGAGAGAATCCCAAGCAGGCTCCATGCCATCAGCCCAGAGCCAGACGTGGGACTCGATCTCAGAAACTGGGAGATCATGACCTGAGCCGAAATCAAGAGTCTGGCATTTAACTGACTGAGCCACCCAGGCACCCCTAAAACCAGGAACAGGTTTTAGAAGGGGGAGGGGAGAGAGCAAGCCTCAGGGTATAGTGCCAGGAATGTTTGCTAATTGATTCATATGCTGCACGAGTGTCACAGGAAGATTAGAAGCCTTTAGCAGATGACCATACCCAGAAACTGACCTTTGGAATGATGACTGGAGTCCCAGCCTGTACTGTCTCTTAGCCTCTGGGGCAGTCAGTGTAAAGGTTGCAAATTCAGTCTTACAGTTACGCCTTCCCTAAGATAAGAAGAATGAAGAACTGGGCATTCACTAACAGGGACCCAAAGGCAAAAGCACTGGCCAGTTTTACAGAAAGGGAACAAGCCGTTTCTCAGAGGGTGAGTCCTTCTGAGCCTCAGGTGGCTGAGGCCACCAGCCTACTGCTGGTTACTCAGCCACACCCGGGATCCGGCTACCTACCCTGTTTCTGACTCCACCTGCGTCACTACTGCGATGACGTACTGGTCATGGTAAAAACGTGTTGATAAAGGTGGGCCAGTTGGGGAACAGGGCTTATCTGCGTGTTGACAAAGCCAGAAACTTGGGCTTTGCGCTGGGAGCTGATTTAGAACACACCAGGAAGCCTTAAAAAGTGAGTTGAGGTTGATTTTGTCGGAAAGTCCCAGGAGTAATTATGTCCAGGAGTTTGGGGGTGGGGTGGGGTTGGTGTCATTGTGTTAGAGGGGCTGGCTGCTGGTGGGTTCTCTCCTGCTGGATAGTGAGGCACTGCCTCAGTTTCCTAGTATTCCTTTCCCACCAAATGCCAGTACATGTAAGGTAGACATCTTCTACTGTCTTTACTCAGTCAGTGCCAGTGCCATTTCAAGACAGTAGGAAAAACCTTTCTCTGCCCCTCTGAGAAAATCATTAAATGTTTCCTAAAAGAGTTCTGACTTAATGAATTAGGAATATTGTGAGCTCCTTGGAACAGAGGTTTCTGAAACCAGACTCTGCACTGAAAAGATGATGGTTTCTCTACCGGTGTTTATTCCGTGACAAATAAGCCAGCTTCCCGAGTTGGCTTTGAACGTGTAGCCTTTCTTTGCCAAGTTTAGTTAGGACTTCTCTTTGCCATTCTGGAGTTATATTGCAGAACCATAATGCATGTTTTCTTGGGAGATGAATATCTATGTTTTCCTTATAAAGTTGCTATAAAAAGTTTTAAGAAAGTATACAGCCCCTGCTGACTGCACACATGCCTCCAGCCCTCCGCTATGCCTGGTCTCTGCCAGGAGACTTGCAGGCTGGGCAGACCACAGTCCTGATTCTGAGCCCTGCCCAGAACCTTAAGCCAGCTCAATTCCAACTCTGATTTCCTGAGTCCACACTCTGATTTCCTTCACCACCTCCTCATCTGGCTCTTGTCTGTGTTTTTGTGTATACATCTGTCTCCATCCAGTAATAGAAGGAATCAGGAGGTCCAAGCTGAGAGCTCAGCTCAGGCACTTATTAGCAGTGTGACTTGAGTAAGTAGCTTACTCTCTGTCACTCCATTTCTTTTTTTTAATAAAATGAGGATAGTGTACTCCATAGAGTTATTATGAGAATTAAATGGGTTAATATATGAAAAGTGCTTAGTGCTGTATCGGGTACACAGTAAGAATTCAGTAAGTGTTACTTTGTAACCACTGACAGCATTCCCCATAGAGCCAGGTACATCCAAGGTGTTTAGTGAATGTTTGTCAGATAATAAGAAAAAGCATTGCCCTCTCTGTAGGGATTGCCCATGGCTAGTTGAAGAACTGGGAGCAAGGGAAGAGAGGGAAAGCGTGTTCTTTTTCAGCATTTGGGGAGTCTGTGTAAGGCAGTTGGTGCTCAGGTGTGCGAAGAACTTGCTTGGTTTTTTGTCCATACCCCTCTGGGATTAGAGATTCGTTCAATGGGCAGTAGGGGTATGGGGGGCAAACTAGCGTAATCTGCAGAAAGAGAAACTATTATGGCGTGCTTGGAGAGGATAGAATTTCTTCTTCTGAACCTCATAATGCCAGTCACTTCACCTTTCCTGAGGCTTCTCTGAGGACGGGCATGTTTTAAAGACTTGAGCTGACATCACTGCATCTTGAAACATAATTGAACTGCTGGTACAAGTAGGTACTCGCACCAGGCCCGGGTCACCCATATCTCTATGGAAACACGTGTTTGCTTGAAAGCCCCTCGATCAGAAGCAGAGCCTTCCAGGAGCCAGCGTTGGGTCACTTTTAGAAAAAGGCATTTATTTATATTCTCAAGCTGTCAAAGACCTATGAAATGAAATCATTTCAAATAGGAAAATCTTGCCACAGCTGAATGCTAATAAAGCCTGCCACACACCCACCCCGTGTGCTTGCAGTGCCTGAGATCTGCCGCATTCAGTTTAGCTGGCCTTTGCTCTTTTGCTTCCATTTACACTCTGCTGGCGTGGAGAGGTGGTTTGGCACTTTATGCAAAAATGGTTAATCTTCATTCATACGTCTTTGCCAGTACTAAAATGGAAAAATTCAAAGCTGGGCCGGCCATAAAGTGTGCTTTGTGCTCTTCTCTGCTGGCTCTGGGTGTGCAGCATATACAAGGGCGCACAATTGGGATGACTCTGCCCTCCTACCCCCGCTGTGGGGCTGTTGAGTGAAGACGTTCTCCCATAGAGGTCTGAAACTTGCATCAGCACATCTTGCCCTAGATGCGCTCAAGTGATATTCTAAGTGATTGGAAGCTTTTATCTGCCTCTGGAAGCAGGCCTTTTCAAATAAGTATTGACTGTTAATGACCTGTTTAAATAAAACATTCAATTTTCTTTCTTCCCCCCACAAAGAACTTCGTAGGCAGCGACATTTCTAAACCAAAGGCTAACCCTGCCTTTCAAAAGAGGCAGAGCCTGGGCTTTTAAATGTGAAATTTTTTCTGACATTTGCCCTTAAAATGCTTTTCAGCAAAGTTGTTCTAACAGTGAGTTTAGTACATTGAAGTGTCTTTGAATAAAAATGCAATCTTGAGGGTTTTTTTTTCCCCCTCCGAATTAGCAAAATTAAACAAAAAAAGTCTAGGTAAGTATCTTTATATGAAATTCATATTTTAATCACCATTCTCTGTTTCATTGTTTATGTGTCCTCATTCCTAATAATTAAAGCAGCTTTCCTCTAAGGAACAAGGCACTGCACAAGAACTTTTATTAAACTGTGGGAATTAAACCACAGAAGAAAGAGCTAAAGCACTTGGAATATAAGAGACCTCAGTAATTACAGCACCAGATAAGGGGCAGCAAAGGACTGAGGGAAAGGGAAGAGGGCACAAAACAGAAGAGAGGGCTCAGGCAACAGGAAAGTCAAGCAACAGAGAACCTATGTAACGTTAAATTTAAGCGAAGCCCCAGTTTCATAGAAGGAACACTATTTCCCTCTTCAGCTGGCATGCAAGTACCCCTGGTCATGCTTGGGGGACTGGACAGTTAGTCTGTGACCAGTTTAAAGGTGATCTTTACAGGAAGACAGCCTAGTACATTGGAGACAGCCCCCATGCTTTTTTTTTTTTTTTTTCAGGTGGATTTTTAGCTTTCTGCTGCCTTGGCTGCTAAGTGCTCCCTTCATTCCCAGGACCCTTACACACTTGCAAGGTCTGAGAGCTGAAAAGGGCCACAGAGGTCCTACTCGGAAGGGTAGAGAATATGCCACCCCAAAATGTGATTGTAGGAGTTCAGGACGTACTACCAAAATATGCCACCTTGACCTATTGATTATTGTGAGCTCTTGGCATTTGAAAAACAGCAAAGGCAGGGAGAGGCTATCTCTGAACTTCCCTCTGGCAGTTTTGTCAACCAACTTAGACTGTTGACTCCTGTCATGCCTAAACACGTTGGTTACAAACTATCAGATCTCTCGTCTTTCCTCAAAATCACGTGCTGTCCTCTGAGAGGCCTATCCCCCCCCCCCTTCCCTGTTAACATGGTATTTAATTCTGAATTCTAAGCCACAGTGAGAGCGCCTCACTTTCCCCTGCGTACCTCCCTTCTATACGTGAGTGCACATGTTAATAAACTTCTGTTTGTTTTTCCCTTGTGAATCTGTCTTTTATTATAGAGGGGTCTCAGGTAAGAACTCAGAAGGGCATAGGTAAAATTATTTCACTTCCCTTATAACTCCAGCCTCTTGTTCTACAGCTGGAGACCTGAGCCCCTCATGCTATATACTGTGATGATCTAGAACCTTTCTTCAGATGTCCATAAGGATGTGGTGCCCCATATAGACAGACCTGTTGAAAACTTACCTGACCTGTTTCTCATTCTCTCAGAGCACTGCTCTCTGCTGAGGGCCAGTTGACGGCAGTGCAGTAAAATAAATTAATCTGTTACAGTGCACCTTCTTCCAGAGGTAATAGCGTGCTGTAATAAACCGAGTAAAAATGCAGATGTCTGTTAAGTTTATACAGGTTAGGAACTGGCACTCTGGGAGACCGTTGGACACTCTGTTTTGACTGAGAAGCTTTTTGCTGCTTCCACCAATCACATCAAGGGATTGACTTCCAACTCACAAGATCTGTCCTGATTCTTCTCTCTGAGGCAGCCATGAGAAAATGTCTCAGGAGCTACCCACATGATCACAACACTGTCTAGGCTGTACCGAAGTCACATACATAGACACTGTAACTACTTTAATTTAGAAAGAAGAAGCAGTTAAAACATTAGGCCCTGGAATGTCATGGAGCCCCTGGGCAGCATTGGAGAGCCAAGGAAACACTTTGTTGGCTCAGGGCCCGCTAAATGCAGCTTTTTACACTCTCGTCTGAGGTAGGAAGCCGCAGGAAAACAGCCATCTCTTTATAACAAGTATATTCCTGTCCATTCCTGTGTGAGTTTAGCAGTTTTGCTCTGCAGTTTGTATGCCCTGCATAGATAACAAGGCATATATCACATGCCTGCCTGGCCTGAGAAGCCAAAGCCTGGGATGGGTTCCATTCTCCTTGCAGAATTCTTGCTGCAATTCATATACACTGAGCCCCATAACTTCTTTATGATGATTTTGAGGTGCTCTAAGTGGACTCCAGAGTCAGTGCCTGGGTTTGAATCCTGGTCCTGCCACTCTGGCTTAATTACTGAATTCCTAGGCCTCAGCTTTCACATGTGTGAAATGGGGGGATAATCATCATTTTTACTTTATAGGGGGAGCATTAACTGAAAAAAATGTGTTGAGTACTTAGCGTGCCCTGCATTATAACTACCCCATAAGTGTGTTAATTATTAATAGTATGTTGGTGGAAAGATCATTCTTTAATGTAATTTGTGGGAAACTGGGCCTGCATTTATCTCTCTAGGCTTCTATAAGAATCTGTTTGTTGTGTGTAGTGATTGAGATTAAGGAAGAGGCCCTTTCTTAATATTCCCAGGATGGAGGGGCGCCTGGGTGGCGCAGTCGGTTGGGCGTCCGACTTCAGCCAGGTCACGATCTCGCACTCTGTGAGTTCGAGCCCCGCGTCAGGCTCTGGGCTGATGGCTCAGAGCCTGGAGCCTGTTTCCCATTCTGTGTCTCCCTCTCTCTCTGCCCCTCCCCCGTCCATGCTCTGTCTCTCTCTGTCCCAAAAATAAATAAATGTTGAAAAAAAAAAATTAAAAAAAAAAATATTCCCAGGATGGAGACTCTGGAGTAGTGGCTCTCAGAGCTTAGTTTGTGTGCATCTGAATGCCCTGCTGTGGGGATGGGGGGGGGGGGGGGGGGGGGGGGGTAGGGGCGGGGGTGGGGAGAGCTAAATGTTGATTGCTGTGCGCCTGCCCCAGAGCTGCTGATTCATTCTGTCTATAGCGAGAGACAGAGAATTTGCATTTCTACCAAGTTCCTAGGTGCCGCTGATACTGCTCTTCTGGGAATCAAACTTTCAGCACAGCTGCTCCAGGACTGCACTTTCCAGTAGGGATATAATGTAAGCCGCATAGGCCATTTACAATTCTCCAGTAGTCACCTTTAAAAAGGTATAAAGAGGGGCATCTGGGTGGCTCAGTCGGTTAAGAATCCAACTCTTAGTTTCGGCTCAGGTCATGATCTCACAGTGTGTGAGTTTGAGCCCTACATCGGGCTCGGTGCTGACAGCTCAGAGCCTGCTTGGGATTCTCTCTCTCTCCCCCTCTCTGTCTGCCCCTCCCCCACTCACTCTCTCGCAAAAATAAATAAATAAAACTTTAAAAATATTGTAAAAAAATTTTTTAAAATGGTAAAAAGAAATGGGTAAAATTAATTTTTATGTTGCATTTGATGTAACCCAGTATGTCCAATATTATTGTTTCAACACGTAATAGGTATAAAAAGTATTGAGACAGTTTACATTACTTTTTTGTAGTAAGTCTTTGAAATCTGCGATATATTTTATAGCCCCAGCACATTCCAGTGCAGTCTAGCCACAGTCAAATCTGGCTTTGCATGAAAATGACCTGGGGGGGGTTGCTTTTTTCAGGCCTCAAACCCCCCATACCACTTGGCATTGGGGCCCAGGAATCTCTGTTTCTAAAAGCTCTCCAGGTGATTCTCATGATCAGCCAGAAAGCCAGTCGATCCCCATCTTCTATCAACTTGCTCATTTACCTACCCTGCACCTTATTGTCAGTATGTCTGACACTTAACCTATCCCCTTCAGCTATATTATGATGATTTATGAAATACTCTGTGAACAGCTCTAATTATGCATTGTGACCTTTATACTTTTATAGATCATGGGAGAACTTTGCATAAATGGTCTTGAAAAAAATTGTTAAAATCGTTATTTAAAAATTTTTCTTACATATCACCTCTGGTTCCCTGAATCCAATTCAAGAAAAGTGATGTAATACCTGGGAAAAAGAAAGTGACTCTAAGAGCAGTAATAGGTTTTAGAGAAACAAAAGTGAAACTTTATTACTGTCTACCCAGTAAAACATGAGGGAAACGGAGTCAGAAAGCAATTTGGCATTTCAATAACTTGTTTTCACTTTTTATGTTGAATATGATTGTGTGAGCATTATAGATACATACATTTTTTAAACTCAGAGTTTGGTAGTTGATTAGATTGTCACATATATTAAATTTCACTGAATTGTATTAATTAGAAATGCTGAAACATATTTGCTATTCAGGTTTATTTTTCATAAAGAATATTTATCTTTGTTATAAACTAATAGATTTTTCTGTCATTAATGTATATTAAGTAAGATCTTGCATAATGAATAGTACAGTTTGATATAACTTTGCACATGAAGTGATTGGTAACCATATTTGTGGGTTATTAATTTTACACTGGAGAAGTATATAGATGATATATTGGTGGTAAATTGTGAAATTCTTTTCTTTGGGGTTGATATCTTTTCCTAATAAGTTTTGACTTTGGAACATATATATATATATATATATATATATATATGGTACTATTTGTATATGTAATATATAACTAATATAATGTATAATATATAACTATTTGTTACATATTTCTCTGGGATGTATATAAAACTTAGATGGTATCTATGTATGTTTGTAATGTTATTACTAAAAGCTAAAGTACAACTTTAAGGAAAAAAATTTCAAGCAACATCTAAGCTATTGAAATGTTACATCAATATCAAGAATTTCTGGTTATTTTAATTTTATATTGATTGATATGTGTGGAACATGTATTTACGGATTTGAATGATTAGGCTTTAGTAACTAGTCAGTTCTGAGAACACTCTTAAGTGATAGTAGGAATTAGAAACCAGGATTTAAAAGCTCTTTTGATCAAAGTAAGTTAGGATATGGTCATCAGTTGTGTCCAGTAGTGATAAGCTACCAAGTGTGTCACCACGTGTGATGTGAGGTGTGTTGCTCCCAAACACCTATCACTCACAGCATTAAACGATTCTCAGATTAACTCAGGGGTCTGCAACTATAAGGGCTGGGATTTCAAGTTGTCAGTCTCTGGGCTTGTTTTGTTACTTTGGAGGAGATGACAATATGTGTAGTGGAGGAAAAGATCTTAACTATCTAAGTGAAACAATTAAGATTCGGATCAAATTGATCTGACTGTCCAGAAAGAGTTCGTAGCAAAACACAGAATCCCAACAGAATAGAGGCACAGCATAGTATCATTTTCAGAGCGGGGAGGGAGTCGGCTCTGGAAGGGTAGTGGGCATATGATGCCATGCCAGTGTGAGGTGTGCTTCACAATAATCCAGAGGTAGTGCCAAACCGAGGGTGTGGACATTTAACAAGGACCTTCAGCACACTGATAATCAACCTTGCCCTAATGTTTGTCCTTATCAATAGAACTGTTTGACCGTCTAGCCATTTAAACTCTTAATTCTTTAAGTTTTATTTAGATTAAAATCCTCCATCTAGTTTCCATAACCGGAATTGTAGCTGATTCCCCAATCTCTCTGTTATACACCAGCCAGCAGAAAGCCTTGATGTAGAGAGAGCATTGCAATCCACCTGGAAGGGAGAGCCTAGAGCCAGTGCTCCACACAGGTGAAAAATATTAAGGGAGTAAAATGAGCAAAGAACGGTCCCTGTAATTGTCTTCTCTTTCTGTCTGAGAAACCTGTAATAGCCCCATTCCACCCTCGGAGCCAGCTTTTCCTTCCACACACACACAGCTTTTCCTTCCCTTTTGTGTGTGTGTTACACACACAAAAATGTTGTAATTAATCTTACTGGCACCACTACCAAAGAAGAGTCTTCTTGAGTTAGACTTTGAGGTCAAAGAGAAAGGGAATTGCCAAAGAAATATATGTGTGTGTGTGTGTGTGTGTGTGTGTGTGTGTATTTCATCTACAAATACAGATCACCATTCAGTTTTGCCACTTCCTCAGATCTCAGAAATTTTCTGTCCTCAATGAAATTCTTCCCTGATTCTCTGTGGATTATAACACTCCAGCTTTAGAAAATGCTTCACACCCAAATCCTAGACATCAAAGCAAAACAAAAACACAACACTTTTTTCTATCAGATTTCACACATCTATAATGGCAAGATTAGATGTGTCCAGAAGATTTAGCTAGTCTAGTCTAATGAAAGGAATTGTGGCTCACAGATCTATCCTAACAAATAGTACCAAATCCAGCTGTCACCTTTGATCCTTCATAGTTCCATAGGTATAATATATATATTCCCCTCCCTCCCCCATCCTTGTTCCCTCTTACAATGTCTCTCTCTTACATACACATACAGGCAGGCATACAATGTCCCATGCAGAAAAATCCATATATGTACTGTTCATGTTTACATGCCTAAACTCCCATTTGAATAAGAAAATCAACCATCCAGATGTTTTCAAATATGATTGTAGACCATTTTGCAGGTGTTGTGATGACTGATCAAAGGTTCCACTTTCATCTATGGCTTATCAACAAAAACTCCTGATTATTTGTCCTTGTACCTCACATGCCATCTGTCTTCACTGTTATAGATCATCAGAAAATAATCCCGTTCTCTTTTCCTAGCAACTCTTAGGAGCAGGAATAAATGAGAATGAAATTCAGGTATTGTTTGCCAGCTATTCGCTTTCCCCCATATGCCAAGTCAGAGAATACAGAATTTACCATTTGCAGGGTGGGGGGTGGGGGCAGGACACCTGGGTGTCTCAGTCGGTTGAGCATCCAACTCATGATTTCGGCTCAGTTCATGTATGATCTCATGGTTTCTGAGTTTGAGCCCTGCATTGGACTCTGTGCTGACAGCACAGAGCCTGCTTAGGGTTCTCTCTCTCTCTTTCTCTCTGCCTCTCTCTCTCTCAAAATAAATAAATAAATATTAAAAAAAGAATTTACCATTTGGGACAGTTATTTAACTGGGAGTATTCAATGGGACAGACACTCTTTGCAGAGCATTTGGGAAGGAGCTGTCTTACTGGGAATTGAGTACGCAGGGTCTAGCCTGTTAGTGTGCCCAAATGCATGTGTTAGTGGCATTAGCATTTGGAAACTTACAAGAATGAAATCCTATTGTTTATAATGTCTGATAATGCATAATAATATATGTGGATTCCTATTTGAAGGGTAATAAAGTTTACATATTGCTAAGCTTTCATCCTGAATCAACAAAATGTAATAGATCTGAATTTATGTTTTATTTAAGACCTAGGTTTAAAAGAAAATGATGAGGAGAAATCAGAGAATTTTTGGAAGTTATCCCTGAAATGTATCAACTCTAGATGCACTCATTGTAGCATAAGTCAAAAAGAATATAAGAAAGAGTTTCAGGGGTTTTTGATTGACAAAAAGTGTAAAACATGTAAAGAGGAAGTATATCGATACCTTGGCCTGCCCTGCTGCTAATTTTTGAACCAATCTGTTTGGCCATTTAAGTCATTCATGTTCTATTTCAAAAAGAGATTGAAACTATTAAAGACTTAAGATCTGTCTTCCATAATAATCATGAAAGGTTTAGACCAGATGAGAAGAAAGAAAACACCACTGCTTCTTATTAAGAATACAGATCTTCTCTGAGTGGGTCACTTCACAAAAAAGATTAGACACCAGCAGTAGAAAGCCTAAAGAATTTAGGGAAACAGAAAGATTATGGGCAATTTTAAGACTCCATTTGATAGAGATCATGAATTTATGGTCATTAAAATTATGGTGAAGGGTTATATATGCATTGATCTGGAAGGCTGTTCATATATTGATAAGTGAAAAAGCCAGTTTAAAAACTGTTATGTACAGTGTTTATGTTTAAATCTGGAATCATTTCTCCTGTTTCTTCCTCGAGTGCTTTGGTATAGTTATGTATATGCAGGAAAGACTCAATAAATGTTTGTTAAATTAACTAGCGGCTAATAAAAGCTTTGGGACAGCAAGGATTGGGATGACAATGCTTAGTTAAAATAGGTATGCTTTTCCTCCTCTCACTATTTTTGACTGCCTTTCTTTTACTTAATAAAAAAACACAGTTTGGGTACACACCCATCTATCTTTGTCATTTTTCGTGTCCATATAGTATGAATAAAAGATTTTACATTGTCTTCTAGAGTTATAATATGCTTTTAGAACATATCTAAGACAAATGCTTAGCTTGAAAGCATTTTTACATTCTAAAATGGTATTTATGATTATGGCTGAACGAGAGCATTTCAGCATGGGAGAGAGCATTAAAATAACACATTGAGAAACCAATTTTAAAACTTTAGACTTAATCTTTTCTTCCTTCTTTACAGGGCTTATTCCACTAGAAGCAAGATGGCTGAACTCAATACTCATGTGAATGTCAAGGAAAAGGTACGATATATTTCTGTATTGGCTTATAGAAACTTCACAAACTGGATAATGTGGTCTCCAGCTAGTAAAAATTCAATTGCAGTGGAAGAAGAGAAAAGTGGTTTTGGGGGATACATAGTAAGTTTGACATGCTAGCAAACCATTCAACAGGGCACCTGGATGGCTCAGTCGGTTGAGCATCTGACTTCGGCTCAGGTCATGATCTCACAGTTCGTGAGTTCGAGGCCCACATTGGGCTACGTGCTGACAGCTCAGAGCCTGGAACCTGCTTCAGATTCTGTGTCTCCATCTCCCTGCCCCTCCCCCATTCGCTCTCTGTCTCTCAAAAATAAATTTAAAAAATATTTTGAAAAAAACATTCAACAGAAAGAATCATAAGGAACATTTACTAAATGTGTGTTAACGCATATTACATTCATTTTCTCATTTAATTTTGACCATAACCCCGTGAAGTTAATACTGTTGTTATTAACAGAGGGGAGAACAGAGACACAGAAAAGTTAAGCATTAGCCTCAATTTACATAGCTAGTAAGCTACAAAGCTGGGATTTGAACCCGGGTAGTGCCATTCTACAGCTCATACTCTTAGCCACATTCTGGGTTACATCTGAGGGCTGGGGTATTATGTTACATCTCCAGAAATGGCCTCATACAGAGATGTCCATAGCATTACCTAGTGGTCCTGCTGGATAACCTATAAAGTTTCTTTCAGCTGGAAGTTCATGACTCTGAAAATCCCCCTTCTCGTTATTTGTTGGAGGCTGATTACACTTCAAAACCCTTCCAAGTCTTGTCCACCTCTGTGAAGTTTCCTCCCCTTAGGGTCAAAACCCCTCACTTCCTATATATGCTACCTTGCACTGTTAGCTCCTCATGATCATGAACCATATGAGACCATGGTATGAGACCACGGAGATAAATTTGTCCAAGCCATTTATCTGGCACTGTAGAGACTGAGGCCCTAGAAGAGATATGTCCATGGTTGTACAGCAGAGTGAGAAGTCCTTTCCACCTTCCACAGGGCTACCTCCCACCTCCACTAGACCATAAACTACTTGAAGGCCAGAGTTTGTCTTTTATCTCCTTGTATCCTCACAGTACCTAAAACATAGTGTGAAGGATGAGAGAAGTGGCACTAATGGAGTCTCCACGTTTTTTTCTTTCATTTGGCAAAGACGTGTTGGACTGCTACTTTGTGCCACTGATCTGGATGCTGGGATGATGGCGCTGAACATGTAGAGGAGGTTCCTGCTCCCATGGAGCTTGCTCTTTAGGACAGAGAAACAGAGAGTCAATAGAGAACATATAATTTCAGATAGTGTAACGATGAGGGTGGCTGTGGGAGGGGGTACTTTAGATGGGGTTGGTCAGGGCAGCCCTCTCAGAGGAGGTGATTCTTGAGCTGAGATGAAGACAAGAAAGAAGCACCATGCAGAGACCTGAGGGCAGATTCCAGAGAGAAAGGCAAAAGCCCTGAGGTGGGCTCAATGGAATGTGTTTGAAGATCAAGTGCTCCCTGTTGCCAGAAAGTAATGGGCAAAGGGATGGGAAGGGGAGATAAGTGAGCACAGCAGGAACCAGTGTTGGTGGGATATTGGCTCTTCATCTGTGTTCCTGGACCTCCATAAGATCCACGGGTGGAATCCAGGGCTCCACAAACTTGCATGAGAAAAAACACATTTTCGTCTTCACTCACATCTAAATGAAATTTAGCATCTCCTTTGATTATGAATGCAGGGAAAGGAGAAAACCCACAGTTGCAGCAGGAGTATCTGTGACTTTCATAACTAGAAACCACAGATCTCTTCATATCAAATTACATTTGCTGCAGACAACCCTGAGATGTTTGTTCCTCACTACTTCAAAATTACGATAGCTATTGAAACGGCCACCACATTGTGCGATTTGTTGTTAATAGTGTAGCACATATATTACTGTAGCATACGTTTTTTAAATTTTAACTTTATTTCAATATGAATGGTGGTTGCTTTTATACTTATATGTATTTTATTTCAAACATTCTAAGACCCCATAGGTTTCACCAGACCGCCAAAGGGAATCTGTGCCCCAAAAGGTTTAGAACCTGAGAGCCATGTAGGGCTTTATTCAAAGGACAAAAGTAACTGCTGAAAGCTTTTAAGCAGGAGCGTGACTTATGTGGTATTTTTTAGAGCTCACCCTAGCTCTGTCCACTACTGTGCTACCTATTTTACAGATCTTCATATTAAATAACATTCTGAGGACAAGGGGGCTTAAGGTGACGTGACTTGGTCGAAGTCAGACTCTCAGGAAATGTGGAGGAGCAGGGGTTCAGACTGTGCTGTGTCTGGTTCTAAAGCCTGTCCTCTTTCCACTACATTACTGCTTCCCACAGTTTTCCACCAAAATACCCTCAGGGCAGGAGAACAAACTTGTGACCCCAGGTCTCCGAGGACATGGTCAAAACCATTTTCCACAATACATAATTTGTTTGGAGTCTTCATGGGTTACCTTAGATATCAACGCAAATTTTTTAGCCATTGTATTCTGTAATATATTGCATATGTTATTTTAATACAAAATTGTTTTTACTTATTGAGTATTGAACAAACAATAGCAGAAAGACGTGCCCCTTTTATATCATGGCTTCACCTCCTTACTGACTCATAGTCTTAATCTTGGGTGAGACTATGTGTTTCCCTGTTTGAGAAGTTGGGTCTGGCACCAGAGTACCGACCAAAGGTTAGCCCTCTTCTGAATGCCTGTTGATGGATGGGTTGAACAGCTTCTAAAGTTGGGTTATGGGAAGGAAAAGCACTTTAAAGAATCACAGTCATGGTAATTGATTCTTTGCAAAACATGGCTAGTTGGATAGAGCGATGCTGTAGGCTCAGCCGAAAAAGTGTCTTATTCAAAACAGAGGTGACATCCAGCCAGTAAGGGAAGGAGGCCGATCTGTCAGCACCCCAACCACAGAGGTTCTGTGTGAATGCTCCCTGCATTGGCTTAGACGCCACACCAATCCACTTGTCATGATCAATGTCACATATGCACATGAAGATTAAAAGTAGATGGTGTTTTTGCTATTGCAGTTCAGTAACTTATCAAAACATTGGCATTGTTTTGAAAGAGGGTGATGTTTAAGTTGTAAATGTTATTAATCTGCATGACAATGAGAGTAAGGCCCCTCCAACTCAATTAGTACCTTCCGTCTTCCTATAGCAAAAGGTTAATAGATCTCTCAACTCAATAAAATAAATCATAATAGACAACTGAAAATTCTGTGATCATTTATAATTTTATGTTGATTTATTTTAGTGCATTTATTTCCTTTAGTTATTAGCTTTTATGGCCTTTTTATGATTAGTTTGTTTCTCAATCTGTCACACAGGGCAATGACATTTTAGTTCTGAAAATTAAGAATAATAACAACTGTTTTGTCTTAAATTATAAGCTTTTAGAGACCTGAGAACAGGTGTATGCAGTATTTTTATACAATACCTAGTGGAGCACTGTGGGAAGTTAATACTTAATAAAATCCTTGTGATGAAATGAGTTAGTCAGTTACCTCTAGTGGATCCACTGTTGGATGAATTGAAAAGGAGAAGGTACTTTTGAGGCAATCATTTCTGTCCTCAGGCAGCTTTTAGTCCAAAGGAGAAAATAACAGCTTAAGGTGTAATATCCAAGACAACTGAAATTTATAGTTGACACTCTCTGTGTCTATTTTATTTTAAAATATCTTTCTATTATTGGATTATAACTGTAACGATTTAAGTTGGAAATGCCATTGGACTTAAAGTTCAGTCTCCTTTTTTTTTTTTTAATTAATTTAATTTTTAAATTTACATCCAAGTTAGCATAAAGTGCAACAATGATTTCAGGAGTAGATTCCTTAATGCCCCTTACCCATTAGCCCATCCCCCCTCCCACAACCCCTCCAGCAAGCCTCAGTTTGTTCTCCATATTTATGAGTCTCTTCTGTTTTGTCCCTCTCCTTGTTTTTATATTATTTTTGTTTCCCTTTCCTTATGTTCATGTGTTTTGTCTCTTAAAGTCCTCATATGAGTGAAGTCATATGATTTTTGTCCTTCTCTGGCTAATTTCACTTAGCATAATACCTTCTAGTTCCATCCACATAGTTGCAAATGGCAAGATTTCATTCTTTTTGATTGCCGAGTCATACTCCATTGTATATATATACCACATCTTCTTTATCCATTCATCCGTTGATGGACATTTGGGCTCTTTCCATACTTTGGCTATTGTTGATAGTGCTGCTATAAACGTTGGGGTACACGTGTCCCTTCGAGACAGCACACCTGTATCCCTTGGATAAATACCTAGTAGTGCAATTGTTGGGTCATAGGGTAATTCTCTTTTTAGTTTTTTGAGGAACCTCCATACTGTTTTCCAGAGTGGCTGCACCAGCTTGCGTTCCCATCAAAGTTCAGTCTCCTTAGTGTGACGTACATCCTCTGAGATCTGACCCTGTCTTCTTTTGCACCTTACTTATTGGCACTTCCCCACAGACCCCCTTCACTGCCACCATCCTGACCTCCAATGTTCCTTGCCTGTAGGCCTTAGCAAAAGTCGTTTCCATCTCCTCCTCAGACACCTGGCCCTCATTCACTTCCATTTCAGGAGCCCTTTCAGAGGAATATCTCCTCTCTCTTTCCTCCTGCCCTACCTGAATTCTTTGCCCTTCTCCTTTTAGCTTCAGCAGGGCTCTCTGCATTCTGCTCCAAAACCACTATGCAGATTGCAATGGTTAGCTCTGTCTTCTCGCCATGAGACTATGTGCTCCTTGGGGGCAGGGATTGGGCCCCTCTTATCTTCATATTCTTGGATTTGACACAGAGTTGACCCCCAAATACAGTTAGACAAATGAATGACTAATGAATGAATGAACATGCCTACTTGAATAGTTAAGTTCTTTAGAGACTGCATTTCCCATTCATGATATTTTGCAAAATCTCAGGCCTTCTTAAAAACTGAAATATAGGCTAATGGAATTGTCATCTTATTTTAGTACTCTCTTTGCTATTAAATAAAGCAAGTTTTAAATTGCTTCTAAAAACAGAAAGTAGGGTTGCTTAGGTTGACTGACTACCTGTAGTTCTGCAAAAAAGCAGCATCTTCATAAGATGGTTGTCAAAGACAGGTGGCTTCAGGAAGGTGTCCTCATAACAAATGAGGTCCTTTGGTGAGTAAAACTCGTCATATCCTGATGTACCAAAAAAAGAAAAAAAAAGAAATAAAAAAAAAGAAGAACCCAAGAACCCAAAGGAAGAAAAAAACAATCCCCATATCTCACTTTGTTAAGGAAAGATACCCAGAACAAAATTTTTACACTAATCAGGGAACGTATTATTTGGGATATAGTCACTTTTTACAACTCTTTTCTAAATGACATATTTTTTAGGAAGTTCAACACTAGAAACTCATGGATGAGTTAAGGATATAGGGCTCAGTTGTTACTATTATATTATTTCTCATACAAAACACTAGATTATCAAGCTAAATTGACTTATAAAATTTTATATGTAATTGTCAACTAAGAAAAAATTATTAGAACTGACATAGGCAAACTTTTTAGTCAGATATTTTCATGCATTATTATAAATCAGTTTAAATAGAATACAATTCTGCAGTACAATTTGGTGATGGAAAGCAGAGGGGATCCTTGCTTGTAAAATGGGGTTACAAAATATTTGCTGACTGTCCAGTTATGAACTGATATCTAATTCCAACAAAGAGTGATCCCTATGCAACTTTAGGGAACCATGTATGCTTGGGAAGTGATCTCGAGTAAGGTAAGGTTGTGGAGTTTGGAGACAGAGGCAGAGATTATTAGCCCCCCAGTTACTAACTGAGCAGTCAGGAGCAAGTCACCTAACTTTTCTGGGCCTCAGTTTCCTAACCTGTAGATTGGACATGGTAATAATACCACTTAACAAAGTCAGCAAATACAAATTGAGCTTTATGAGCTCTGAATCATGTAAACTATAAAAGATCTTGGGGAGCTCATCTGTTTATTTTACAACTTAAAAAATGGAAGAGGAGCTCTAATTAGCATTTTTGTCTGGAACTCAAAATATAAACTCACATAGAATTGAGATTAGAAAAAAATAAATAAATAAAAATCCCAAATGAGAAAAAGAACATAAAACTGGACTTGACTTTTTCAAACTTTTATAGCTATTGCTAAGCTTCACAAAAAATAAGTGAGGCTAGAAAACAGAATGGTATGGAAATGGGGAATAGTTTAGTCTAGAATATACTTGTTGGGATATACCACTTATTGTAAATAGCTTTTAGAGCTGGTAAAGTTATAGAGTTAAATTGGGTTGTAAACAGTAATCATAGAGAGTCACTAAAATGAAGAAGGAAGAATAGAAGAGCCTCTAGTCCACTGTGGGGACAGAAAGGGGTCATCTCAACATTTCTACAGATGACTGAGGTAGACTGTGTGTCCTAGAGTCTGTCCTCAACAGATGGGCAGATGTCTCATTTTATCTTTTTTTTCCCTGTAACTATCTTGATCTGTGTTTTCACAAAGTACTAAAATATAGTTCAAGGCTTTATGTGGAGTGGAGTATGATCAGAAAAACCCAAGCATTTGATTAAAGAAATTTTAGCAGGATCAGAGCATCTGTGAAATATTAACTTCATTTAACAGAGAACTCATTTCATAGGATGTGGAATAGTTTTAATGATACACTGTTGTGTTTGTTTTTTTTTAATTCCAGTGTAGTTAACATACAGTATTATATTAGTTTCAGGTGTATGATACACAGTTGTTTTTAAAGACCAAATCACGCAAGCTTTGAGGCAAATCTTAATTTCATAATTTTGTAGGAGTGTTTAAATCAGTTGAGCCCAGTCCTTGAATTCGAACAGCAAAAACACAAACCACACAAACAGCTTCCAAGTTTCACCACAGACAGGTTCTTGTCATCATTTTCTCATAGGAAAGGGTCATTAAATTTCCCTTTCAAAGGAAGGAGAAACATTGACAATAGTTATTGCCTAATGCTTATGTACAGAACTGCTGTTATTGTTGCTTGGCAACCAGAAGAGATTTGACAGGGAGTCTAAAGGAACTGAATGAATAAATGGAAATGTCAGCATCAGTTTCAGGGGATAAGAAGAAATTTACTATTGCAGGATTAGCATCACATTGCTTTTTCTAGGTTACATGATTGGAATTCACAGTGTTTCTGTTCGGCTTCTCCTGCCCCCCTGCTTCCAGCCTTTTGCTATAAAAGGAGCCCCTTTTGCACTATGGTTGAGAGGTATATGTAAACAGAGATGGTTAATGCTAAAATATACAAGAACACACCAAAAATTAAGACTTTGGGCAGCAGGGAAGAAGTTACCTCTGTTGGCAATCTTTGGAATTTATGGGCGCTTCACCAATACTCTAGCTGTTTCTCACAATGATCCTTCATATTAAATTATCCAGTTGGTACAGATTTTTTTAGAAAATGACAAGGCTACAATGGTTTTCTCTCTTCTGACCTTGAGCACTAAAAATCTATCCAGATACGTTAGATTAGATGAGATGAGATTAGATGGATTCAGCACTTAAAAGTGTGCTGCTTGCATTATTATTAAAGCTTCTCTTTCTCTGTACATCATTTCTCTACAACTTGATTACATGCTCCTTATAAACACAAATGGACTTTTAATTTAGTTGTGTACCCAATGACTCCTTAATAGCAGTATCATAGACCTTATGCCCCTAAAATATTTGTTAACCAATATAAAGCTAAATAACTGAGCCAAGATTCTGTAATGGAGGTCCTCAGCCATGAGGAAGAAGGGAGGAAAGAGTGGACGATGTCTCCCTCATTTGGGGCAAGCATTAGAATGTCAGTGGGGAAAGACAGGAGTAATTAGAAAAAGCCTGTTTGTGTTTGTTCGAGTCCTCCAAGAGGTAGATGCCAGATGATTAGAGGAGCAAGAGATTTCTTAGAGGTAGGAGAAGGGAGGGAGTGCTTATAAAAAGAGAGAGGAAGCATGAGCAAGCAGAGAGAGTCTACACACTGCGTGCAGGTCTGGTGTCTTTGAAAGAAGAGAGAGATGAAGGGAAAGTCGGGTAGGAAGAGTCTGAGCTTGGAGTGTGGTTTGAAGGATGTTTCCGCGGAAGGGGAGTCCTGAGGCCAAAGCTGTCGACTGGAAGGGTCCTGTATCCCTTGGGAATGATCTTCCACCACCATCTACCATCACAATCACTGGCTGGGAGCATCCTGTGGGGAGCGTGGCTTGGGTTCAGCTCCACTTCCCACAGAGAGAGATTTCCATGGTACCACAATATTTGAGCATATAGCAAACATTTATAGTAAAAAATGAAATTGAAATACCTATTTTGAAATTCAATCGTATAAGAGAAAAGCATGAGATTTATATGTTCATTGAAAAGAATTAATAGAAAGTTTGAGAACCATTGTTAATTAGTAAATTAAAATGCAAACTCCAGAATCCTCCTTCCCTTAGCAAGCTGAGCCATACTGCCACTAGTATAGGGGTTCTTAACTTCTTGGACCAATGATGATTTGTGGGTCCCATTTTCTATTAAAAATGTAGTCTATTTGTAACATGTTCATTCTACTGAAAAAACTGTGTGTCCTTTGGTAGACTGTGTAACCTCTCTGGACTTCAGTTTCTTTATCTGCCAAATGAGAGAATTCATGTAGAGGATTTCCAAAACCCTCTCCAACTCTAACGTTGGGTGAATTCATGGTCCTTCCCACCTGTGTCTTATAAGACTGGAAAAGGGGACTGCGTCATGGATCAGAGACCATGGAGGCAGTCTTAGCTGTGATACAAATTAGCTGCCTCAATTCAAAAGTAGGACATAACCTCTCTGTACCTGCTTTCTTGTAAAATAAAGGAATTTGATTAAACCAGCCCTATGCTCCATTTGTTGTTCACTAGTAGGGCATTTCTAATGCCACACTGTCTACAGACCCTTCAGAACTCTGCTTCTCAATCCTTGAAGATAATTACCAGTAAAAATGTATTGAAATGATGATGGGGATCAGTTATATAACTTAAAGTTAACAGTTTTTCTCTTATTGTGGTAAGAACACTTCACATGAGATCTACTCTCTTTAAGCATACAATGTGTTATTGTTGACTGTAGGCACAGTGTCACACAGCACATCCCTCGAACTTAATCGTCTTGCATAACTGAAACTTTATACCTGTTGACAGCAACTTCTCATTTTCTTTTCCCCCAGACTCTGGCCACCCTTGTTGTTACTCTCTGCTTCTATAGGAGTTTGGCTGTTTAGATACATCATATGGTGGAGTCATGCCATATTCGTCATGTGTCTGACTTATTTCCCTCAGCATAGCGTCCTCAAAATTCTTCCCTGTTGTCACATATGAGAGGATTTCCTTCTTTTTTAAGGCTACTACTATTCCATTGCAGTACATACCACATTTCTTTATCCACTTATCCATCAGTGGACATTTGTTCACGTTTGGCTTTTTTATTGGCTGAGATTGTAATTTCAGCTCTTCAACTAAGGCTGAATGTGCAAACAAGTTTTAACTTTCTACTGCTTTTAGAGGAAAAGCAAGTGAAACTCATTAAATTATGGGGAAAACAAAATCTAATCAGTCAGATGATAATTTTTACTGATGTTGAAACCAGCCTGTGTGTTTTGACTTGGTCAAACCCATTGGAATTAAAACATAGTATGTAGGTGAACAAGTACACTTCCCCCAAAGTGAGTGCTCCTGGTTCCTGTAGTGTTCAGACAGTCTCCTTACTTCATGCCAAATGAAGAAATATCCAAAGTTGATATAATTTAGAGATTAATTTAACTCCTCTATTCTGGTGTTGACTAATGGGTAATTAACTTTTTCATTCTGGTATTGATTAACTGGTAATAGTGACTTATATCTCCGTGGTACTCTTTATCTGAAAAGTTCTGTGAATGAGCAGAGGGAAAAAAAATCCATGGGGAAAGTAGACTTCATTAATTACCTTTTTCCCCCAAAGTGGAGAGCTTAAATTCCAAAGAAAGGGAGTAATGATTTTTACTGAATATTCTAAATTAGAAGCAGAAGATCAATTAAAAGCACCTTACTTTTCTATTCTGATTAAAATCTCAAAACCAAAATTCCCTGTAAAAATAACATTGCCCCCCTTTTTTTGTGTCCTCACTAATAAGTCCAAATGTGGAATTCATCAGAGAAAATAACTAGACAGAATATTTACCCAAGTCCTAACACGGTGTGGGTGTAACAGGCTGGCTGAAAACAGGCTTCCAGTGGGCTCAGGGGCTCACCCTGCCCTAAGTTTTGTGCAAATCTAACTGGCAGTTCTGGGAAAATATGAGGGATCGAGCACAAGTACAGTAAACATGCAGGGAGACACTGAATCCATGCTAGCTAAATGGATAAAATGAAATGTGTATGAAGCTCATTCCTTGTTTCAATGTGGATTACAGGGGCCAGTGCTGCTAACAGCAGCCATTTGATATATATTTTTTAAACCTACAAGTGTCAGATTAAAGGTCAGAATTCTACAATGAAAAATTTATCATGGACTAAATTAAAAGATTTAAGACATTTGGTTATCTGATTTTAATTTGACTATTTCTTTAGATGGGAAAAAAGTCCATGTGAGTATCTCTTGGTCTACAAGTCATCAGGTTATTTCTAGAAATTAGAGAAGTTGTATAACTTTAAGATACCAATTTTCATTTAGTATTATAACAACAGTTAAATTAATTTGCTTTTTCTTCCCTCAAATGTACAGTGACTTTGCAAGGTATAGATCTAGAATTGATGGAAAGAAATCTGGGTGGTGGTGGTTGTTTTCAACCCTTTGAGTAGATTGTATTCTCCAATAGCTATAACAATATTTCTCCCATTGAGAAGTGGGGTCTGTGCCCCTCCCCTTAAAATTAGGTAGGTTTTTGGAACTAGCTGACCAGGACAGTAAAAAGGAGGTAACACCATGTGACTTCTGAAGCTCGGTGGTTCAGCTTTTTTTTTTTTTACTAGTTGGGACACCCGTGCTGGTCCCCTGGGCTGCCGTAGAAACAGTCTAACTGTTCTAAGCCCACCATGCCGTGGGGAAGCCCAGACTAGCCCACAAGGAGAGGCCACACGGAGAATGCCTGAGATACATAAATACAGAGAGATGCCCAGCCAGACCCCACCTGCAGCTGCATTCCTCTGCCTGACTCTACTAGCTCCTCCATCTACATACACGAGACCCCAAGCCGGACCCACTCAGCTGAACTCCTCCCAGATTCATGACCCACAAAAATGTTGAAAAATTACAGGTTGCTGTTTTTTTTTTTTAATTCTTTTTTAACGTTTATTTATTTTTGAGACAGAGAGAGACAGAGCATGAACAGGGGAGGGGCAGAGAGAGAGGGAGACACAGAATCTGAAACAGGCTCCAGGCTCTGAGCTGTCAGCACAGAGCCCGACGCGGGGCTCGAACTCACGGACCGTGAGATCATGACCTGAGCCGAAGTCAGACACTTAACCGACCAAGCCACCCAGGCCCCCCTACAGGTTGCTGTTTTTAAACCACAAAGTTTTGGGGTGACTTTTTATGAAGCAGTAGATAACTGGAATGCCCTCTCTAAAAGTAAAACTGTCCTAAACTAGAACTGATATTTTTGAAGTTATAATGATGCGTAAATAATGGAGGTGTGGGCGGCTAGATAGTGCATTCAGGTAAATGAGTTGATAGGTGAGCAGTTATACCTAAAAGGAGGTCTGTCCCATGCCACTTTCTTTTTCTTCCACACTGCCCCACCCTATCTATGACTTCCCATATCTCTCATTCATGGTTCTCAGAGTCTGGATAGACATTAAAATCACTAAGAAAACAAAAAAATAATCAATAACCAGGCCCAGATTTAATTGTTGGAGATGGGGCCTGGGTGTAGGAATATTTTTTAAATTCACCAGGTAATTTCAGTTTGCAGTCGGGGCTGAGAACCAATATTTGATGCTGACAGTGCCCAAATCTGTTTTCTTGGCTCAGTTCTTCCTTGGAGCTGCAGATTCAGAGGTTCAGCTGCTCTCTAAGTATCTGGATATGTGGATACCTCAAGAATAGTGCTCCATCTCTACCATGGCTCCTCATCTCTCAGATGACACCGCTATCCACATAAATGTTCAAGTCAGAAACCTGGGTCATCCATATTCCTTTGTCCTCCTCGTTCTTCGCATCTCCTTACACACAAATCAGTCACTTCCTCCCAACTAATTTGTGAGTTATTCTTTAAACTGCCCCGTCTTGGTCTATTTTCTGTTCCCTGGACACTGCATTAGAATCCTGCCATCCACTTGACCTCCTCCTGCTAATCCACATAGAGACCACAGTGACCTTCTCGAATATGCAAATATCACTCTCCTCTTCTGAGTAAAACCGTTCAATGGCTTGCCCTCAGAATAAGGCTCAAAATTAGAAGATGGCTGGCAGGGCCCTGCACATCTTTGCCCCATGCCTTTCAATCCAGCTTCATCCAAAATCCCCTTCCTTTGAACCTTTAATGCTCCCACAATCCTGGACCATCATTGCTTTGAACGTGCTCCTAGTCACTCTGTCCTGTCCATTAACAGATGTTGTGTGCTTTTCTTGGAACACTCCCATCTCTTCCCCCCTGACCCCTCTGGGTCTTAATCACCCTTCATCCTCAGTTCTCAAGTGGGGGTTTCCCTGACTCTAGATTAGGATAGGTTCTCCTGTTATCAGCACCCAAAGCATCTTTATTTCCCCTTCTGTAGCATTCATCAACCATCTGCCTTCCTACACTATAAACTCCAAAGCTGGTCAAGGAATGTATCTGTCACCACCTACAGTCCAGCTTTTAGCATAGTCTGTACATTGTGACTGACTGAATGAATAAACAAATGAACATGGATTAGGAGGTAAATATTAGCTCTGAAGGAAGTTCTTGTAGTAATACTCTGGCTTTTGTACTTGGCTCTGGCCATCCAAATTCAAATCAATTTGGATAAGATATACAAGATCTCAACTAATTTAAAAAATGATGCAAGGTCAGAAGGAATGGCTAATGCACTCCCTGATTTTGGTGGCGAAAGCGAGGTTCTAAAGGCTAACAGCTGGCTTGAGGGATAGGTCAGAATTTACAGACTGAAATTTAACAAAGGTGAATGCAAAATCCTACACTTGCATTCTAGTTGGTGCACAAGTACGGAACAGGGGACACTGGTCACAGAAACAACCTAGGGTGTGTTAGCAGCAAAGTAAGCTCCATCTCAGCCAGTAATTGGTGTGGCTCCTAAAAGTGTTTGTGCCATCTTAGATTCCTTTAATGGATAAATGGAGCCCAACCAGGACAGGTGCAGGTCCCACAGTCCTCTGCTCAGATCCAACCACTTCAGGAACAATAAGCTTCTTTTATAGAAGCACATTTCAGTCATACACTTAGAGGAGCTTGGCCAATGTGGTAAAAGCTTGGGAAGCACAGCTGATTTAAAAAAAAAACAAACTGCTGAAGAACATACATTTACTCTATAACAGATGGAATTCTGGGGCATACTTTTGGTTCCTTGAAAAAAGTGAAGGGCTGGTCTTTAGGAAAAGGATTATATTTACACTCTGGAAGACGAGGACCACGGACTGGAAGTATCTAACATCCTCTCTCTGGCCACATCCTTTTTATAATGACCTTTCTCAGCCTCTTGCTCTCTTTGACATCTGCTCTGGGTTCTCAACAGGATCTTTCATCCCTCAGCCTCTCCCTACTCCCAGTCCATCCTCCCTCTTCATAGACCACAGATGCCTTGATCGGCTGCATTTATGATTCTCATGCCCCATATCCCTGAGCTCTAGGATGTCCTAGTGTGTTCCTTAGAGTTTATAACCTTGAATCGTTTCTTTTCTCTGCTCTGGGCTTACTGAACAGTCTAGGGAAAATCATGACAAATCTGCACTATCCAACATTCATGGTTGCTCACTCCTGCTCAGCATTCTTCCACGTATAGAGGCCACTCCCATCACCTTCCCATAAGGCAGCTCTAAGCCTGTTCCCACTTTTTAAGCCCTGAAGCAAGCTCTAACACTCTCACTTAGGAAATAGTCTCCTTACATTTTCCTCTTCACGATCTCAAATTTCCATTATATCTTCACTTTCTTAGAATTTGAGAATGAGAGAGAAGAATCTCCACTCCTTTCCAAACTTTGTTTTTCCACATGGATTTTGATACCGTTTTCCTTCATTTCCTCCAGGACTTTGTTTCAGAATTCACCTCCTGTCTTTCCTCTGCTCAAATCCTTTCTCATTGCCGGCTCCTTCCCTTGGTCAGATAAGCACACTCAACCATTTTGGGGAGATTAATTGTACAGTGATTGTTTTAAGATGGATTGGGGAGAGGAGAAACCAAGCCAGAGAATCCAATCAGAAAGCTTTTTCCAGAGTCCAGGTGAAAAGCAAAGGGAACCTGTTGGGGGTAGTGAAAGAGAGCAGAGAGAACATGTGAAATCAGATGATTTCTTTGTCAAAATGATCCTTGAGCTAGTTGTTATTTATGATTTTGCCTTATTTTCCCACTGTTTTGTCAGTTCCTGGAGGCAAAGATTGTGTCAGATTCATGTCACTTTACCTCACAAAATCTGGCTTGAATGAATAGTTAGAATTCCCTCAAAATATGTGTGTGTGATGGGGGAACAGGATGGTGTATTTTTTTTAAAAGCGATTAGTTGGTGAGCAAGGGAAAGACATCTCCATTTTAAGAAGAAGAACGGTGTAGACCTTCACTCCTCAAATTGTGGCCCATTGTACTAGCTTCCCTTTGTTGTAGCAAATCACCACAAATTTAGTAGCTTTAAATAACATGATTTAATAACATTGATTATCTTACATTGATGGAATTGGAAATCCAGATGGTTCTTATTGGGCTAGAATCAAGATGTTGGCAAGGGCTATGTTCCTCTCTGGAGGCTGTAGGTGCAGAATTTGTTTTCTTTCCTTTTCCAGCTTCTGGAAGCTGCCTGCACTCCTTGGTCATGGCCCCATTTCATCTTTGGACTTAGCAGTGGCTGGTCAGGTCTTTCTCACATTGCATACTCCGACATTGACTTTCTTCCTCCTTCCACTTAGAAGGATGCTGTGGTTATAGTGGGCCCACTGAGATAATCTGGGATAATCTCCCCATTTCAAAGTCAGCTAACAACCTTAATTCTATGCAATCTTAATTTGTATGTAACCTAACATATTCATAGGTTCTAGGGGACTGGGGGCGTGTATGTCTTTGGGGGCCATTATTATGCCAACCACATCTGCGGACAAGCAGCATGTATATCCCCTGGGAGCTTATTAGAAATGCAGAATTTTGGGCTCCACCCCAAGCATCTGAATCAGATTCTGCATTCTGATCAGATTCCTAGATGATGTGAATGTACTTTAAAGTTTGAGAAGGCACATCTCATTTTTTTCCACCTTCAAATCTTCATTATTCCTTCTAATCCTGGTTTCCTGCCAAAAAGAAAAAAAAAAAAGTTAATTTTGATTTGTACCCCTGGTGTTAATTCCCAAAAAGTCAGCCAAGTAGAACATGACAACACCTCATGCATATTTTTTTTTCTGCTGGCAGAAAGTAGATGTTAGAAAAGGCAATTAAATTATAGCATTATCCATGATGCCAGGATACTGGTCTACAAAGAGTATTTTCTTCCTCAAGAAGATTCTTGAGAGAACTGCCTTCATTAGTGTGTGGATATTAGTGGTCCAGCAAGTGAAGCAAAACATACACAGATGAGCTGTGTTTAAGGCATCTCTGAACGGCTCAGCATTTGAGAAATGTGACCAAAGCTGATTATAAAATTCCTTTCAAAGTTGCAAGAATGGCAAACCCATAAATAACTCTGGTTCTCACTGGTGTACAAAGGAGGTTGCTGGCTGTTTGACTGCTGTCCTTAGGGTAGGGGATAGGATGGAGCGACAACACTTCAGGCTCCTCAGGGCTAGGACCAGCCATGTACACCACATACATGGTATATAGCCATATACCATCCTCCTGGTACCTAGGAGGCACTCCGTTCACTTTGGGCTGGAATACTTTTTAATCCTGTAATACTTTACACTGAATTTCAGAAACGCACTGGGGGGGAAATGGACAAATAAAACTGTAATATTTCAGTGGCCATATTACTAGGCTTCCTACTTCCTTTAGTTCATTCAGTTGTACATTCATCGATCATCTTCTGATGCCACCCATTGTTCTAGACCCAGTAGATTTATAAATGCGATCTCTCTCACTCAGGGGCTCATGTCCCAGGGGGACAAATAGTCACATACGTAATTATGCCAACACAAGTTGCTAGAAGAGGTATGTGAACAAGGCTCATGGGCCTTCTCCGTTCTGTCCTTCACATTCCAACTGGATTTACCTGTAAAGTCGTCCGTTTCTCCCTTTTGCCAATTGAATTGATTATTTGGCTTTATTATTCTTATTTCCAGCCCTGGCTGCTAGTGTTGTGTCTAGCACTTGCTGCTTATTGTAGAAAGTGAAACCCTCTCAAACTAGTGCAAGTAAAAGAAGTTATTATAAAGGTCTGGGGTAGGGTCTTATGGGACTTCAAGAAGAGCTAAAGAAGCAGGCAAGGCAGGAAGTGAGGCAGCTCCAGAACAGCCCCTCTTCATCCCTATTTTCTTCTCTCCCTTTGTATGAAAAAGTCCAGACTCCCAAGGCAGAGACTCTGATTAGCCCACTTGGCTTTTCTGCCAGGTTGCTTCCTGACCTCAGTGATCTTTGTCACTACATTCTGATTGCTTCCTTCATATCACTCACTTAGTATGAGTTGCAGTAATACACATTTTAAATTTATATATTCACTTCTCTTTTCCTCTATGGGTTTGTAATGACAGTATCTGTTTCGTTAGTGCTATATCCAGCCACTAGTATGGTACTCGATCACAGAAAGCATTTGGTGAGTAAATAAAGAATGAGCAGGCCAGAAGAGGGGAAGCAGTGATGGGCTTCCTTATGGTACATCAGCTTGCAGGTGAGGGAGGGCTTCAGGAGAGCCTCGGGTCTGCTGACTGCTCAGTGAGGCTGTACAGGAAGGTTCTTAAGGAGAGAGGTATACAAATAAATTTTCACCAGCACCCTAGCCACATATTCTGTCCATTTCAAAGACGTGCCGATTTTTACACCTAGACGGACCCTTCTCCTTCATGGCCCAGTGTAAATGTGCCAGCCCTTTTCTTTTTAAAATTTATTGAGCAGCTAATATGTGCCAAATTCTATATCCAACACTTAACATGCATCATCTCTTTTCATTTTTACTGAGACTCTAGCAGGTCATATCCTCATTTTACAGCTGCAAAACCAAGTTTTGACAGTTTAAACAGTTCATCCAGGGTCCTAGAGCTAGGATGGAGCAGGGCCAAGATTAGAATACAGGTTTGTTTCAATTCAAAGCTCCTAAGACATTTAGCTGTCTCCTCTGTAATCTGCCTTCTCCAGGCAAACTTTACTGGTTCTTTCTCTGGAGTACCACAGTACCTTGTTCATAAAGACAGCACGGGGTTACTATACACTTTCAGGTGTAAACGGTTCTGGCTCCACTGCTACACTGTCCCCTTCAGGGCAGGAACTGTATCTGTTCCCCTCTGTGTTCTCTGTGCCTGTCACTTAGTGGGGGCTCAACCAACATCTGTCTGCTGGGCTGACCTTTGGAATGATAGGCACTTACTATGTTATTTTATATTTTTAAAATTTCACAAAATACGGTACCTAAAATGATCAGATCTCATAAATATTCCTCCCATCTCTGTTATTGAAATTTAGAGGACATATACACATTCTCCTACCCATATAATGTTTAGGTCACATCACAGTCACCTGACCTCCACCCCCATATTATTGTGGATGGCAAACGCAGAGTGATAGGATGGCCCAAACCTGCTCACAGAATAGGCCTTTGACCCAAAACAGCAGCTAGATACAGCTACAAGTTGGCATTGTCTCACTCAGCAAATAGTTGTTAAATACCTACACATGCACATGATCAGTCAGGCAGGGTGGGCATGTTGACTATGCAGAGGTGTCTGAGCGGAGGACTCTTGCCCTCATGCCGCTTACCATCTAGTAAGCACGGCATGTACACACTCAGCATGTAGGGTAGAAGACGCTAAGTGTAAAGAGACACCTGCTGATAAGAGCCGTGGGAATTGTAAGGAGGCAGGGTGACTTCTGGCAGGGCTAGTGGAGAAGGACCCCACGGAATACGTGGAACTTCAGCTGGACTCTAAGATTCGGACAAGCAGACACCTCTCCTGTCAAGGACAAAGCTCACAGGGGTGGGGGGGGGGAGCCAACACTGGGCAGAGCGAGAGGGGTGTTGGGAAGGGCAGGCTGGAGCTGCTGATGGCCATGAATGCTCAAATGTAGAGATTTAGCTTTCTTCTCAAGAAAGGGAGTAGAATGGCCATGATTATACTTTAGGAAGTGCAGTCTGGCAGGAACCTCGGAATGAATTTGCAGAGGAGACGCCGGAAGCAGAGAGAGTAGTTATTTTATGTTTATTTGATAATACTGGGTCTCTACTGATCACACAGCTGTGTAGGTGGATTGGAACCGTTTTTGAAACTCAGACACAGTCTAAGTGACTCATCAGTAAGCCAAGAAGAATTTCTAAGAGTCATCACAGACAGGTTCAAAAAATGCACAGTGTGAATGAGGAAATCTGCTAACAGCTCTTAAAGCAGACAGCGCAAGTCCAGGGGAGGGAGGTTAATGTGGGAAACTGAAACTGAGCAGCGTCTGTGAAAGCCACTCTGCCTGGCTGCTCAGCGCAGGCGAAATGCCAGCAGGGCGGGCCTGAGGCAGAACGGGGCAAAGCCTGCCCGGCCAGATAGAAAGCCCCAGAGAGAGGAAGGCAGGAGAGATTAAACTGCTGAAGGTAAAATCAAAACAACTTCTGAGATGCAAAAGGCGGATTTCTCAATTGCAAACTGAATTTGCCAAACCGGATTTAAATTAGTAGAAGCCAAACAAGGGAACGATTTGAGAAAGGTAAAGCTGTTGCTAAATGAACCGCTACCTAGCGGTCCCGACGGTCGCCCAGCAGCCTGCACTGCCGCCTGCTCCACCCCTCCTGGACCGCTCTGTTTGTGGCGTGAGAACCCTGGAGGGATGCAGTCAAGTGCAGCTTCAAACAGTGGGCTTCGACGTGAAGCTGCAGCAGCAGGCACACCAGCTTGGGCTGTGGCAGTGGAGTAAAGGCTGTATGTCTGAAGCAGCCCCAAAAACAACCTCTGCGAAACAGTCACTGCAGGCGTGAATTTTATGAGTTCCCCGTATGCAAACTACCATTAGTCACGCATTGATTGATCCATTCCTCCAGGAGCTTCATTTCCAAATGCAAAGGCAGCCTTTCAATACAACCTCACTATAACACTGCCTTTGTCATCCACTCCTTATTTTTAAAGCTACTTCATAATGAGATCTTTTTTTAGATTTAAATGCTTAGACCCTTTATAACTCTGCTGCGTCATGAATAGGGACCCTGTGAGGTTCCTGTATTTTTATGTGCACGTATAAGCACGCAGAATTTCTCCATCTTTCTCAAAGACATTTTCATTGGAAAGTAGACGTAGTGAATTTATAAATAAGAGGGTGGAAAAACAATACTCCCTTCACATTAGCCAAGCCCTGGGATTAAAGCAAACACAGAGCTTGGCCCAGAAATACAACTAGAATTCAACATTACTATGGAATACCTAAGAATAGGCAGAAATTCTTTTTTCCCATTTCTTTAAAACTTGACATTCCTATCTTAAGTATCTTCCTCTGAGAATTGTGTGCAATATTCATAGTTAGATTTAGTATCAGAACTCAGTTATTGACAATTTTCTTAGGATATGTTCGGAGCTAGAATATATAAAATGACAAGGATAGATGTTTTCTGTATCTGACCGTGGTTTTATTTTTTTTTTCCTTTTAAAGAGGAATAGGCAAGTGTTGTATAAACGTCTAAAAAGAAACTGTCCCTATATGCTGTGGTTTATATATTATGTTTTACCTTAATATAATAAAATATGTTTTGCAGAGGAGAGACTGGAAGCAGGGAGAACAGTTATTTTATGTTTGTTCCATAATTCTGGGTCTTTACTGATCACACAACTGTGCAGGTGGATCGAAAGCTTTGGTCTACATGGGGGGGGGGGAAAAGTTACAGAGAGGGAGGGAGGCAAACCATAAGAGACTCCTAAGGACTGAGAACAAACTACATGGAGGGTGAGGAAGAGAGGAAAGTGGGTGATGGGCAAGGAGGAGGACACTTGTTGGGATGAGCACTGGATGTTGTATGGAAACCAATTTGACAATAAACTATATTTTTAAAAAAGAAATCTTTGGTCTAATGTAATTATAATGCAGTTAATGTAATTAATAACTAATCATTGCATTATTTAGAAGGGTATGGCTGATAAAATAATAATGTAATTTTTAAGGTTTTGTTAATGTTTATTTTTGAGAGAGAGAGAGAGAGAGAGAGACACAAGAGTGGGGGGAAGAAAGAGAGGGAGACACAGAATCTGAAGCAGGCTCCAGGCTCTGAGTTGTCAGCACAGAGCCTACTGCGGGGCTCAAACCTACAAACTGTGAAATCATGATCTGAGCCGATGTCGGATGCTTAACCAACTGAGCCACCCAGGCACCTCAGAAATTTTATTTATTTTTATTTTTATTTTTTAAAGTTTATTTATTTATTTTCAGAGAGAGAGAGAGGGAGGGGCAGAGAGAGAGGGAGAGAAAAAGAGAGCATCTCAAGCATGCTCCAAGCTGTAAGCGCAGAGCCTGACTGGGGAGGGGGGACCTTGGTCCCACAAACCGTGAAATCATGACCTGAGGTGAAATCAAGAGTCAGGCTCTTAACCAACTGAGCCACCCAGGCACCTCAAGATTTTTGTATAACACTAACCAACCATAGTAGCTTGAAATGTTAGAATTTTATTTAAAAGAACTACA
The DNA here is from genome assembly GCF_023721935.1 of Panthera uncia. Classification (NCBI taxonomy): domain Eukaryota; kingdom Metazoa; phylum Chordata; class Mammalia; order Carnivora; family Felidae; genus Panthera; species Panthera uncia. The sequence goes on along the minus strand of NW_026057584.1, from coordinate 35,253,793 downwards.
TTAGAAGGTAACATGTAATGTTTATATGTAACTCCAATGCACTGGTAACTATTAAGCCAATTGTATCTGTTGTTGGACACACATTGTTAGTGATTTTCCTGGCTAAATGCAGGTGTTTTTGTTCTTGTTTTTCTCTCAGCTTCTCTTTAAAAAAAAAAAAAGGGAAATGGGGATGTATTGGTCAAAGAGTACAAACTTCCAGTTATGAGAATAACAAGTTCTGGGGATCTAACATACAATATGGTGATTATAGCTAAAAATGCTATATGCTGTACTTGAAGGTTGTTGAGGGTAGATCCTAAACGTCCTCACCACAAAAAAGAAATGGTAATTATGTAATGGAATGGAGGTATTAGCTAATGGTATGGTGGTAATCATTTCTCAGTATATAAATGTACCAAATCAACACCTTGTACATCTTAACTTACACAATAATAGAGATAGAGATAGAGAGAAAGCTATCTTTCTAACATGATGAATGAATAAGAAAGTACAACTTAACAAAAGAAAGGATAGTTGAGAGATCCTCACATGGCCTTTGCATGGCCTCGTAGGCCGTGCATGATTTAGTCCGTGCCCACCACTGGTCCCTGCTTATATTCTAAAAGCCTCAGTTCTGCCTCCCTCTGTGCCTTACTCCACATTCATACTGTTCCCTCTACCTAAAATGTCTTTCCTCTTACCTCCTACCCATCTCTTCTCACTTGTCCTTCAGATGTTAACATACCTATATAAGGTAAGGTCTCCTTGTCATATGATTGAATGGCATTAATCACAATGTATACATATATATATTTATTTATGTGATCATTTGATCAACACGTACATGCCCCTCTAGTCTGTAAGTTCCAGGAAGTTTGGTGCCTTTGTCACACAATAGGCATTCAAAAAATGTTCACTGAGTGGATTTTTACAGAGGGGAAAGAGAAAAGATGAGAAGGAACCTATATCTGAAGAAGTAAATTTTTTAATATAGAATCTAAAAAAGTAAGAACTATAAAAGGTGAGAATAGAAAAAAAAAAAGCAAAGGAATCCTGAGACACATACATACAAATACATATATTACATTAGAGTCCTTGGTTAAACCCACATGTTTATGAACGTCAAGATTCAAAACCAGCTTTCTGATCAATAGTGTCAAACCTCTGTAAGTTATGTACTTCCAGCTTGTGCTGTTTTCTCATTATAGTCTAAGTACTCTCATGTACAGATCTATATGAGATAGGCTGCCTATTTTCTGACATAATTAGGAACTAGGCTATATTTAACTATACTTAACTAAATGTTCTGGTTAGGAGAGTCACATTACACATATCGTACCCATATAATCTGTAGTCCACGAATCTGATTACAGTAAACTGCATGTAACTCTAAAACTCAATTAGCCATAATTTAACCATTGATAAAAACACACAAAGATTGTGCTGTGCTTTCATGATCATCATTATGGCTACCACTTACCTTTGCACCATGAGGACTCTAGAATCTATCAGTAGCAGCTACAATAATCCCCTTGATAGAAAGCTGGGTGAGCTAGGTTTTGCTCAGATAAGTAGAGCATACTGTAGTAATTCCAAGTTCTGTGAGATAGAGGTCAATGAATTCTATTAGTAAAGAATCCATGCTAAATTTAAGAAATACATATAGGTCATTAAAAATTTATTATCAGCTTAGCTTAACCTATTAAAATCCTTAGCTTTCATATATGTATTTACTTTTACGATGTTTTAAATGTTTGATTTTTAGAAATGTGTTTGGGAACATTCTGTATTATGGCTAAGATTGCCATTTCAAAAGTACAGTGCCCCACACTTTTATGTCTTTGTAAGCATTAATGGAGTTTTACAGCACACTTGTGTGAGCTTTGAGATGACTGCTTGCACTGTGCAGATAAGAGAAGCTGAGGCATGGGGCTATTTCTGTAAGTTTTCCAAAGATGCCCCCTGAGCCAGTGTAGAGGAGAGCTTGAGACAGAAAACGATCTGTGTCTTCACTGAAAACACCTCTTGTATGCATCCTTAGTCTTGGGGATATGTTGAGGGTGAAAAACCAGAATTGGCTTTTCATACTTACTACCACAGTCCTAACAAGGAGCTCTTGGTGGACAGGTATACATAAATAAAAAGGGTATCAAGGTGATTAGCAGGATGAACTTTTGCTGGTCTGAAATGCTTGAGTCTGCTTGATGGCAAGATAGATTAGTTGGCTTTTCAAGGCCTTCTAACAGTTATAGTCTATCTAGTATGGACAATATTTAAAGTGTTTACCTTTCTTTTTCTTTTCTTTTTCCTCATAGATCTATGCAGTTCGCTCAGTTGTTCCCAACAAAAGCAATAATGAAATCGTGCTGGTGCTACAACAGTTTGACTTTAATGTAGATAAAGCAGTGCAAGCCTTCGTGGATGGTAAGCATACATGACCCCTGAACCTGTTAGAACTAAATATTCTATATGTTCTGTGTTTTTCCTCAAATGCATTGAATGTCAATTAGCTACTGACAATGTAATTCTCATAAAAATATGCTAAGCTTTAAAAACACATCCATATACTCAATAAGAGCAGAATTTGGGATTTCTTTCTCCCTCGTGTAAAAAAAAAAGATTGTACCTAGTTTCTAAAAGATACCTATTATAGGGGCGCCTGGGTGGCGCAGTCGGTTAAGCGTCCGACTTCAGCCAGGTCACGATCTCACGCTCCGTGAGTTCGAGCCCCGCGTCGGGCTCTGGGCTGATGGCTCGGAGCCTGGAGCCTGTTTCCGATTCTGTGTCTCCCTCTCTCTCTGTCCCTCCCCCGTTCATGCTCTGTCTCTCTCTGTCCCAAAAATAAAATAAACGTTGAAAAAAAAAAAATTAAAAAATAAATAAATAAATAAAAGATACCTATTATAATGATGCTAATTCCATTGTCCACCAGTCTTTCCAATTTGTTATTAAGCATGCCCTTTATTTGATGGTGTCCTTGTGAATGGAGGGTAATGCACTTCCTTCCTGATCTGGAAAGCCTCCTCAACTCTTCAGCATAGCTGTACTTAGCTGCAGTCCTTGAACTTGATGCTTACATAGTCTGAGAGGACTGGTTTATTCTTTTTTTTTTTTAATGTTTATTTATTTTCGAGACAGCATGCTCACACCCCTGTGCCGGGGAGGGGCAGAAAAAGATGGGGGGGTGGGGGTGGAGACAGAGGATCAGAAACTAGCTCAGCGCTGACAGCAGAGCCCGATGTAGGGCTCAAACTCATGAACCATGAGATCATGACCTGAGTTGAAGTCACATGCTTAACCAACTGAGCCACGTAGGTGCCCCAGTACTGGTTTATTCTTTAGTAGCCTTAGTCTATGATTTTGAGATTGCCTAATTAATCAGAATATCAATTCTGCTCATCTACCTCTAGATCCTTTTTGCTGTCTAAAACAGAATTTTCTTTAGACAAGCAATTGCCAGTGATATCATAGAATCCAAAGTCTTAGGAATATGTTTATCTTATAAATTTGTAACCTACGACCTTATTATTTCCTGTATATTATGGGGAAATTCTCCCCTCCTATTTGAACAGTTTCCACTTATGGACAGAGGTCTCGTACTTGTCCTCAGTTACCATATGGGTTCTGTCCTGGTATTAGTTTCTATGTTGTAAATATGGACTGGCTAAATATAATCTGATAAATTGGGTCAGGGAACACCTGTCAGCACATTTCTCAGTTATATCCTATTTATACTTTCTTTGTTAAGGATGGTTTGATTTACTTATTTTCCTAGGATTGGAATAATTTTCCTAAAGTTCTACAAGTATGGTTGCATTTCAGGCCAGGTCTTGAAACCAGGCCACACTCTAAATCTAAATTCTCTCAACTAATCTCAAGATTTAGGGTCCTAACTGATTTAAAAAATGATTGTCATTCAAAATAGACCTGCAAGCAGACCCATAATGAGCAACCTTTCTGTTTCTCTCTGTCTCATGGACTGGCAGATACAGAGTTTTTAGTCATAAGAAAAAAATAGTAGAAAATCTGATATTGATCTAATTCGCAGCATTTGGTGCAATTTGTCTCAAGAAAAAAATTTTGGAAATCTGCACATCCTGGCGCAGATAAACTCTCAAGATTCACTTGCCAACGTCATTCACATGGAAAAAAGCTTTAGGACAGGAAAAAGGTTATTATCCCCATTCTTCCCCACCCTCACTTGGATTGAAGCCCCCACATTCCCCATCATGAAAGTTTTCATTACAAAGTGACCCTGATGAAATGCACAGATGCTCAGTAACTGATAGACTGTCATCAAATCCGTTTGTATTTAAATAGAGCACCTTGCTTGTCCTTGAAATTGTCACCTCGTTGTCAGTGTTGAGATCTCATTGAAAAAACCCATTGATTGCTGAGAAATCTCATATCACTTTGGTTGGGGACCAGTTGGAAAACTTGTTTAAAAACCACTGAAGTTCGAAAATATTTGTTAGGAATCACTTATGAGGCATATTAAAAGCACTGTTTCTGAGTGGCTTCAAAAGCTTCAAGCCGTTTCAGTATAATTAAAATTTAATAAAACATTTTCTAAATTCTCTGTGAACATGAGTATTCCTTCTTCAGAATTGCTCTCGAAAAGCTCATTGTCCAAATTGCAAATAGAATTTATGTCAAAATGTGAAAATTAGAGGAATAATTGTAAAGCCATAAGCAACTCACCTCCTTTCTCTGATTAGAAAGAACATTATTTAACACTGCTTTTTAATTTTATTTTATTTAGAAAACTGAAGTTTAGCTGTAAGTAAAAACTACCCTAATGATTATTAGCCACTGGATCGGCTAAGAAAAAAGCCTAATAAAAGTGACTTTCTAAAGTTCTTCAAAAGGAGAATACTGTGAAACATTAATTCTCTGGGCAAATGAGAGAAAGACCAGCTCAGTTAATAAAAAGTCTGAATTATAACTTACTTTTAAGTGCGGTGTTATTATTTCAAGTACATGTAACTCAGAAAGCCTAAGAGGGGCATTGAATTGGAAACTTTGAATAGATAGGAATAATTAGCCTGTCTAAACATTTGTCAAAGCAATATGGCCTTCTGCTTATCTAACAGTGACAGTGGACTCAATAATTGGGACCCTACTAATTTGAAATTTGTTAAAAAGACCGGCCTGAAGTTTATCTCTGTTTAGCCAACACACTCATTGTACAGAACTATTAGTATAATGAGATTGTATGAAAAGGCTTAAAATTGTTAAAAGAATACATTTAAGAGCTACTCTTTTAGAATTACCTATTTATAGGAAAACAAATGATGTACTCATTACCAATAACGTATTGGTATTACCCCCAGCCCAGTTGGAATGAGGGAAGAACTTTGTTACACCACGTGGAAAACAGTTATCATAGCTGACTAACAGTATACATGTCTTTTAAAATATTTTACAGCTTAATCAGGTTAGACTTTTCCTCTGAGTCTGTGCAAGGCCACATATGTATGTTAATAGCATGGAGAAAACCTGAGATTAATATGTCAGTCGATGAATTTCTTTTGTTTCAAAGTAGAAGCCTCACAAAGAGCACATCCCATCCTTATGCACAGTGACGAGAGCAAAACCAACCTCAGATAATCTGCCCTCCTTATCACGCTGCTCAAGTTCAAGTTGCAAACATAATGAGTGGGGGCAGAAAAAGAGCAGGAGTGGCCAAGCAAAAAGCTTTGATGCACTTGGTTAATAATATTCAAAATCCCATGTTTGGTCTGGAAGATTATAGGTATTTTGATTCATATATCAAACAGAACAATTTTAATTCCACCTATGGCAATGAAGCTAACAGAACATTCTCAAGATATATTTCATTTTCTCTAAGACAACATAATGATAAAAAGGTAAGCTTCATGTAGTGGGGCTTAATACTTTGATAAAACCAAGATCATGCAGTGAATTAAATGAAAGTCTGGAAATAAAAAATGAAACTGGCATTTTTATTAAGGTAGGATGTATCAAAACAAATGAAAAAGCCACAAAAAAAAAAAAATTGCTACCAGGATGGAAAGACAGAGATGAATTTTGTGTGGTGTTTTATTATGTGAATACGTGTTGAAGGTTCTTTGTCTTTGTCTAGGCAGTGCAGTTCAAGTTCTAAAAGAATGGAATATGACAGGAAAAAAGAAGGTAAGATTAATACTGATTGTAAATTAATCACATCTCCAATCAAAACATCCATGGTTGTTACCATTTAAACAAGGTTACCAATTTTATGCTTCTTTCAAATATGTTGGTATGTAGACCGAGAAAACTTGCAAATTTAAGACTCTCTTCAATTACCAGCCACCCTCACTACTAATGCCCTTGTTTTCTGTTGGAGTGTTTTTAACCACCAGGTGTGCTTTAGAAGTCCCAGAGTTTTTCTTTTTAAGTATTAAGGGGAACCCAGCCGGAGAATTCAAAGGATTCAAGACGTTAACTTGCCTGAACATATTCCTTAGCACAAAGGAAAAAATTAGGGAGTGTTTTAAAGATACTTGAAAAGCTCTAAATATATTTTCACATGTTTTTCCAACTGAAAGAATCTGTCCAAAGCTGCCCTGAGTTGCTTTGTTTTTTTTTTTTTTTGGTTTTTTTTTTTTTTTTGTTTTTTTTTTTGCGGAGTTCTAAACTAGATCTTTAACAAAGGAACAAGAAAATACCTTAAAGCCATAGTAAGAAAGGGACCAATTTTTTTCCTTCTTGATAACCCTGGCAAACCACTCTTTGAGAACAGAGGGAAGGAGATTTTACTCTGCCCTCTTCGAATTATTTTCCTTTCTTGGCTAGTCACAAAGGGTTTGACTTCTGGGCACACGTGAGGTGCGCCTGTGTCACATGGCACTCTGTCTCCAGAACATGCCTGCCTAATCTTGTGGACATATATGGAGCTCAGTAGCTCCTACAAGGTGCACCAGTCTTGTTCTTGGCCTGCAACCTGTTTTAGTCTGATTCTGTTTTCAAAGGAACTGCCCCATCCGTACCCATAATTTCCCAGCCAGGCCTTGTGTTTTGGGTATCCCACAATATAATACTCCAGTCTACCCTTCCCCATGAGGGAAGATCACAGGCCCACAGAACAGGTTTTGAGAAAACAAAAGGCAGCATTACTTCCATAAAATCCTGAGATGACTGAGATTACTGAAATTACCCTTCGCCCTCTGTTCTCCCTTTAGTTTCTTGTGGAATAGGAGGAATTGGGAGATTTTTTTTTTTAACCTTTGTGTGTCACCCTTTTTGACAATCTCTGCTTATCTCTACTCATGGTTTCCCTGACTTCTGTGTGAGCTGAAAATGGTTTGCAAGTGATTGAAAGGCAATATTGACATGTCCGTGGAAAAATCTCAGATGTGCGGTTTGGGTATCAGATTTCTCTGATGTGAAAAAAGGAGCAGAGGAACAACTGCAGACCCAGCTCACTGAGCCTCCATCTTAGAGGCTCAGTGGGAAAATGGTCCCCCCAGCCCAGCAGACATGCAGCTTGCATGGGAACCTGTGCCGCCAGCCCTTCCCTTCACCCAGGGAATGGCTTCTCTCAGCTAGAGGAGCACTACTGGGGGAATGATTGTGGTTTCCATGGGAAAGAAAGGGAATGAGGAGGAGAATTAAGAGGAAACAGTTTCTTTTTATTTTTTCTTTTCAAATGTGTTGAAGAACAAAGCCAGGCTGATGTTCCACTGGCACTCACTACTGCAGCAGGCGGGTGGGACAGGGTCTGCTCTAATGGGTCAGGCATCTGTTCTGCTTGGCCAAGGTCTGCGCCGTCCTGAATGTTAAATACATTGAGTACCCCGAAGGTACAAAACCAAAGTCAAGTAAAGCGTGCAACATAATTGGGAACATCTTCTTAATTTCCTGTATATTATTATGTATCATCTATTAGGGCATCTTAGGAGAGGTACCGTAAAACCCTGCCATATTGTGATAATTGGGGTCCAAAAACATTTTAATGGTCTAAAATGCAGGGTGGTGTTATTTCAAAGTAAATAAAGTGAAACCATGTAATGCTGTTCGCCTCATAGCCGAGAGGTCGTCCAGGATTCCAGCTGCACAGTCCAAATCCAGGTGGACCCAGATCGGTTTGGCATGGCTTTATAGCGGTTGTCTGCGCCAGCTTAAATTCTCGTGGGGATGATTATGTGTCCTGTGGCTGCCTTGCACTCCGTGGACAGTGGCAGCCATGCCAGGAATCTCCTGGTTGATTAGTATCTATCTCGGCAGACCCAACCTGGACTTTGGGGACCTGCCTTCTACTTCTTCATCTTGCAAGGACTTGCCTGCCCTTTTCTTACTGATTCTCCTCCTCAACCTCCTAACCTCCCCGGAGGATCAGAACCCTTGTCTCCCACCACCACATCACCAATTTAAGAAATGTGAGCTCTTCTCCAGTGGCACAATATCTGAATTCAAGTTCTTTGAAAGCAGTTCTCACAGGATTTTACTATATTACCGTTCATATATATATGGCTTCAATTTGCTCCAATAATATTTTGACTTTTAGGCCATTCCCTGCTATTTTTTCCTTTTAAGGGAACTTTTATTTGCTCACTATGTTTATGAGGTAAAAGTTTACACAACTTACCGTGAGAAAGAAGATACTTACATTAATGTGGGCGGTTAATAAAAATGTAGGTGTTTTTGCCCATTCTAAAGGGCCAGAAAGCAAACAAGATAACATACTTCATTTTGATGTCTAGGTTCACTTTGTATCTAAAGGGTCTGAGCTGAATAATATTATCTTCTCATTTGTTTCTCATTCTAGAACAATAAAAGAAAAAGAAGCAAGTCTAAGCAGCATCAAGGCAACAAAGATGCTAAAGACAAGGCAGAGAGGCCGGAAGCAGGGCCCCTGCAGCCACCACCGCCCCAGATACAAAATGGCCACATAAATGGCTGTGAGAAGGACAACTCATCCACCGATTCTGCCAGTGAAAAACCAGTCCTTATCCCTCGTGAGAAAAAGATCTCGATACTCGAGGAACCTTCAAAGTCCCCTCGTGGGGTCACAGGTCAGTAATTCTCGTACAGAGTCGCTTAGGAAGGCACAGAAGAAAAGGATGCAGAGGGAACCCACTGAGTTGATTGTTTCTACTGTTGATATTGTTGAAAGAGAAGGGTTGTTCTGCATCGTGCAGGGATGCAGACATCTTCCCATAGGAAGGGGGTGGGGAGGATGTTGCAGGGCCAAAGAATAAAACTCAGTTTAGCCCCGCACTAAGTCAGAGGATTATTTTTTCCAAGGAACATAGTTCTAATCTGTATTAGCATCATCGGGAAAACAGAAATTCCAGTTAAAAGAAATTTTCTTTCAAGACACCTTTTCCTGGGATAAGGGAGAAATAATTGATGACAAGAGCAAATGTTATTAAAGGGTAGATCAAATTATTTTAACTTTTGGTATTTTATATTATGTGACAGAACCTAACCTTCCAGGGTGTTAGAATCTGGAATATTAATTATTTGCGCTATAGCTATATCTTAATCAGTCCACCAAAGGCTACTTTTTAATCAAGTGTATGATGTTGGGTGCATCATTTCATCTCTAGTGTCCCATTTCCTTCCTGTAAAATAAGGAAACTATACGACAATGTACTAGATCAGTGGCCCTCAATACCGTCTTACTGAATACTCCATTTTATAACAAATCCTAAAATAAAATTCATAGATAATATAATCTATATAATCTATCTAGAAACAGGATTTCAATAAAGCAAAAAATGTGAGAAATCAGGAACCACTAAAAAATAGAAAACCTGATAAAATGGTCTGATATACACACCCACTTATAATGAATCGCTTTGCACTTAAAAGAGAACAGTGGTCAACAAGATATTGTAGACAGTGGTTTTTTTTGTATTTCACCTGTGATGTAAGAGCTGAATGAGAATGTTTGTATATAGACACAGCATCGCTAGGAAAGCAGCTACTACAAATGCAGGCTGATGCAGGGATGATAGTTGTTAGATACCGTGACTACAGGTGTCGTTGGCCGTGTGATTTTCCCAAATGGTGCAAAACTTTTGATTGGTTCCGAACACCATAAAATACAATCTTTTCTTAATTTACCCAGTATTAAATCCCAGATATCCAAGTAAATCCTGGAAATCTGTAGGAAAATTATATTAAAAAATACTTGTGTTTATATGTAAAGCATCCAACGGGACATGAGAAAGTTCAGGACACAGGATGATTCTTTGTTGTGCAGGATGCCTGTGATTGTAAGTCACCTGGCTATAGGTGTAGGCCCCTCCCCCACACACAAATTTTAAAAATGCCCCATCAGTTTTTCAAAGTGCCTTCGAAGCGGTGGTAGATTCTCCCAGTGAGAACCAGATAATTCCTGAAGTCCTTCTAGTTACAAAATCCTCCTTTTATTGACTCAGTGACTCTTTAAATTCTTCCTACACGCAAAGCACTGTGCTCTCAGGCCATAGTAAATTCAGAGAAGGGTATGGTATGGTTGAGGCCCTGAGGGAATCACATCCTGTTATTTATTCTTGAAGAGAAGGCTGGGTTTACAGTTTAGGGAACAGAGGTGCTACATCCAACTGAGTGATCCGGGGAAGTTTTGTGGGAGTAGTAGTTATTGAAGGACCCATCAATTTGAATGAGGAGAGGGGATTTGGAAGGTTGAAAAGAAGTGGAGAAAACTTGACTCCATACTCTTGTATGTCTGCAGTCTCTGAGTAAGACAGGCCCTGCCTAGGAACAATTCAGTCCAGCAGAAGATGATGCAAACAGAACATCTCCTGGTGACATGTCCCAAATCAGGGCTCCAGTGAGGAAGCAATACATTAAATAACTGACATGCTACACAGCACACTAGTGAGTTTGCAACTTGCTCACGAAGCACTAATTTTCTTCCATAAACACATTACCTACCAACTCTCTTAATACTGAGTGCCGTAATTCAGATCATCCTTACTGTGCAATGCTTCCTTAAAACCAACCCAACAGGGGCGCCTGGGTGGCTCAGTTGATAAAGTGTCCGACTCTTGATTTCGGCTCAGGTCATGATCTCACAGTTTCATGAGTTCGAGCCCCATGTCAGGCTCCATGCTGATTGTGTGGAGCCTGCTTGAGATTCTCTGTCTCCCTCTCTCTGTCCCTACCCTACCTGTGCTGACTCTCTCTCTCAAAATAAATACACTTAAAAATTAAAAAAAAAAAAAATAGCCTATTTCCCTTTAGAATCTAAATTTTCCAGGAATTTTTAAATTCAGTTTTTACTACACCTACAGTTTTGAGAATGTTTTGATTTATAGTAAGGGCAGGGGAAAGAAATTAAATAATTGAGTGGCAGATTCCCAACTTTGCTTGTTATTGCTTTCACACGAATTACTTTCAAAATCTAATTACTCAAGTTACTGTTTTGATATCAATCACAGACTAAAAGCCTAGCACGTATATTTGTTCATTTACTTATAATTTATACCTTCTTTCTAAAACAATTTCGGTAACTCTATCAAGTATATGACATTAGAGCAAATTCAATATTGAAGCGCTTCACTTCACAGTGGATAGCTGCCTTGAAAGTTAAGTACCCACTGGAGGAGTTCTCTGTACAAGGAGGTTTTTGTAAACTCTAACATGAAACTTTGTGTGAAGAATCCTTCATTGCACAAAGAGCCATCCCAAGTTTTGTAAGTTTAGCATGAAGGCATTGAAGTATGTCAGTATTATTTGTTAATGTTACTGGTTCACTTCAAATCTATACTTCACGTAAGTTTTCCTGTTAAGGACTGAATGATGATCATGGAAGATTATTAGATGATTTTGCAAAAGGAAGGGAATCCTCCTGGTTGACCATTAACATCAGCAGCAGCTCACTCATAAATTTAAAAATGAGTTTGTCACTAGTTAGGTTTTCCTTCCCAAAGATAATGAAAGTTCATCAGGAAGGTGGTGCCAAAACTGTGAAATGGCCTTGAAATGCTCATCCAATCCATTGGAAACCCCGAGACCCCTAACAGGTATTTCACAGATGAGTGTTAGGTCTTGGACATTCTGTACCCCATTTTGAATGTAGAGCCTTGGCACCGGAAAGGATGGCAGTGATCCTTGAAGCCCATCTCCTCACTTTATTGCCGAGGAAGCTAGAGCCCCTCAGGTTGAGAAGATAACCCGCACCCCTGGGGTAACTCTTTTTAGTTTGCAAAAGCCTGTAATTTAATGCATGCATTCAGAGAGTCTCTGCTGAAACCGTGGGCTCCATAACTCCTAAATGATGTATAATTGAAAAATTAGGAAAAGGTAATCCTAACAAAGCCATATAATGATATTCTGTACTTGAGTGGGTTCAAAGTATGAGTGTAAAAGAAATCTCCAGTCTGCTTGCAGTCGAGCATTTATCAATCTTTCCAATAATGAAACTGGCTCAAGAAAGCTTGCCCTGAATGCCCAGCTGGGCAGCAGGCTGTGAACATGTGGAACACACATTTTATCTTTTTATAACACCTTGACATTCAAGATTTCTCTTTTTCAAAAATTTTAAACAGAATCACTTTCTGGTAGGGGAGAAGTTAGCTTTAAGATATATGCAGGTGGTTCAGGGGTGTTAGTGTGACTTCCTACGTGAAAAATAACCACCAAACGCATCATCATTGCAGGCTGTAAATATAGCACTGTCGAGTGGGACAATGCTGCCTGTCAGCATGTAGCTTAGAAGTTTGGGAGTTTGATTTAAACTTAGTACAAAATTACTTCTTTAAGCCTTGGAGTAGTTTTTTTTTTCTGTATTTCGGAATTTTTAATAACAGCTCAAATTAGATCTTTTACATAATCCAATCATGATCATTCTGTGTCCAAGTACAAAGTCAGACAAGGAATAGATTAAGATTTATTTTTACCAAAAGTAATGCCAAGGATCATTTTTATTCCTAAAGTCCATCTAAATGTCTAAAGCACATTATGACTTTAGGGTTCAATTTTCCTAAATATTCTTCCTGCTCTACTTTTCTCAAGGCATGTATTACTGAAATGTTTAGGTGGTTATCACCGGATAGGTCAGAATTCAAATTCAAGAATTCAAATTCCTGTGTGGCTTTCTCTCACTGGACACAATTCCCACTGAATAGGAAAGGAGCCGGATTACGGGCCACCAACTGACTACATTGAGAGAAACTTTGAGGCGGGGCTTTTCTTGGCTTCAGCTCCCCTGACGGCCAGCAGGCTTCCTTTATGTCCCCTGGTCTTGTGAAGCATCCTGGGAAGCCAGCTCTTGTGTTATTCGTTACCTGTCTCAAACAGAAAGCTCCATGCTGTGTTCACTGACCTGCACAAACCGGACTTCACAATCTGCTCTGTATCACAGAACAGGAGCAGCCCAGTCATTTTGCCTTGACAATACACATTGTCTATTTGGGCATGGCACTGGCACAGAACTGCTTTCTCATTCTCAAAGTGAGCGGAACCAAACATGAGAGAAAGGATCCCGTTATTTTAGAATGTTCGCTGCTTGTCCCTCATTTGTGCGTCTTGTTAACACCCCACACCACCACACACACACACCTCACCAGACTGTTTCACAGTATTTTTATGGTATGAGGTTTCCTATAGGATTTCCAAGCAGATTTTTTTAATGCTACTGTCAGTCCTAGCCTCAAGATTATCTCCCCTGCTTCTCTAAGCCCCTATATTGGACCAGAGGATTAGAAAAGATCAACAAGATGAAAGCAGCTTGCCTGGAACTTTAATAGTAAAGCCAAATGTGTATATTCCAGGATTTCGGCAGTGCCAGCCCTCCAAGCAATATAATATTGTAGCTAAGAACCAGGCTTTAGCATTAGAGGTGTTTGGATTCAAGTCTTGGCCTCATCGCTTACTAGGTGACCTGGGACAAGTTAGCCACTCTGTGTCTCCATGTCCTCACCTGCAAAATAGAAAATATGACTCCACTTTACAAGACTGTGGTATGCAGTAAGTGAGGTGTCTAAAGTGATTAGCACAGCATCCGGCATAGAGTCAACCCTCAGATCATTTATGTGTCTAGTAAACATTTTTAAGCATCCTGACATGAGCCAGGAATTCTAGACGAAGCAAACAAGACAGCAAAACTTCTGCCCTCATGAAGTTTGCATACGTTTTGGAAGGTGAGGTGAAGAGATGCATAATAAATCAGAATACAGCTAAGTTACCACGAGAATTCTAGATGATAGTAAACGTTGCGAAGGCAGTGAGTAGGAGAGAGATCAGGGCAGGGGTCAAGATCAGGTGTGTAGCAACCTGAAATAAGGCCGTCATGTCCCGTGAGTGATTGAAGAGGAGACATGGGAGCTGAGACCCAGAGGCCTCAGAGCAGGTTCTCTCACACCAGGTTACAGTGGTCCAAGCAGCCAATGTTTTATTTAAACCTTAATTAAGGACTTTAGCTGAAACCCTTGCAGAGCCATAACCATGGGCTTTTTACTCTTTTTTTAAATTAAAGATACAATACTTTCTTAATCTATGTAGCCGATACTAAGTAGTGTCCTATGAACTCGCATTTTGAAAGTTTACATTTGAAGCACAGTAATTGCTATTCTCACTCCTCGTTAATGATTATTTTAGCATCTAAATACTCAGTGTTAGCTCCTGTTCATGGTTGTGCGCTGTGCAGTCACACCCTCAGTTTCACACCCTCAGCAGCACCATGTCAGAACTGTTTGGGGAACGTTAGGGGAGGCCTTCAACTGCATTTTCCATGACCAAGACCTCTGCTTCCTTTCTCCGGGTGTGACAAAGCAGAAAGAGACAGACACAGACATGGGGTGTAGTGACAGGAGGGCATAGGAAACACACAACCCCTCGGGTATTTTTCTGTCACCCGGGTAGAGTGAAATCCACAGCCCTCTCCCTTCTCCTTCTCATTTGAAAACTACTTTTGCTGCAACCCTGCAGCAAACACACAAAACTACTCTCTCTGAAGAGCTGATATCTTCATAACTTCCCACCCATACTTTGTTATGGCGATTTCAGTAACAAAGAGACTTAATTAAATGGAATGCACTCCTTGCAAAGAACAAAAGGCCTTCCAAAAAAAATTGTTTTTTAAATTTTTGAACAAAGATTTAAATGGCTCTATCAAAATATAGTGAGAATTGACTCTGTTTTGCAGTGAAATAAGTCAGTGAAACAAATTAAGGGAAATTGTCCACCTTGTGTCATTGGGCAGCTTAATTCATTGACTTTCTTATCTATTATCTTTTAATATAAATAAACCTGTAAAGGTATTAGTAACAAATGAGACCTTGAAAGGTAATGTAAATAAAACTAAAAGGTCTGCTTCCAATCTGAAAGTTACCAGCTTTATGCCCACCGATCTGATCAAGTTTAATAGGACTTGAAATAATAAAGTCTATCTGTCTTTGATAAAGAACTTACAAAGAGGCAGAACCAACAGACATTATGTCTTTGAAATAAACCTGTCTGTTTGGGTCTCTGTTTCAAAGTTGTTGGTTCCTCTGACTCTATGTTAATTATCCTGTCATGCAGTGACAGAAGAATGACGGACCATGCAAATCCAGGTGCGTTGTCACTGTAACGTGAAGAGAGTTTTCTTGGGGCTTTATCACTAGACCGTTATTCTGTAACAGCTAAAAGAATTATCTTTACTCACCGTCATCTCTTCACCTCTGTCTCTCACTTATCATCTTATTCAGTATGGCTTACAGCCCCATCACTCCAAAGAAATTGCTCCCACAATGATTATCAATGGCCTCAGTGGATTAAATTTAGCACGCATTTTCCAATCTGTACTTTATCTTTTTCTGTCTGTAACATTCAGTGCTGTTGATCACATGATCCTTAAGGACTCTATTTTTTCTTTTCAGTTCCTCTGACATGACACCCTCCTGATTTCCCCTCCATCTTCATTGCTCCATTTTTTCCTTTGAGGGTCATTCTTCTCTACGTAGGCTGTTAATTGGTACAGCTTGTCAAGACTTGGTTTGTTCCAAGTCCTTTCTCCTATAAGACCCTGTACTGTCTTCTTAGATCATTTCAACCATGCCCAGGTTTTAATTATGTAAGCTGGCTCACAAATTCCTCTTCCCAGGCCAGGCTCCTCTCTGTGTTCCAGACTCTTACTTGACACTTTCACTTCAACAGTTCAAAGCACTTCGACAATATGCTTAAAGCAAACTCATGATCTCCCTTCCAGTCTTAGCTTTCTTTTAGTGTTCCTGATCTTAGTGAACTATCCATCCAATGTGCAAGCCAGGAATCTAGACATCAGTCCTGACATCTTCTCCTCATCCAATCCATCAACAAGTCCTCTCGATTTTCTTTTCCAAATGTTCCTAGAACCCATCTGTTTCTCACAGTCTCTACCTGTGCCTCCCCACCAAAGCCATCATCCTCTCTTGCCTATGTCGCTGTACGAGTCCACTGATTAATGCCCTAGCTTTTAGATTGTTCCCCTCTAAGTCATTCTATATCCTGAAACCTTTTCAAAACACAAATCTGAACTCTTAAGATAAAAACGGAAAGTCTTACCGTGGCCTACAGGCCCAACGTGGTCTGGCCCCTAAGTGATGCTCCAACCTCACTGAATGGCCTGCTCCTTCTTGCTGTCTCTACTCCAACCCTCCTGGTCCCCTCTCAGTCCCTCATATAGACTGTGTGTGTGCAGTCAGGTTCAAGTCCAGAGACCGAAACCACACAGTTTATTTGAATGGGAGGAATGTAATACAGGGAATTACTAACTAAAACACTAGAAACACGAAGAGGTGATTACTAAAAGGAATAAATGAGGATTCTAAGGGTTCTAGACATGGCAGGAGAGTAGTTACTGTCTCTAGAAAGGCTGGACAATAAAGAGAGCCCTCCAATCCAAGATTGAGATTGTGACCTCATTGAAAGCATGTGGAACATGCAACCTTGTGGCAGCAAAACAACTACACTAACAACCAAACAAACAGACAAACAAAAACTGTCACAGGGCATGGACTGAGCTGTTCTATAGAAGAACTTTACCATTGCCAGAGGGTGTAGATAGACTGGAACTGCTTGAAGCCACTGCCAGTGCGGGGGATGCAGGGACCATGGCATGACTGCAGCTGGAGCTCTTCTGCATGGCTCCCACCTCCTGTGATGAATAAGCATAACAACAAAGAACCGGAACTAGAAGAGAAGTGTATTCCTGTCCTCTTAGCCCTGCATGGTCACTTTATTGCCCTCCACTGATAAAGCTAACATTCTGTGAGCTGGCAAAAGAGAATCGTTTGCAGGGGCCAGCTCCTGTATCACAAAGTAAGGCAAAGAAGGGTGGATTTGAGCCAAGAGAAAATAACTTGATAACTGGCACACAGGGCTTTCTCCTGCCTTAAATGCTGTCTCTGCCTAGAGTGCACTTTCCTGCCTTCTTACCTGATGAGCTCACAGGTTCTATCTCTTGGGGAGTTACTCCTTGCTGTCCCTACATCAAATATGCCAATTACAGATTGCAGAATGCTATGTACTTTTCTTTCATAACACTTACCATCGTTGTAATTCTACATTTGTCTGTGTGCTGGTGTGATTTATATGTCTTCCTAATACACTGCAAGTTCTGGAAAGATGGGGGCCACATCTGTCTTTGATCACCATTCTTGTTCTGGTGCCTGAAACAGACACCGGACACAATAGGCACTCAGACAAGCAAGCCTTTCTCATGGTCTTCACTGAATTATTAGTGATAGAATATGTAAAGTACAGGTTAAATTTAGTAAAGTGGCTATGCTGCTTTTTAAAGATAATTAGGGATTTTGTATTTCTGATTTTATTTTTTTTTCAATATATGAAGTTTATTGTCAAATTGGTTTCCATACAACACCCAGTGCTCATCCCAAAAGGTGCCCTCCTCAATACCCATCACACACCCTGCCCTCCCTCCCACCCCCCACCAACCCTCAGGTTGTTCTCAGTTTTTAAGAGTCTCTTATGCTTTGGCTCTCTTCCACTCTAACCTCTTTTTTTTTTTCCCTTCCCCTCCCCCATGGGTTTCTGTTAGGTTTCTCAGGATCCACATAAGAGTGAAACCATATGGTATCTGTCTTTCTCTGTATGGCTTATTTCACTTAGCATAACACTCTCCAGTTCCATCCATGTTGCTATAAAGGGCCATATTTCATTCTTTCTCATTGCCACATAGTACTCCATTGTATATATAAACCACAATTTCTTTATCCATTCATCAGTTGATGGACATTTAGGCTCTTTCCATAATGTGGCTATTGTTGAGAGTGCTGCTATAAACATTGGGGTACAAGTGCCCCTATGCATCAGTACTCCTGTATCCCTTGGGTAAATTCCTAGCAGTGCTATTGCTGGGTCATAGGGTAGGTCTACTTTTAATTTTCTGAGGAACCTCCACACTGTTTTCCAGAGTAGCTGCACCAGTTTGCATTCCCACCAACAGTGCAAGAGGGTTCCCGTTTCTCCACATCCTCTCCAGCATCTATAGTCTCCTGATTTGTTCATTTTGGCCACTCTGACTGGCGTGAGGTGATATCTGAGTGTGGTTTTGATTTGTATTTCCCTGATGAGGAGTGACGTTGAGCATTTTTTCATGTGCCTGTTGGCCATCTGGATGTCTTCTTTAGAGAAGTGTCTATTCATGTTTTCTGCCCATTTCTTCACTGGGTTATTTGTTTTTCGGGTGTGGAGTTTGGTGAGCTCTTTATAGATTTTGGATACTAGCCCTTTGTCCGATATGTCATTTACAAATATCTTTTCCCATTCCGTTGGTTGCCTTTTAGTTTTGTTGGTTGTTTCCTTTGCTGTGCAGAAGCTTTTTATCTTCATAAGGTCCCAGTAGTTCATTTTTGCTTTCAATTCCCTTGCCTTTGGGGATGTGTATTTCTGATTTTAAAAGAAATTTATACTAATGAAGAAATTTTAAAAATGCAGTAAGGTTTAAGAAAAAAAAACAGAAACAACCACTGTTAAATTTCATTTCAGAATTTCTTAACTGCACAGATATATAGGATTTTTTAAACCAAAGATCACATTATGTAGTATGTGAACTTTTGTATTCTTTTTCATTAACGTGACATTACAGACATTACCTCATACCATTATATATTCTTTAAAGACATTATTTTAATGGCTACATTGTGTTCTTATGAATTTGACATATTTCTTTTTAATTCCCAAACTATTGTCCCTATGGATTGTTTCCATTTGTTTATTACTATTATAAATAATGCTATAGTGAATACTTCTTATATATAAATCTTTATAAACAACTATGATTATTTAATTGGCATATTTTCTTAGAAGTGGAATTATTGGGGTCAAAGAGTATGAATATTTTTGTAATTCTTAATATATTGCTGTCCACAAAGATTGGACTAATCTCACTGTTTTCATTTGTAAAACTGACAATAGGGCAATGGAACATTTTAAAATGTTTAATTTCCATTTGCATTGTTCTTTGTGAATATTTAAAAACACTAAGATTATGATCAAAGAACTAATTTATTATTATTATTATTATTATTATTATCAGTTATCATAAAACACTAACATATTCACTTAACTACTTTTAAGTGAATGTAATATACTTTAAGCAACACAGACATTAGAAATTTTAGGCATAATTTTATAACAACTAAATTATACTGTGTCTTTTTATCAATTTTTTCTAAGTAGAACTACTTCACAATACTTTACAATGTTAATCATCATCAGACAATGTGTTTTACTGTGTATTAGGAAGATCTTAACTCAGTGGCTTAAAATAATTTCTTTAGACCTACTCTTATGGTTATACATTTCTTAAACTTAGACCTGAATTCTATGTGTACTTCTTTCAGCCTACTTATAAGTAAATAAAACTTTCACTGAAAAGTAAAGTCTAACAAGAAAAAAGAGTTTTCAGAAACTTCCAAGTCTGAACACATACATGTCTATACATAGATTATGAAAAATCTTTGAATCTAAGTCCTGTATTTCTCCCAAGAGGAAGATTTGTTTTCTTTGGTACTGTTAGCAAAAAAACAACCACCACAGTTTATGTTTTGTTGTGTAAAATAAATCCACACAAGAAGCAATCAAATGTGACCTATAACAAAGAAAAAGATTAGAAGCAGAACAATATTGCTCATGAATAAAGAAGCAAAATCTTCAACAAAGTATTAGCGAATTGAAGTAAGCAATATATAAAAAAGATAGTACACTATGACCAAGTGTGCTTTTTCCCAGGAATGCAACGTTGGCTTAACATTTAAAAACCAATTAATGTAATTTTCTGTGTTAACAAAACAAAAGAGAAAAGCAATATGGTCATCTCAATTAGTGAAACAAAATCACTTGGCAAAATAATAAAAACTCCCAGAAAACTAGGAATATAAGAGAATTTCCCAATAAGCATATGAAAAATCTGCTCTACAGTTAATATCATATTCAATAATAAAACGTTGAATGCAGTTTCCCTAAGATCAGAGCAATGCAAGGACTGCAATTCTACATTGCACTAACCTAGGATTCCTAACCTTTGGAAAGAAAGAAGTTAAACTGCATTTAAGGATGTCATTATTGCCTATAAAGAAAATTTTAAGAAATCTACAAAAAAAAACTAATAAGGAAATTAACAAAGTATCTAGGTATAAAGTTCAATATATAAAAACTCAGTTGTATTTTTGCATTCTAGCAGCCAACAATTGGGAAATGAAATTTTTAAAAATACTATACAATAACCTAAGATACATAAAATACCTATGAATAAATTTAACTAAAGTTGCTCAAGACACTAAAAACTGAAAAACAATGCTGAGACCAGTTAAAGAAAAGCTAAATAAATGGTATGATGTATCATGCTAAAAGATCAAAAGATGCAATATTGTTAAGATACTGATTATCTACAAATTGATTTGTAGATTCAACTCAGGCCCAATCAAAATCCCATCCGATTTCTTGTAGAAAGATACTGATTGTTTTTGTAGAAGTAAGCTGATTCTTTTTTTTTTTTTTAAGTTTATTTATTTTGAGAGAGAGAGAGAGAGAGAGAGAGCTCAAGCAGGGGAGGGGCAGAGAGAGAAAGAGAGAGAGAATCCCAAGCAGGTTCCACGCTGTCAGCATGGAGACCAATGCAGGACTTGAGCCCACAAACTATGAGTTCATGACCTGAAATCAAGAGCCAGAAGCTTAACTGAGCCACCCACGTGCCCTGAAATAAGCTGATTCTTAAATCTACATTGAAAAGCAAAGATCCTAAGATAGCCAAAACAATCTTGAAAAAGAAGAGCAAAGTTGGAGGGCATATATGACCTGATACTAAGACTCGTTATATAGCTACAGTAAACAGGAAATGTGGTGTTAGGGGTAAGGATAGACAACTACATCCATGGAATAGAATGTGGTCCAAAAATAGACTACACATATATAGTCAATTGATTTTCAGCGAAGGTACCAACATAATTCAGTGGGGAAAGGTGAACTCAGGTTTACTATGCTATGGTCTTAGGCTACATTTTCACATT
Organism: Panthera uncia; assembly: GCF_023721935.1. Classification (NCBI taxonomy): domain Eukaryota; kingdom Metazoa; phylum Chordata; class Mammalia; order Carnivora; family Felidae; genus Panthera; species Panthera uncia. The sequence goes on along the minus strand of NW_026057584.1, from coordinate 35,232,362 downwards.
TTACATATTAGTTGTTAAAGGCAGAGACACTGTGTCTCATTTATCTCCTATGAATAAGCCAGTGCTAGCACGTAGTGGGCCCTCCATATATGTCTGTTGAGTTAGATTGAATCAGAAACCAGAATGATACTCAGGAAGATATACACCATGTGTGTTAGGATTTGATAAATATTTCTAACAAAGGGAAGGCTCAGGTGATAGTTAAATTCAAAAACATTAAAGCTTCTAAGAGCCATTCTTAAGATTAAACTAAAATAAATAAAAATTAAATTGTATATAATATTTATTGAAATCTGGGCAGATTGGGTGTTTCCAGAGATAATGTTTCTTTCTAAGATGTAACTACTTGGGTTCAAGTATTTGATGAATATTGGATAAAGTCACAACCAGGGACACATATCAAACTAGGCTCCCTCTAACTAGAAGGGTCCCAGGCATGGAAAGTACCAAAGTAATGCTGATTCATTCATTCATTTTTTCAGTACTCATCATGGTACCTACTATGCACCAAGCATGTAGTGATGAACAAGACATATATCACTCTGTCACCACTTATCTCATGTAGAAATTTCAGAGGATATTTTAAGGTTTCACTAAAATCAATACTCTCTTAGCCTAGAATTAATAGTGATTGCAGATTTTAGACCAATAATCTCACGCTCCTTCTGATTTAGATTAATGCTCCTCAGTAGAAATATAATGTGAGCTACAGATGTAATTTTTAAATTTCTAGCAGCCACATTAAAAAAGTAAAAAGAAACTGGTAAATTAAATTGGGTAATATATTTTATGTAATTTAATATACACAAAATGTTATTATTTTGACATGGTCAATATTTTTTAAATTATCCAAGAAATATTTTTAATTCAGCACATCTCAATTTAGGCAAGCCACATTTCAAGTGTTCAGTAACCACATATAGCTAGTGACTACCTTGTTGGACAGGGATAGGAATCAACTCTTGGTAAGCTACAGGCTGGTGAAGTTTACAAGTAGATTCCAGAAAGATAAAGAACCGATGGTACTTCTGGCCATAATGTTAGAGGGAAATCACTGTATCCAGGAAAGAACCCCCATTATTCTGTTGCTAGAAATGTCAGGATTCGTGGTTAAGATGAACCTAATTCTGTTATAGCTGAGTAACTCACCACCAGCTTTTATGTGAAAGAGCCCCAGAGCTTTACTATATTTGGAGACAGATCTGTACAGCCAACGTGCAAATACATCCAAGTCATCTTTGAGAATTTCAGATCTTCCCAGTGTTCAGCGATTTCCACCAATAATGAGACAGCTTTTCAGGACCCTAAAAAAAAACCTGCTACTCAGATTTCTCAATGGGTATTTGTTGGATGAATGATAAAACGAAGCAGTAGCCCACATACCAGTTCTCTGAGACACAAACAAAATATTTTCAGCTCTAGGTCACTGAACTCATGCTCATTTGCATGCTTGCCTTCCATTTAAAATTCTAAAGCATCCAACAGAATAATTTTTTCCCTTCATTCTAAGGTCATTATTTCCATTAGGCTATAATACAAATCCCCTTATTTTTAAGAATAAGACTAATTTACTACACTATGCACAATAAGCTATATTTTAGATTCTCAATTTATACTATTTCACCACGGCTGAATCTTCTCTATGATTTAGAGAGGGAATGAGTTGGAGCCAGCCTGTCCTTAACCACAATTTTAACAAAACATTTACAGACTCATCAAAAAATTAGTTTTCCATCTTTTCCAGTAGAGTTTCTCCAGGTGGGTGGTGCCATCCACCTTCACCCCAACAGAATCGCCTGGCAAGTAGAATCATGGGCCCACTGCTGAATCAGAATCCCTGGATGCGTTGTCCAGGAATTTGCATTTGTAACAAGCACTGAGGGAGAACTCACACACACTAAATCTTGACAACCACTGCCCTATACTGAAGTTCTCCTTTAGTATACATAAAGATAAAATTGTATACTACCATTTAAATCTGTTTACTACCATTAAATACCATTTAAATCTGTTTACCATTTAAATCATTGCTGGAGGAAATGGTGTTTTCAGTATTTAACTTGTTCACTGCCTTTGCTGAACATTTCATTGTGTAATGTAATTTACCTTTAAAGAGTATTCATCATTCAGACCATAAAATGTATGCTGTGCTTTCTTGATATATAGATTATGAATGATGGATTCAAGTAAAGTCAAATTTACACTTGTCTTAAATGGGCTAATGTCTAATATCAAATTGACTAAGACCCAGATCATATTCTTTTGCACTTTCTGAGTACAGTCTCTATAATGTTTGTGACAAGTGTTAGGAAAAATGTTGTTTGTTCTTTGTTTTTGTTTTCCTATGAAATCATTTTAAGAGTACTTTAATTCAGTCACAGTTTTACAGATAGCTATTGAGCCAGACACAGTACTAGGCTTCAGAAATGAATCCGATTTCAGTATTTGACTTCAAGGGAGTCCTAGCCTCCTCAAGGCAAGGATGAAGGGCAGACACATAAGCCTTGTGCTAAAATACAAGGCAGTAAGTTTTTAAGAGGCAACATGAGAGCAGAGAGAAGTGAGGCAGGGTGAAAGGGGTTGGGATTCATAGAGATGGCGTTGTGCGCTGTTTGAAAGTGAGCCACAGTCAGCCAGAAAAGTGAAGTCATTCCTACAGGCTCATGCAGGACATAGGGAAGCTCAGAACATTGGTCTCCTGGGTCTAAACCTGCACTCTTTCTACTACACTCAGCTTTCTCTAAGAACCTAGCCTTCAAAACATGCTGGCTTCCCTTTTTTTTACACCCATAGCTTTCTCTGGTTGTGAGTAAGATGTTAAGGGTGATACATTTCCTTCTCAGGCCACTAAGGTGCCATTTAATTCACTCCAGCAATAACTAATAGAAACCTACCTTTAAAAGATGCTGAAAGCAATGTGCTGCTAATTTATTGCTACATCTATTAAAGCTCCAGAGAGAATTTGACTCCCTAGATTTTAAATATAGTTGAGATATTATGATGTTTCCCAATTTAATCCCTCCATAAATTAAGTGAAATGATTATAGTACCTGTTGTCACTTCATTCTTGCCCTATCTCCAATCACTCTTCTGCCTTCATTAATTCAGAATAAAATACTACAAGACATTAATGTAGCGCTTGGAGATAGGAGGGCTGCATTTTTATAGCCTCCATATGAAATCATACTTAAAGATGCCTATACCTTTACTGAATGGGGAAAAAAAATCTTCTCATCTCCTAATAAATAACCTTTGTTATGAGTGAAGAAACCAAGGCTCAGAGATGTTAAGTGGCTTGGCCCAGGGTCACCGTGCAAGTAATTACCAGAGCCAAAACACCCACCCCAGGTCTACCAACTCCCAAGTGCAAGGCTCTATTTTCTAGTACATCCTCAAATCTTCTAGAGATTCTATTAAAACAGTTTCCTCACTGCTTGCAATGAAGGACATTGTTGCCAACATGTAAACAAAATGAGAATCTTGGCACCCCCCCATCACTTTCTCATCAGTGTTTTTAGCTTATCACTTCACAGTCATTATTTGGTGTTTTCTTACAGAAGGCAACAGACCACTGCAACAGAAACTGTCCTTAGATGGGAACCCCAAACCTATACATGGAACACCAGAGGGGTCAGATGGCCTACAGTGGTCAGCTGAGCAGCCTTGTAACCCAAGCAAGCCTAAGGCAAAAACATCTCCTGTTAAGTCCAATACCCCTGCAGCTCATCTTGAAATAAAGCCAGATGAGTTGGCAAAGAAAAGAGGTAAAGTGATTTCTTTTGCACAAATGATTCAACCTATTTTACACACACAGAGAAGTGCCAGAATGATAGAACTTTCCAAAAGATGCTGCTTAGTGAAGAGAGATGCACATGAAATTACCTTTCTTTCTGTGACCAACATAGATTGAAAAGTAGATGTGATTCCTCCCATATAAATCAAAGGTCTCGAGTGTTTAAGAGGAATTACATCCCCTTTCTCTGCCTCTCTGTGGTCATTCTTCTCTTTGTAGGCATGGATAAATTTGCACCACAAATACTTTCTACCCTAATGTCTTAGGAAGCAAATGTTAATGCAGGAGCTCTTTTAGTAACTTGAATGCTGAATGTTTCCCAGACACACATGTTCTTAACTTGCATTGAATGAAGATGAATCCAGAAGCTGATGATGTCTTCTTTAGATGATATTCTTCATGTAAATTCAGTTCTGTGTTAGAACCTTCAGACAATGTAACACCAAAAGAGGGTTTTATATCTGACATGCTATATTTTTATTATTTTTTGAGCTTTGCTATACTTTATACATAACTGGTATTAAAAATGAAAGGGGATAAATCACTTCCTTTCTGATTCCCAGCAGATTAAATAATATCCTTCTCATTCAGCCTTAGTTGTATCTGATTTCCTTGGCTTTGGTTTGATATACTTCCTTACTTTTCTGGAGGGAGATTTCTTTCTTCTAAGAAACATGGCCTTGTTGGGATAAGTACAATCCACCTATTCACACTGTACTATCTGTACACCTTGGTGACGGTTTCAGGAAGTCAGGCAAGATTGGCGCCTCCAGAGCAGCTTTCAGTGCTGTTGCTCTAATTACAGGGCTGGCTCAGGACTGATGGGCCAGAGCCAGCGTACCTGGCACCAATGCTCCGTCCTCTCTCTAGCTCATTTGTACCTCTCCCAATCTCCATGTCATTTTCCTCATCCAAAAGCCCTGCTGGCTTCTAACCACACAGAGTGGTGAGAGCCAGCAGCACAAATGGTCTTTAGACATATCAGATTCTAAGAAACTGCAGTTCGTGATAGAACATGATGATCAGAACCTCTTTCCAAAGCACAGAGGAGACACGTATGCCCAGAATGGCCCACCCACAGAACCCACTGGTAAAATCACAGCAGTCTCAGGGGCCATACATATCCCCACTGTGGATTTTTAAAACTCTGGGTTATAAACATATAAACATCTTCTTGACAGAACTTTTTTTTTTCATTGAGAAACAAAAGATAAATCTCTTATTAGGGGGTGGGGTGAGTTAGCTGCTTTTGTCACTGTTGCTATTTAGCTCACAAGTAAAAAGATAAAGTGTTCAATTTAACATTTTTTTCATGACATTACTTGTAGGCCCAAACATTGAGAAATCGGTGAAGGATTTGCAACGCTGCACTGTGTCTCTAACTAGATATCGTGTCATGATCAAGGAAGAAGTGGATAGTTCAGTGAAGAAGATCAAAGCTGCCTTTGCTGAATTACACAACTGGTAAGTAATTCGACTTAGAAACTATAAACTTGTGGCACTTGAGCTGTTCCTACAGGTAAAAGCATCTGATGGAAAACATTGTTTATTTAATGCATAAACATCACAGAACAACTCCTCAGTGAATTTTTTTTAAGTCCTATAGGCAGAGGCATATATCTTGGGAATAAAAATGAAGGGAAAGTGTTTGAATAAAAAGAAACCTGATACACATAATTCATTGGAGTCTGAAGTTGGCCCCAAAGTATATGAATGATGTAGAACACAACCTCAACAAACGATATTTTTGACAAATCCCTGGGAGGCTAATATCATGAGTGATACTGAGAACAAATATTTTCCAGCTTTATCATTATAAAATAAGAAAGACTCCCTTAACAAAACTCAGAAACATCTTAGGCAAGCTGAGTGATAGAATCCCATTCTGAGGTATCTTGAAGGCTGGAATTAAGAAATGGTACTCTGGTGTGGCTTTGGTCCTGCCCTGCCCTGCTCTGCAACTGACGCTGAAAGAAGGCATCTCTTTGAGCCATGTATGTTTGCTCATGTCCACAGCTGCAATGAAATATCTCCTGGTAAAGGTTAAGTTATTATAAGTGGAAAAACTTCTTAGTGTATCAGTCAAGACTTTTTCAGTTTCAAGCGATGGAAACCCAAGTCACACTAGTTAATGACAAAGGAGAATTGTTTGGCTAATGTACATGAGAAATCCACAAGATTCTTTTAGGCGAATTTGGTTCTAAGCCCAAATTATGTTATGAGAATTCAGTTTCTCTCTACCTTTCTCCCTTTCCCCTTCTCACCCTCCTTTCCTCTCTCAGTGTCTCCTACAGTCTCCTGGTTCTGCTTATCCTTGGCTTGATTCTTAGGTATGATCTCTCCATGTGGTAGCAAAGATGACCCCCAAGCAGCTCCAACCTTACATAATCCTTAGTTCCTGTGATCTGAGAGAGAGCTTTGTCTCTAGTGTTCCAACAGAAATCCAAGGGCTAATTTGCACTGGGTAGGTTGGGTCAATCTTCTGTCCCTAAACTAGTCACTGTGGCAAGAGGGACAGGGTCTTCCCACTAGCTAGGCTGGGTCCTGTGCCTACCACAGAGTTAGTGGTTGGGTGAGCCCCACCTGAACCCCATGAACTGAGAGTTGAAAATCACTGGAGAGTTCCCCAGAGGAAAATCAGGGTGCTAAAAACAGAAAAACATGTCCGCAGTGCCCAGGCTCACATGTGTTCTCTGTATCTCATTGGCCTCCCATGATTCTAGAATTTGGTCACATCTTCTGCATGGTTTTCCTTTCCAAGTCCTTTCTTTGACATAGATGTGCTTTTTAGCAGATTATAGTTGTGTAAAACCAAGGATTACGCTTAACACAATCTAAAATTCTTGAATTTTAAACCATCTGCTATGTATAAGATCCCCATGTGCATAAGATACCAGAAACTTGAAAGAAAACCATCTCCTTCGGCTATCATTCAGTGAGGAATCACTTACCCTCCACCCAGTCACGTCATCTCGACCTCAGTGGAACTCTTCTCTGTTTGATCAGACAATAAACCAAGTAATTGTTCAAAGTAAACTCCAAGATTATGTTTGAAAGTACTTAGAGAACATAAAGATGCTATACAAATGAAAGGTGTTATTATGATGGTTGGTTTTTTAAATTTTACAGTTCTATGACTTTTTTAAATCTATCCTTAAATTACCCTAATATACATAAGCGCACTCAACTTCCAGGCCTGTTTTCTAGAGCCAGAGTCAGCAAACTTTATCTATAAAGGGCCAGCTAGTAAGCTTTACAGTCTGCAAAGTCTCTGTGCAACTACTCAGCTCTACTGTTACGGCACGAAAGGCAGTGGGCCAGATTTGGCTTGTGGGGGTCGTAGTTTGCTAGTCTCTGGAGGCATTAGTTAACTATTCAGAGAAGACCACTCTGTCTTACTCTTTTGTGTGGCATTTTAGAGTAAACTCTTCCTCTGAGGCCTCTGTATGATACCTTCCATCTGAGTGACTCACACTAATTGACAAAGTGTAGCAGTGACCTCAAATTACCTCCCTCCTCCAGCTGCTCTGAGTACTTTTTTTTATTTCCTTAGTAAAATGAATACCACATGGGTCACGAGACATCTCGAGATTTGTAACAGACTCTTTGACTGTTTCACTCCTCGAGATCTGAAAGTGTGGGGCCAGGAAAGTCAGCACCCAGAGAAGTTGTGTATCTTTTCTCTGCTTGTAATTCACATTTTGTTTTAAACTGATGGGTAAAGATCACTCCTGAATGAGCTCTACCAAGCCGTATTGCTGCTTAAAAGTCACCTCTTAACAAATGGCACATTTCCTCCAAACTGAAGACGAACAAATATAGATTAACCATTTTTTTACATGCTGTTGCTACAAAATTAGTAAACAGCAGCACTTGTTTTGTTATCTAACCTTTAATAAAATGATCCCAAAATAATTACATATATATTACCTTAAAAATAAAACAAAAGTAATTCTTTTTAATAGGCCATTAACATACATTTCGACCAAATGGAAAAACTTTACCTCTGTTCCAAGTTAGCCTGCAGCCCAGCCAACATGGTGATTTACTTGAATAACTACCTTTTGTTTTCTGAGGGGGAAAAAGGGATGAATTTTAGGGATTTTGGCACTCTTAAAAAAAAAAAAAAGCGGATCACAGAATTGAAGAAGGCAGCTTACATGTTTTAAAAAATGCAGCTTTCCAATTGGTGGTGAAATCATGGACCCCAGGCATTAGAGAGACTTGCGAATGCAGTGCTGTTCACATGTAAACCTCAGGATCACATTGTAAGGCACATCCAGATTTGGAAAATGTGGGACAAGTCTTGCAGAGAGTTCCAAAATGAATGCTGGTTCAGGGACAGATGTTAACTCACCTGGTACGCAGCGACATCGCACTTGTGGTCCTTCTGTCCTTACTCCGGGCCATCCGGTGCTCTCACTGAAGCATTCAGCAGGCATTGTGTGTAGTTTAGAAATAAAAAGAAACTCTCAGGTAAGAAATTCTGAACATTCGCTTTGCTGCCCAGCTTCAAGAGATGAATCCTGCCTGATCAGATTCCCCAAAGCCTGCCGGGATTCATGGGAATGGTGATTTGGGGGGGCTGGGAAAAAGTACCTGCTTGCACGTGCTCAGTACCCAGCGGGCACACATCAGAACGAGATGAACCAAATGCTTGTCCTTCCCAGTCTGGCTGTGAAGAATACTTTTTTCAGTGCAGTTATTGAAGAAAACCATTAAGTAGCTAAATTATAATATCAAAGTGGGCATTTGGCCAGGACACAGTTACATAGGGCTAAATGACCATTATGTGGATCATTCTCTTTTCCCAGAAAGAATCGGGGATTTGAGAGGGCAGCAAAGATGACACGGTGATCCCACACTGTCTTAACAGAAAATAAATTTTGCAACATGAGTGTCTATGAAAAGTCACATCAGGAACTAACATGAAACAGCTGGTTTCCTTTCTATATGATTGGCCCCCTACCACAACTGGAAAATATTCGTCCTTTGGAATCATAGCTGCCAGATTTAATTGGTTTGTGTGCAAACTAGTCTAGTTTCTCATCACAAATTTGTGTGTGTGCGTGTCCAAGTTGATGGTGAAGGCTTAAAATGAACAATAAACATTAACTTCAAAAAACATCAAGGCAGGAGAATAATACTTGATAGCTGTGCCATATGCCAGGGGAGAAAGTATTCCAGAATAGAGCTGTAAAAATTGCTAGGTGCTATTGTCAATTTAACATCTAATTAAAAGCACTCCTAAAAGGAAATGGAAGATGGTGATGAGCCAGAGGGTAGAACGTGTGCTGGGGATGGGGTAACAGGGCCATAGGGAATGGAGGCTGGAAGAGACAATATTTTTAGGCTGCTTTGCTTCCATACAGGAAAGGGAAATCAAAGCATGATTCCTGTACAGTGTTCTTACACCTCATGTTTATTTTTTCCTGAAGTGGCGCCAAGTCGTACTTAAGCAGAATTTGGAGTAGGCCAGTTCCAGCCCTGGCCCCCCAGCCCTTGCCTTCCTCTTTCTTCGCCTGCTTTCTCTCCACTGTGAGTGTCCTCCCTCCCAGCAAAGACAGGTGGACCTCCTGCAGCTCCTCACAGGCCGGGGGTTCCTCCCCACACCACTGGCTACCAGATGAACTTGTAATGGGGTCCCCGTATCGCGTTCCTTTTTTCCATATTAACGGTTGAAACTCACTGTTGTGTCACTGATAAGCTCATCCTTTTGATGATCATGGGTCCTCCTTCCCACAGTGACATATTTTTATGCTCGCAAGTGTTAACCAGAGTCTCTTGAGACTCTTCTCCATCAGCCGAAAGAATGACCCTATAAAAGTGAGAATTTCAGGCTGAAGAAAAAGCCATTCTGAGATTGTGTCTGCTTCCGGCATCCCTCAAATTCCACTCCACAAAGGCGGCTTCTCATCTGCTGTGGAGGCTTCGCTGTTAGCCATGCAAGACCACACATAGACCAAAGGGTGGTCAGCTGGGCGGCCCCGCATGTGGACCAGATAGCATCACTGTGACATTTGAAACGTCATGTCCTTTTTCCAAGGGCTCCCGAAGGGGAAATTGCCAGTGGAGACTTTAAGAACAAGCAATGCAACAATGTGCCACATACCCCCAGTTTGCTGCTCCTTGGGTGCCCGAATAATGTAAAAATCTTGGCACATATCACCTTGGAACTGCTTCAGTTTGAGTCCAAATAAGACCAATTTTCTTCCCTTGAAGGTTTACACATAGCAGGATTCTTTCCTCCTGCCATTTCTCCAGCAGTCCTGGGCTGGTTCTCCCCACCATACCCCCGCCCACCACATTCCCCAAACTTTTAGCTGATTTTTGGTCAATACCTGGCTTCCCATTTAATGCTAAGAGCCTGGTTTCCCCAGGACGTTCTCTTTGTGAATAACCGAGCATTGACTGAAAGATCATGCTTGTAAATTAATATTTACTTCTCTCCATACCGAAGTATATGTGTGTACACTATAATTAAAAGCTCTGAGAGCACTGTGGTCACCCTTCGCCTAGGTGCCACCACCAGAGATGTGGATGCCACTGGTCTGACGGGGACTCCGGAATAGGCTGTTGCTGTTTTTTTTAAAGAACTGCGGGTGATTCTTCTCTGCCTCTGTGGGTGAAAACCACTGGTTGAGAGTCATACAGAGGGAGTGGTACATCTGGGGCTAGTGCACTATTCTCAGCTGGATGCGTTTGCCCCCCAGGAGACTGTTGGCACGTCTGGAAATCATTTTGGCTGTCACAACTGCAGGAAGGGAGTGCTACTGGCATCTGGATACCCCTAAATATCCTACGATGCACAGAACAGCCCTCCCCTCCCAGCACCCATAACAAAGAATTATCTGTCCCAAGACATCAATAACACTGGGAAAGCCCAGGCAAGAAGAGAGTGAGAGGAAGAGTCCATCAGTCCTTCTACAGGCCCTGCTGTGGCTCCTTGAAGGAGGGACCGGGGTTCCTCCCCTTTGCTGCACTTCTGAGTATCTATCTGCCCGTCTCCCAGTTGCCCTCCTAACCCACTGCTGGAAACCTGAGAGAGGAAATTTCCTTTCCAGTCATTTCCATACCCAAAAAAACATAACCATAGTGTCCTCTTCTTTTCAAGGAAATTTTAAATGTAAGCTTTCTAACTATACATTTTACAGGTTAAATTACATTTTTGTTTCCTTAAGACCAGAAAAAACAATTATGTTGAAGTGTAGAAAATTGAGGGCTTTGCTTTTTGTCTATTTTGCATTAGAGAATTCAACTCAGTCCTTAGGAGAGAATGGAAAAATTAAGAACCAAAGGTTGCAGCTAACAACAGGCAGTCCCTTTCATTAGCCATTCTGTCTCTACCTGAGTCTTTTTCTCATTTTGCAATAAAACCAATACCGCAGGGTGGGGGGTGGGGGAGCCGAGGATTAGGATGAAGATCTGAGGTACGTGAAGATAAATACAGTAGGGAATTGTTTCATTAAGTGTCTGTTTAAAGGATTATTATTTTTCTCTGGCTTCAGCCAGCCAGCAGTATTACTTGGTGCTCCTGGGCATACGTGGCCTGTGTCCAGCTACTGTAATGCCAGTGACATCCTCAAGTGTGCCAGCCCTTGAGCTATTTAAGCTGAATGAAAACAGGTCTCTTTGTGCCTTATGGTGCAGTTGTGGTTGAGCAAACACTTGGTGACTGTTTAATTAGGAGAATCATGGAAGTTGCGGCCGGCGCTACGTCTACCTCGATGGGTGAGGGGAGGAAAAATATGTATTAGGTGAGGCAGGTTCTAGAATCAGAACTGTACCACAGAACAGATGCTGTGACAACAAGCAGACTTGGTTTTTGAGTTCAGTCACATGGAAGATACTGACGTAAGCGTGGATAAGAGGTAGAGACTCCATTTTAAAACCATGGCTGAAGTGGTACGCATTCCTCTTGCACCGCAGAGCTCAAGAGTTCTGGAAGAGCGTGTTGTCCTTTTCTCCAGGCCATTCAACAGGGGATGTTTGTAATAGGATTCCCTGTAGGAGAGCTGACGTTGGGAACCTTTTCAGCCATTGTGATGTAATGATTTACAGACTTTGCTTCCCTGTTAAAATACCAGCAATGTGTTAAACGATTGCTAGATTTTGCCAACTCCTTAGACGTGTAATGAAGACAAAGTCAGGAGTCTGCATTGTATTTTTTATGGTTTTTTAAAGAAATTTAATAAAAAAAAGTCTCTATGTCCTTTCTGCTTTGGAAATAAATATAATCTTCCCATTGATCAAAACCCGTACCAACAAAGATTTTCTGACTAATCTCTTTCCTTCTCATCAGAAGATTTTTCTAAGTGCCCACCTGCTTGCGACTTGTACAAAGAACTATACAACGGAAATTAAACAAGCCTGTTCCCACACCCAATATTCGAGGTTATGCCAGCATATTAAAAGAACTCACAGTATGGAGATAAACATACACCTGCAAAGGATATCAAGAGGCAATGATGGAAGAGGCTAATAAATATATTTATGCCTCAGGAGAGCCATATGTATGGTTTTTGTTGCTGTCCTAGCTGACAAATTGCCCAGAATGACTCCTTTTCCTTATTCTGCACCAGTCCAATAAACAGAAATAAGCTCCAGCATCCATTCTGAAATTGTGAAAAGGGTAAATACCATAAACCACGGAGAAACTCAAGGTTCTTGTGACTTTGTGACTAAGGCAAGTCCCTGTGGTACACTGTATTTCAAATCTTGCCTCGTTTGTGAATATGTGTCATTCTAAATAGGTGTAGCTCACTCTTTGGAGGTGAAAGCTTTTTTCCTATTTTCTCTCCTCCCCGAGGTTTTCCTCTGCATTAGATGTTTCCCCAGGGCCACTGCAAGGACTGAGTGAATCAGTTGACATGAAGGAAGAGCAGGTTGATAAATTAAAAAAAAGTACCGGACTGGCCTTTTCAGTTGGGGATGGTCCCCAGGAAACCAGCATAAATAGCACCCTGTATTGATAGCCTTTCTGAGCTGCGTGTGTGATTACCTCCATTCGTTATGTTCGTCACACACTCGGCAGTGGAGGTCAGCTTCCCTTTCACCGCAGCCTTCTCTGTGAAATAACAGACCCACAATAAGAGCTGGAGGACAAGACGTTGATTGCGATTTCAGTTGAAATCTGAAAAGATTTCTGAATCTTTTCAGCAAAGGAAGGCTACGAATCATACCCACCTGGAAACATGCTCCCGAATACGGGGTTAGTTTTCACCACAGAATAGAAATTGAAAAAGGAATTAAGCAAATTGTTCTCCCTGTACAATCCCATATGGGAAGTATGTGTTGTGTGTGTCTGTGTGTGTGTGTGTGTGTGTGTGTGTGTGTGTGTTTCACTCTATAGTATCATCTATTTTCACTAGGAAAATAAGACAAATTTGTTCATATATGTATTAGTATAAATATAAAATACAGTATAGTTTTCAAAGTGGGATATCCTAGATCACAACTTCAGAATGGATCTTAGAACTTATTTCTGTTTATTACACGGATATAGAGTAAGACTGTAATCTCTGAGGGTGAGACTAAGGAATCATTCTGGGCAATTTGTCACCTAGGACAGCAAGAAATCACAGAACAGGCTGTGCCTGAAGTCATGTAACAGAATTGCTTATATGTCAGTTACATTGTTCTTTCAGTGACTGTAAACTTTTGGTTCTTAGTAAGCCATATTATAACAAAAGTCACATTTTCCAAGGCTTATTAACCACGTAATTAGGAGGCATGGAGTATAGAGTTAAAATAGCGTTTTAATCTCATCTCCACATATTCTAACCCTGAAGATGGTTGAGTTTCTTAACTTCTACTCAGCTACAAAATAGGGTCCTACTGTCACTATCTAGAGGTTTTATGAAGATTCGTGTACAAGATTCATGTACAATGTATGCATTTCTCAGATTATTCTGGTAAATCTGTAGCCTGACCCATATAGGTTGGTTCTCTTCCCTTCCAGATAAGCATTTAGTAAATTTATTTCTCTCTGTACCAAGACAATGGGAAGAAGTTGTCCTTCTCCACTTTTCTGTTTAGCATGCAGTGGATCCCAGCTATGAGATATGGATATCTCAACACAAGTTTTTACTGTTCATTGCTTGATGAAGACAGAAGTAAGGCAAAAGCCTTTTGACCCCTGATTCTGAATGGCCACCAGATCAACCCTCGTTCCCCCTTTCACACCTTGCCCTGCCTTCTCTCTGCTTTCTCTTCCCCTTTCTTCATTCACCCATCCAGTAGGGAGATGAATGTGTCGCGAGCTGGTGTTTCTCAAACTTTGGAATGCACAGGGGGCACCTGGGCCCCATTCCTAGCGGCTCTGCTTCTGTGGGTGCAGGTGGAGCCCAGGCATCTGCATCTAATGAGTGCAGTGGGTGCCAGTGTACCTGGTCTCAGGACCACACTTGAAGAAACACTGCTGGTAATACTGAGGGATAGAAGATGATGTCTTTACAAAAAAGGTCCAAAGTCTAATGAGAGTGTACAGAAGCAAGCTGTGTGATGCAGTGTGGCGAAAACTGTTGGGAAGCACGCATGGGGTGGGGTTTCTGGCTGGCAGGGAAAGGGTCCACCACAGAGGTAATGCTGGAGCTGGCACTTGAAGTAAGGCTAGGAATTTGCCAGACTGAGAAGGGAGAGAGGATTCCATGCAGAAGAAACAACACAAGGAACCACAAGCATGAGAGACCCCAGTGCACTCTCTGGGAGGAGCACATTCCCTGGGTCTCATTCCATTAATAAATGAACTATGAGCATATCCCTCTCGAACCAGAAAACTTATTTGTAAGTCACATATGTATGCCACTGTTTAATCTGTATACTAGAAATGAGGAAAGTCTACTTTCTAAAATGAAGAGTAAAGTATATGAAGTTTAACATTTCATTTGTTACCCCCACTTGGGAAGCCAGAGAACCAGGGCGGGTGCTGGCATGTGAGGCTGGAGGTGCTGGGCGGTGAAGAGCATCAGGTGCCCAGGTCCCGTTCTCACGCAAGAGCCCATAGGGAGGCCAGGAGCCATCTCCGCCAGGCTGGGGCCTTGGGCTGGATGTGGGCCAGCATTGCTGTGACTCCTTGTGCCACATCAGTCTCTTCCAGTTTCTGTTCCTCTTAGTTGTGTTCAACAACACTGATGGCTTCTGCATAGATGCCTCCCCTCCCAACCCCCCAGATTGGAAAGAAATGCAACAGTGTTCTGAGTGGTTGACTCTATTTTGGGTATGAAACGAAGAGATGTTTTGCCTCATTTTGTTTTATTTTGAAATGTGTTTTATTTTATCCTGCTTTCTATATTTTTCAGCTTTTTAAATGAGCATGTAAAATGAAATTAAAATGTGAAGAATGTTAACTCTGTTCCTTAAATGGCACCCTTGTGCTATAAGACAGTTAACATCCACAGATAAAAGTTTGCTTTTTGTTCCAGAGTTAGTATAATTTTTTTTAATAAGGGGGTGGGATTAAATGATAATTTTTACAGCTATAGAAACTGAAATACAGTTAAGTTACTTTCCCTGAATAGTGATCCCCAGGGAAAGAAACAAAACTAAGAAATAATTAGCAAAGGTGAGCCTGGTAGCGTGCCTGGATGGCTCAGTCAGTTAAGCATCCGACTTCAGCTCAGGTCATGATCTCACGGTTCGTGAGTTCAAGCCACACAGTGGGCTCTGTGCTGACAGGTCAGAGCCTGGGGTCTGCTTCAGATTCTGTGTCTCCCTCTCTCTGTGCCCCTCCCCACCTGCACTCTATGTCTCTCTCAAAAATAAATAAACATTAAAAAATTATATTAAAGGGGTGCCTGGGTGGCTCAGTCGGTTAAGCATCCGACTTCGTCTCAGGTTGTGATCTCACGGTTTGTGAGTTTGAGCCCCGCATCAGGTTCTGTGCTGACAGCTCAGAGCCTGGAGCCTGCTTCGGATTCTGTGTCTCCTTCTTTCTCTGCCCCTCTCCCACTTGTGCTCTGTCTCTCTCTGTGTCTCAAAAATAAACAAATGTAAAAATAAAAAGGGGGCGCCTGGGTGGCTCAGTCAGTTAAGTGTCCAGCTGCAGCTTAGGTCATGATGTCACGGTTTGTAAGTTCAAGCTCCACGTCAGGCTCTGTGCTGACAGCTCTGTCTCCCTCTCTCTTCCCCTCCACCACTCACCTCTGTCTCTCTCTCTCTCTCTCATAAATAAACATTAAAAAATTTTTAAGAAATAATTAGTAAAGATAAATTATATTATTAAATGAAATCATATGTAAAATTCTAAATGGAGGTATATAAGGAGTGTAGATTTTTCAGCTGAACGTGGGGTATTGCAGAATTTGTACAGTTTATAGGATTTTGCAACTCTGATATCATTTTTAAAATTCCGAGAAGAAAAAGAATCCCTGTGTTTTTTTTTCAATTAGCTATTTGCTTTTTGAGGAACCCTGGATTATATAAGTATTAGAAGTCATTCCTTATGCTAAAATCTGCACGTGTCTCATTCCACAGGTGCACCTCACACAGTGTGATGAAATATTCATTGACTGTGATTTAAATCATTGTAGGATCCCAATATAAAATACAAAACTAAGAGATATTAACATTAACAGATAATATTACCTCTGATAAAAGAAACAGAACTAAAACGAGTTCAGCCTGATTGGCAAACTGAGTGCAGTTACTGCATTCATTGACAGCCAGAGGGATTTTAACTGCTTTATATTTTAAGTGTGATTCATGCTCAGAGGCACCATGCGCTGCTTTATTTCCCTGATAGTCCCAATGACTAAGCAGCTTTCCAGAGGGCTGTCTCAGCTTACTCTACATGCTGTAGACATGTATGTTGGGTTTTGTTATGTTTGCCAAATAAAAGGGTGGGATTCAGGAAGTCTTTAGAAAGATCAGTTTGTCACCATGGCTGCATTCAGAAAAGAAGAATCCCAGTCTTCAAAAAGAATGCCACTTGTTGTAAAATCTAAACGTAAAAAGGTACCGAGTAGAATGTGACAGACCCCAGGGTCCCTGTACAACTAAAGAATGCAACATAACCAGCTACTTAGTACTGAGCCTGGAGTGTAAGCGGCCACAGTGGGCGAGGAGTAGGGTGGGGGAGACATTTCTGGGGTAGACTTTAGAGGACGTGATCACGTGGGAAGAGAAGGAAAAGGAGTCACAGAAACTGGGTGAGTGACGATACCAGTGACCAGCTTCCAGGGCACAGGAGAGGGGACAAGATGGGGATATAGGGCAGGAAACATAATTTTCCCTCTACCCTTTTTGTTCTCGGCCAAGACCCCTGTAATAAAAGATTAATAAGAGAAAAACAAACAAGTTTGTTAACATGTGCACCTCATGTATACAGAGGAGATACCCAGGAGGAAGCAAGGAGCTCCCACGGTGGCTTAGAATTCAGAACGAAATACCATGTTAACAGGGAAAGGGGAGAGGGGGATATAGGCCTTTCAGGGGAGAGTAAGTGATTCTTAGAAAAGATGAGTGGGCCCTTAGAAGAATAGACGGAAGGTATGATCATTTGTGACAAAGTGTGTCTGAGTGTGGTGTTGACTTCTAGGCTCCTCTCCTGAGACAGGAGTCAGCAATCTTACCTGGTTGGCAAAACTCCCCAGGAGGGATTTATGACAACTGAGTTCCTTTGGAGGCTCCGCCTTCAAGCAGATGAGGGGAGTTCAGAGACAACATCTCCCTGCACCGGCTGTTTTTCAAGTGCCTGCAGCTCACAATCATCAGTACATCAGAGTGCCATATTTGGGGGTGGGGGGCATACTCTCCTACCCTTCAGGAAGCAGAACAGAGGAGGAACAGGGAATTGGCAGCATACAAGGTCACGGGTGCTGTTTGCAGGCACCTGTTGTTAAGTGGTAGAGGTGCCAGTCCTCTGACCCTAGGAAGCCACACATAGTCTCACGCATTTGTGGCTACCAAGCCAGGACAGAAGCTCTGTTGACAACAGCAATAGTTGAGAAATGGGTGAGCTGAAACCCTGGGTCCAAGAATTCCTGCTAGTACTTGTGGAGTTGGACTGGAAATGGTACCCATGGTAACAGTGTAGTGCACCTTAAATGTTTAATAAAGGTGGCACCTGGTGGGCACAGTCCTCTGACCCAGGAGAGGGGAAGGACAGGCAGCCTCTTCCATCAGCGCTAGCTCCGCAGCTGAAGGCCCACGTGGCAGCCACCAGGCACTACAAGGCAGCCGGGAGCTCAGCTGGCATTCCTCTGGGCATTCACAGTTCCTACTCCTGATGCAGTAGGAAGGGGCACAGCCCACAGTGGGGGCGGGGGGTGATTTTACATTACTCTTTCTCTTCAGTGAAAGAGAGAAATTCTTTATATACAAAGTCTGGCTTTCTGACTTTATCACTCATTTGCCCACTTTATGCTCTTTGGTACAAGCCAGAAAGGCTGAAACATCACCTTCTTTCCCCCCAGCAGTTCCCACATTCCCGTTCTCTGTACTGGGTGCGGGGGGTGGGGGGGGGGGGGACAGGAGGCTCTTCTGCAGGATTCTCATCCTGCCCCTCCGCTCCGCCCGCTTTATTCTGCTTGGCAGCTGAGGAGGTAAGCACTTCATCCACAAGAAGGTCCTGAAGCCAGATGGTCAGGGATCAGATGGTCTGGGCAGTTTCTCTCACCACAGCCTCCCTGAGGCAAACTCATGGCGATGAGCTGTGGTCTAGTTTTAACTCTTTAACATGGAGTCTGGCTGCTGTTGCAGATTGGTGTCTTGAAATTCCCTTTGAGATCCTGCTTTCGTTCCCCCATACCCACCAGCAGGTTCTGCTCTCCAGCTTATCAGCCACTGACAGTCCTGTGGCTGCCTCCCCATCACAGCATCTTTATCGACGAAGAGCACTGGACTCAACGTGGTGCACCCAGCTTCCAAAGGAAGCCGTTTCGTCACTCGGTGTCTTAGCCTCTGGATTTAGAGAAGAGCCTTTCACAGAGCAGAAAATAATAAATCTCTTCTTGCTGAAGTGCCTCTCTGATTCTTTTTATTATTGTTATTATAAGTCCTCTACAGAAAAGAATCAAGACAGTGGAAACATTTTTATAAAATGACACTTTATCTCTGTGATTAACTATATAATAAACCATAAAGGCTTTGCCATGGTAATCTCCTCCTTACACCTTATTGCTTTAATAATAAAAGCTTTTTTATGGCAACAGAATAAAATTTTACTATCCAGACAGTTTAGATAAAATGAGAAGATGTGTTTTTGGAAGGATAAAGGGCACATCTGAAACATGTGAGGTCAGCATAGGTTTTATGTGAGCGCAGTTTATGTAAAACATGTTCAATGTGTCTTAAGTCTGGTGCCCTCCAGAGGACTTTATCCAACCGTTTAAAGAACTTTTAGTGGTCAGTGAAAGGCTGAAGAGTTCTGTATTTCTGTCAAGTACAGAGGATTACAGTTCCAAAGCAAAAATGTTCAAAACCAGATGATTAGTGGGGGAAAGCACAAATGTCAATAATTTATTAACACCCTAATTTGCATACAGAATCATCAACTACCTGTTTTGATTCTGAGCCAAACCCTGTGTGGTTTGGTGATTATCATTGCACTTTTATTCATAAGCTTATGTCTCAAATGATTAGATTCCATCAGTGACAAAATTATATAAATTTTTGCTTAAACATGATTTATATGCAAGCACTACAGTATACCAATTAAAAAGTTTCATTATTGCTATCCCACGGGAAAAAAATGAATATGTTGTCTTCCTTCCCATTTATCACTATTGAGCAGTTTCTCTTTTTTTTATGTTTCAAGTTTTTATTTAAATTCTATTTAGTTAACATATACTGTAATATGACTTTCAGGAGTAGAATTTAGTGATTCATCACTTACATACAATACCCAGTGCTCAGCACAACAAATGCCCTTCTTAATGCCCATCCCCCCACCCACCTTTCCTCCAGTAACTCTCGGTTTGTTCTCTATAGTTAAAAGTCTCTTATGGTTTGCTTCCTTTTTTTTTTCTTTCCCCCATGTTCATCTGTTTTGTTTCTTAAATTCCACATATGAGTGAAAGCATATGGTATTTAGCTTTCTCTTATTTTGCTTAGCATAATCCTCTGTCTCCCTCCACATCACTGCAAATGGTAAGATTCTTTTAATGGCTGAGTAATATGCCAGTGTGTGTGTGTGTGTGTGTGCGCGCGCACGCATGCACCACATCCTCTTAATCCATTCATCAGTCGATGGACATCTGGGCTATTTCCATAATTTGGTTATTATTACTATTGAGTAGTTTCTTGTCAAGGAACCCACAGTTGTCTAAGACCATAAAGTAGAAGTTTTTTAAACCCAGAGCTTCCCTGAAAAAGTGATAATTTTAGTGGAGACCTGAAGGAAGACTCACAGTTAATGAGGTGAAGAAAGGCAGGGTTGGGGAGGAGGGTTGTCTTCCAAAAGAGGGAAGGGCATGTGCCAAGGCCCTGTGGTGAGAAGAGAATAGAGCTCATACGTTTTGGGATTTCATGAAGCTTAAACAAGGTCATTCCAGTAAAGTGTTAGTGCTCTACTTGTTGTGCCTGCCACACAGTAAGCACTAAGGATGTGTCAGTTATGATCAGCTCTCCTTTTAAGGCAACTCAGGGCTGACATCTTGTCTGCACAGGTATACCTAAAAAGCAAGCATGTGCCCTTTCTGTTCCTCAGTAGGAATGTGGTCTGTGACACTGCCTTTGATTTCTCTGTGACTCTTCAACTCTCTGATGTCATTTCTCTCAAGACCCTCCCTCCTGCCCTCCATATCTGGTACTCCAGATTACCTGCATATCTGGTACTACCCTGTGTCCTTACCTGCCTGCAGTGTTTCTCATCAAGTGCACCTAGTGTATGTATCTGTCCTAGGACCTCTAAGAAGATCCAGTAGGACTCATGCAGGGCACTGATGAAAGTGCTCATGAAGCTGGATGTGACCTCAGGTCCTGAGGGCATTTGGAATTTTTTAGACACAGTCTTTCATACCCTTCCTTCGATCTGGTTCTCAGCTTGATGTAATGCTGGCTCCTCACTGTCTGACAGCCTGCTAGGGAACAGACTGGCCTTTACTATGAAATCCTCTTCACCCTCTGTATCTACTTCCCTTCCGCAATCCTGCTGCCTTGGAAGTGAAAGCCAAAGAAACCCTCAGGTGTATCTTACTGAGATTCTTGAGGGAGGTTTGGAGGGAGCTGCTTCAGTCTGGCACCTAATCCTGGTTTGCATTCAGTTCATGGGTTCTGAGTAGGGTCCTGACTCAGCAGAGATTCCTGGCTTGCCTTTCTGCACATGAGGCTTGAAAGCAGTCATACGTAGCAATGCTTGAATTACTAAGACGCTTGAGGACAATCTTTTGTTGAAATACCCAGAGGAATGGAAGCATGGTTTGATGCCAACCTCACAGCTTTATCACACCCTCAAGTGGGCATTAAGCAGATTAGCAATTTATTGTGAAAACCTTCATTCCTCCTGTTGGGCCCCAGAAGGCCCAAACTAACCACTGTATGAATATCCACCTTTGTTATGCGTTAGACCTGGGGATATGTGTTATACCCAAAATGTCCATCTCGTAAACCCTCTGGGCACATAATTATGTTAACAAATTTAATCAACAAGAATTTACCATGATCTTGTAGCTAGTAAAGAAATTAGCAAAGGCCCGTGCCTCCACCATTCTCTCCTCCCAACACGCACACACAGGCTGCAGGGTTCCCAGGTCTCAGCCTTGTTCCGGGACTGAATGCGTGGGAGGACTGTGGGACCCTGCCCGGGCACTCCCCGCGCTGTGCTCCTCCCCCACCTATGGGAAGGCTAAGGACACCCACTCTTGTATTGGGTGCATGTATGTCCTTTAGTTATGTGTACCTTGTGTGCCCTCAAATCCCACAGACTCTAATTAGGACATTGGTTTCGGGTGGAGGAATTTCTTCTTGCCGTCATTTTCTTCCCTGACCGTCTGCTTTTTGCTTTTCCCCAGTAAATTTGGCAGGTCCTCTCCCCTTCGTCTCAGCTTTCCCCAAAAGACTGTAGGCTCCACAGGGATGGCAGGGGGCTTCATCCACAGCAGCATTCCCTGCCTCAACACCCTCGCTGGCACATGGCAGGCACTCAGCAAATACTTGTGCAGTGTGTGTGGTTTCTAGTGCTCTTTGTGGCACATTCCTGCACTGCCGTCCCAAACCTGTGCAATCCTGCTGCACTCCATTGCTTAAGAGAATGGAGCACAAGCTACCTGCAGGGCTCACATGACCTGTAGCCCATCCTTCAGCTGGAGTGTCCCTGCTCCTAAGTTCCTAAGAAGTGGTCCTGGACTCCTATTCATGTCCAGTGGAAGTCAAAAGCCCTCTGTAAGATTTGTGCCAGTTCCGGGGTTGAGGGTGGGCTCCACATTCTCACCCTCAGTCTGCCTTCCCATCTGTTCAGCCTCAAATTGACCCAAACGTGGAACCCAGCCACCTCCTCAGCTGACCATGTGTGTGTTCACTTGCGCACATTCAGACCGGCTGCACCAAGCACAGTGAAGATCGGGCGGTCCCCAGCGAGGCTCATATCACAGTCCTCACAGTGCACACCTTAGACTTCTGGCTCCCGGCAGTTCTTTTGCCCATCCCACTACTGGTGATTTCTCCCAGGGCCTTCACTCTGTACAATTCCCAGCCTTCTTGATGACTCTTCTACCTCTCTCTTCTGCCTCTCTTTCTGTAGGGGATAGAAATTCAAAACATTTTCTTAGGCAGAGTAGCTTAATCGTATTGTAAATGGGGCTCCTGAGTCCAGATTTCTAGGTTCTCCTCTTATCTCCCTAATAGCTCATCCATTAGCCTTCTTTTCCCTAAACTAATACAGAACAGCCCTCTCTGAGAGGGTTGTTAAAAACAAAAACAACAAATTGCTTGGCCTGTATTGGCTACATGTGAACTTGACAGAGAAGCTAAATATACCTTATAATCACAGGAGCATAAGCCTGTTGGCCTAACTCAGCATTTCATATGATTAATAAACATATGCTGGTTTATGAATAGATGGCCTTTGGAAAGAAATTCAAGAAGCTAGTGATGGTGATGGTGGAGACCTCCAAGGAAGGGAACTGAATAAGCTGGGACAGAGACAGGATAAAGACTTTCTTCTTTTGTATTCCCTGTATTTAAAGCACATTGACATCATACCTATTTAATGTCAATAAATAAGGTACAAGTATCCTGATGTGCTGGCTACACCAAAGTGATCATATCCAGTGACCTTAAGCCATATGCTTCATGGGGATAGTTGATATCCATACTTGATGGATTAGGCTTAGAGCCCAGCTCTGGAGAATGTGCCATTCACTCTACACGTCAGTTCTTTCCATGAGGATTTCCTGGTTGGAAAGAGCTGAGCTTCTCGGCATACTGTCCTTGCTCTCCAGGTGTTCGGGTTACATCATCTGGATGAAGAGCCCCAGAACTCCTATAGATATATCCCTTACCTTGACAGAGATTACAAAATATTACTCTTAAGAGGAAATAAATTTTCAAATCACTTTAAATTTTAAAAGTACACCCGATGGGGAAAAAAGTACATCTGTTGAAACATAATAATTATGGAGATAACTGCAGTGTATTAAAGCATGTTAATTATGAGTTCATAATCAAACTATACAAACAAGCAAAAAAAAAAAAACCTCATTGGTTACTTTGGGGGGATGCTAAGGAACCAACTATCATTTTGAAAACTGATACACCAGCATTTACCCTGCCTTACCTACTTAAACGGCATGATAACCCAAATAGCTGATAAGAGAAAGTTTCTCTTTGTGAAAGTCTTCTAGTAAATAAATGAAGGAATGATAGAATTTGAATATCCCCTTTTTAAAACCCTATTGATCTAGGCAACGATCATCAATGGCTAATATAAAAATAGAGATGTCCTTTGTATTTCCTATCAACTTGTGAGATGGAGGAATCCAAATACATTCAGGTTTGGTTTTTTTTTTCAAGAGGAGTATTTATAACTGTGTTGTGTCATTATGTGTCTGCCGGTAGAAGCAGATAACATAAGGTATTCTTTCAGAAGAAAAAACAAATCTGAATCTAATCAAATTTCTGTATCTCATCACAAATTCATAGGAAAATTAAAAGAATGGGTTAAATACCCATGGAGATGTAGTCAGCAAAATTCAGACTGTGGATAGTGTAGCAGGACAAACAACCTGGTGTATTCAACAAATGAGTTGCAAAGAAGAAAAAAAAGAGATGGGAGGGAATTTATAGATTAAAACAGATTTAATAGACAATCAGCCAATTGCAATGCTTGGAACTTGTTTAGATCCTGGTCAAACTGATAAAAAATCTGTATAGGACAATTAGGGAGATTTGAACACTGAGTATATCTGATAACATTAAATTATTGTTAATATTTTTAGATATTATGGTAATACTATGGTTATAGTCCCAAAAAGTCCTTATCTTTTTGAGATATGTATTGAAATATTTATGATGGAAATGAAAATTTAAGAACATCTCACATCTATGCTTATATATACATAAGGATATATCCTTATGGAAGGATATACTGTTGACTCTTGAACAATGCGGGGGGGGGGGGGGGGGGGTGCTCCCCCCATGCATAATCAAAAGACTGCATGTAACTTTTGACTCCCTGAAAATTTAACTTACAGCCAACCATTGACCAGAGGCCTTACCAATAACATAAAGGGTCAATTAACACATTTTGTATGTTGTATGTATCGTATACTGCGTTCTTACAATAAAGTAAGCTAGAGAAGAGAAAATGTTATTAAGAAAATCATAAGGAAAACACATTTATGGTAATGTACTGTATTCCCCCCCCCTCAAAAAATCCACATATAAGTGCACCTACATAGTTCAAACCCATGTTGTTCAAGAATCAACTGTATAAAGGAAGTCTCACATGTGTTGCTGTTGTGAGGGGAACTGGGAGTCAGGATGGAAGAGAAACAAACTTCTAGACAGATAATTATTTACTTTATGCAGGTAATACTTTTTTCAAAGAACTAACCAAAAAATAATACAGTGGGGTGGGAGGGTAAGTAATTTGAAGTTGAAATGCTTCTTTGGGGGAATGATAAGGCATAGACTCTTTGAACACGTGGATGGGTGGACCCAGATGATATTTCCCAAAGTAGGTCCCAAGACCATCTGAATCAGAGATGGGCTCACCTCCCTGCCTCCCAGCCAGAATCTGGAGGAGCCATGCACAGAGACATTTGAGAACTACTGCCCTTGATAACCTGAATGGCAGCTTTTCAAATACTCATTACATTGTTGTGGAACTTTGGAATTCATAGGGCAAAAATACTCCCAAATTTAAATTCAAAGCAGCACAATTCTGAAAGTCTGAAAAGGCTTTTTTTTTTTTTAGATTTGCTGACAATGATTTAATTAGCAGATGTCACTATGAAATACTTGAGAGCATCCCTTCCGTGTTGCCTCATTTTTGGAAAAGGCAGAGTGTGCTGCTGGCATTGTAACATAGAAATATTTATGATAATTTTGTCTTTTGTTTAATGAAAATAATTTTTCTTCTGCTTCCAGCGCTTATTAAAAGTTTATCTTTGATTAAGCATTCTTTGCTTTTGTTTTTGTTTCCCTCCCCCTTCCCCCCCAGCATCATTGACAAAGAAGTTTCATTAATGGCAGAAATGGATAAAGTTAAAGAAGAAGCCAGTAAGTAGACACATGGTTGTTTGGTCAGGAGCCTCCCAGTCAGAAGCAATCCATAGGTCGACTGACACTGATATGGATTCTGAGTGGGGTCCTAAAACTCACACTGATTAATGAGCTCTGTAACCTTAGGCAAGTCACTTAGCCCCTGGAAACCTCAGGAACCTCATGTGGAACAAAGTCAGAGGAGTAGCACCACTGAGCACACAGCAGAATAAGACACTTGGCAAATAATAGCTGTTAGCTATTTAAAATTTTGTGCGTATAAAGGACTACTGATAGTTTTAATCAGGTTTAACATGACATTGAATTTAAAATTAAGTTTTAAAACATAAGTTTTTAAGCTTTCACAACTCACACATCTTTTTTTTTTTTTTTTAGTGTTTATTTTTGAGAGAGAGACAGACAGAGGGCAAGTGGGGGAGGGGCAGAGAGAGAGACGGAGACACAGAATCCAAAGCGGGGTCCAGGCTCTGAGCTGTCACAGGGTTCTGACTCTGGGCTGGAACCCACCAACCATGAGATCATCACCTGAGCCAGTCAGACGCTCAACCAACTGGGCCACCCAGACACCCCAGCAATTCACACATGTTGCTATGTTACTTATACAGTCCTTTTCACTTGTCCTTTCTTAGGTTCAACTAACACAAGTTTAACAAATTAAATTCCCCTAAAAAAATTTAGTCCATTTGAAGTTTACTTAAATTCCCTCAAACATTTTGAAGTACATTTATAAATTTAATCCATCTGATTTTTTTCAAGCATTTCAGATGCCTGACAAGGCAAACTCATAAACCTAAGAGCAACATATTCCAAGCTTTTAAGCAGCTCTTATAAGATTAATAATTCAAACTTAGAATTATACTAAATGAAGTTTTCTTAAAACCCTCCCGCTTCTGTTTACAAACTTAGTCAAATCGGCTGACACCTGCCAGATTAACACCTCAAAAGAAAATCAATTATGTGTTTTAAATCAAAATCACAAGTGGGGATGGTTTAATGTAATAATGTAACTGTTTAAACAATAAACAGATGATCTTGATCATTGCAAAACTCCTAAATATAACACAAAATATCAGTATACCTTCGGTTTGATTTGTTTTATCTTTATACTTGTTTCTAATTCTGAATTTTCCACTGTTGTAAGGTAACTCAACAGCTAGTAGGACAGGACTATCTCAAATAGGCTGAGGTTCATGGGCTGGAAATTTTAACTGAGACAAGATGGCTCAGTCAGATTCAACACCAAGCCGCAAGTGGAGTTGCCGAGCCCTTTTTTATTATCGAATTCAGCCTGAAGTTGTTAATGGGAATGCTAAAACTGTATTTTTCAGCTGGGATTTAGTTTTATAGTTATCTCCTGGGCATTTAAAGTTTTTCATCCTTACCCAAATTTTATCTTGTTAATTGAATGAATGGCAGTCTGTACCCCAACCTGGTTTCAGCTAAATTCCTTCCCCTTTGACTGCAATGCCTTTCTTTTTATCAGAATGAAGGATCAGAACAGATTCTTCATTCTTTTTGTATTTTTCTTGCCTGGCCCTTGGTCATAATTCAGCAGTCACTTTTTATGGAAAATAGCTATCAGTGTGTTTGTTACACAGTCTTTTAAAAATAATCTTAAGCAACATGTTAGAATCTAAAATGCAGCAAGTTTTATTAAATAAAACTAAATGTGATCCAGGGTTCAGCTGTGGAATATTTAGGTAGTTATGCAATCCCTTTGACTGTGAAATTATTTTACTCTTATGAAATCTGTTGATTTCTTCGGTAAAAGTTGATTACCACATGATTTGGGATTTTCCCTGTTTCTCAGGTATAGCTTATTTTTTCTTTTAAGTTTCATGTGCTATTGGTAAAAATATTCACAGCCAGCACAGACACAAATGTTTCTCTAGTACCAAAATGCATAGTTACTAGCACCTCACTTTCTAACAGGTTAACGAAAGACCACAGATTTCACATGTTCATTCTATCTCCTTGAGACAATAATATTAGGTGCCAAGACCTGTGGGATTTAGAGTATCTCAGGAGAGCATCCTTGTTTTTCAAATTCATTCAATCAATAAACATGTACTATGTGCTTTGTATGTGTTATGTACTGTCAGAAACTGTGTTAAGCAGCAAACAGTAAACTTTGGGACCTGCACATAAAGAGCTTTCAGCCTAGCTGAAATGGCAAGACGGTTGGCAGGGTTTGCCTAACTTCAGTAATTGATGCCATAGCTCTGGTTTTAGAACTGCCCAAACATGGGGAAGCCATTTTGCATGCATTGGAGGCAAGCAGAACTGAGTTCAAATCCAGGTTCCACCTGTTTATTGGCTGTGACCTTGTACCATTTTGTTAACTTCTCAGAGTCCAAGGTTACTTATCAGAAAAGGGGGAATAAGAATAGTATCTATCTCAAATAGTTATTGTAAAGATAAAATGAGAAATATATGCCAGGCACTTAGCACAGTGCCTGACACAGTATGTGTACAAAAAGGGAAAAGCACTTACTGGTAAAGAAGTTTGTCCAGCCTTCTCATGTGACAGCCAGAAAATGGAAGCCAAAGGGGTTATGCAGCATCTCTCAGGTGACATGCCTGTGTCAACTATATGTCTTCTCCACAGGCACAAGGAACCACTGAATTTCCCTCCACTAAGAACTGAACTGTCTTTACAACCACCATCTTGAGCTTGCTCATCTATGATCTCAAGTACTTTCCATACTTTCTATTTGCTGCACATGTTATAAACCTTATTTCCTCAATTATGACATAAGCCCCTCTATCTGTCATGGCATCTAACACAGTGCTGAAAAGACTGTAGGTACTTCATAATATTTGTTAAATGAATTACTGTAATTAGTTAGTGTAGGCTGTCGGATCCAATATTAGTAATTGCAAAAAGAGGACGTATATTCTAGATGACTATATCTCACTTTATTAATCACATTTGAGGTTAGCATCTTTTAGTGTATGATACTGAACATGTCACATCAGTGATGTCATTTAGCTCCACAACAGCCTTACAAGGTATATATGATCATGACATTTACAGATGAAGAAACAAAGCATGTTGCAGTGCTGTGGTCTCAGACTTTGAGTGAAATTTTTTTGAAATTTGTTTGAGGGTAATTTTGTTGAAGGCCAAAATAGGTGTGTTCTTGGGATATCAAATTGATTGCCGATCTGGGAAGAAAACATTACTTTATATTAACAGAAACACAGATATATTATGAGGTAAAAATGCAGGATTCCCAATAATAAAAAGGGTTTCAAAGAATCTTTGTGCTTGAAAGCTTTGTGCCTATTTCAAGTCCACCCTCTGCTAAGGAATATTATTTGAGAAGCCCTAAAATTTTCCATGGTTCAAGCAACAAGAGCAAGCTTCCAATGTGTTGCAAAAACTTGAAGGAATTTATAAATCCTATTGAGAAAATGGATTTCAGCATACCAGATACTGTTTATAAAAGCACCGAAATAATATTAATGAAGTCATGAATGCAGTGAAAATTAAAGCTTTATGAAACTGTCTCCCTCTACAGATTTCCAAAAGGATGGTGCTTGCAAAATATAACTTATTATTCTATTTTAAATTTGGGGATCAATGAATCTTAGGATCTGATCTGGCTTTGTTTTTGCTTTTTGTTTCTGTGGTTGATGTTTTTGAGGTGAAAATGTTGGTGTCCCCACAGAATTCTGGCTTTAGATCTCAAGTTTTAAGCCTTTTTCATAATGAAATGCTTTGAAATGTTAATGAGACTATATGTAAAACTCATCCCAACACTTGCTGATGCAAAATATTCATTTCCATGCACATTTGCATGAGGGTAAACTCAGAGTTTATTGGTGATCTTGCACCTGCATTCCTATTCTAGGGCCCATTTTTATCTATTTCTACAAAATCTTTTGTGTGAAGGCCCAAGTTTTTCTCAAAAAGTACAATTATCCCTAATTGTCACCGGTCCCACAAATGATCCATTAAGAAAAGTCAGATCTGTTTAATTGTGTAGTCATGGTCTGCTGACCCCTTCACTATCTGCTCATCAAGTCTAGGCCTTCAGAATTTTTTATCTTTGCAAGAGCAAAATACTTTGTTTCATCTTCCCGCTAGAGAATCGTCTTTTCACACTCCAGACTTTCGTCCCATTCCTGTGGTGAATTATAATGGCAGACAAATAAATAATCAGCCAAAGGTATAAGTGCTGAATATAAGTGGCCCTTCTAGAAAAGGGACTTCTCTCCTTCTTTGCATATTCCTTTTGAATAATGGATTGATTCATTCATTCAGTCCTCCATTCAGCAAACATACATAGTGGGCACCCACTTTGTACCAGGTCCGAGTCGGCATGGACACAACCATAAAGTGCAGCCTCTGCCATGATTGGAGACGCCTACAGGGGCCAGGCTGGTAACCTTAATGAGCAGGGCAGAGGGTGACCATGGCATGCTGGGCACCATGCTCCATCTATAATGGGCAACAACAACTCAGGGGTAGCCAATGGTTGCCACATGGCAATGCTGGCCAACTTTGGCCAGAAATGCCAATATTTTAAGGGAAGCCAGAAATCCAGGTTCCAAATGGAATCTCCTAATTTTCAAATGTGGACAATTAATTTGTAAAAGTAATGTGTGGACCAAATAAAACACAGGTACACTATGGCCCGAAGTGTTAGTAGGCCACCTTTTTGTGACCTCTGGTCTGACTGGGTAACTGGGACATCATTCAGTAATACATCATCTGTGTTCAGATGGAAATTCTTTTCACAGCCATCGTAGGGACACATTTTACACTAGCTCCTCTGTATTTTGAAAGACTACAGGCACAGATCAGCCTCTGCTCAGCTACATGGTATTGTAAATGGGAAGCAGGGGGAGTCCTGGTAAAAAATCAAAGCATGATTAGAGTAGTTTGGCAAACAATTAGGCTTTATGAGTTACAGATTACTTATTTTATTGACTTCTCAACATTGGTATCAGCATAGAAAGACAATGTTTCTCTGTGGAATAGTTTATAGTTTGCAGGAAATCTTAACTCTTGATTGCTTCTGAACTTTTTTGGGAGTTTTTAAAGTGACTTTTTGACATTTATAAATTAAGAACTCTTACAATCAGAAATCGTATTGTTTGGCTACGCAGGTGTGCTACAAATCTGGTCTAATAAAGCAGTTGGCCTTTTTTCAACCAAGAAGTAATGTGAATCCAACATGGATATCATCTTAGTTGAATGGACTTCTTTTTTCTTGTAACTCAAAATGCTTGTCCAAAAGAAATGAAGGCAGTTCATATGTGACTTAAATTCAAGAACTACAAGTTATCTATTGGAAGATGAAATTTCATATTTAAATCTCATCCTATGTGTTTGTATGCATTGCTTTTGAGCTCTGTGATCTTTTGAGAAACACATACGCGCACGCGCGCACACACACACACACACACACACACAAACACACGTTCACCTGTGGACTACTACGTTTACTTGAACCTTTAGGTCATCTGACAGATGTGTGAAATATGGCACCAGAAAACTCCCTGGTGTCTTCTCCACATGTGCAGAT
The DNA here is from genome assembly GCF_023721935.1 of Panthera uncia. Taxonomy (NCBI): domain Eukaryota; kingdom Metazoa; phylum Chordata; class Mammalia; order Carnivora; family Felidae; genus Panthera; species Panthera uncia. The sequence goes on along the minus strand of NW_026057584.1, from coordinate 35,201,369 downwards.
GCTAAAGAGTATACACAAATCCAGTTCAAGCAGGCTTTGACTTAACCTTGAAATTTTTCCATGGGGGACACTTAAAACAAAGACAAGACACTCTCTGGTCTGGAACTTCTCTCTGACTGCAAAAATGAAAACAGATCTGCAGAGTATCAAAAGCAGACACATTTTTTAGCTCACATAAAGCCAGTAAAGTAAAACTTCTATGTCGTATTCCAATAATAAACCTAGTTGCTCTAAAGGAATAAGTGTTAAAGGTCTGATAATGTTAGAATTTAATAGTGGACACAAAGAATGGTTTTTGTTTAGTGGACTCCTTTTCTTTGCAATACCATTCAGATAGTATTTTACTAAGTGTCTTTTTCTTGGTGATAGTTGTTCTGAGTTCTGAGCAGTTGTTCTGCACAAATTTGAAAGTCCAAATTAAGTGAGATCAGACGCCAGTGAAGAAAACAAAGAAGACTGTGGGTGTACAGTGAATCAGAAGGGACCGTGTTTGATTTGGGGATTGGCAGATAAGGACGTACGGAAATGGGTGATTAGTCATGAGCACCAGGAGCAAACCCACCTCGGTGACCAACTCAGAAAACATAGTCATGGTCCAACAGAGTGATCAGTGTGTTGAGAGAGAACTGATACCAAGAAATTAGGTCATTTAATATGTTTAGGTCTCTGGCCCTAACGTAGTATTCTTTCTTATTTGGCAGTGGAAATCCTGACTGCTCGTCAGAAGAAAGCAGAGGAACTAAAGAGACTGACAGATCTAGCCAGTCAGATGGCAGAGATGCAGCTGGCTGAACTCAGGGCAGAAATTAAGGTCAGTTCTAAAATATCCCAGCCTGAACCCTGAGCCAGAGATCTGATCCCCATTATGTTTGTTTTGCATCCATAGAGTGCTGCTCTCTGAGGACCTAACATCATATACCCAGCTCTCTTTCACAGTGTTGAACTAGACCATTCAGAAGGGCGAAGAACCAACTTAATCACTGTATTTAAGTATGCTATGGTTTGAAGGGATATATTATTACAGAGAAGTACGAGCTATTTTCTTAGGCGGTGGAGACTGACCCAAATAAAATCTATTCAACCATGAATTATAGCTGGAATGGGGGGTATTATTTTCACCATATGTAATTTAGGTGTATGTATATAAACACACGTGTGAGTACACAGTGAGTATGAACTGAGTGTAACAGTAAGGATTCTAAATCACACACAATATACAGAGACTTCTTTTCTGTATCCTTTTCTAGCTCACTTGCCCTTTTATTGAGAATACCACCACAAATATGTATTTATTGGATTTCTACAGTTGCAAGCAATAGAAGCTGACCCTGGCTAACCTCAAGAACAAGTGGAATTTGAAAGAATATGAGTGCAGCTCACCAAAGTGTGATCTGAAGACTCCAGGCTACACTTAGGCAGAAACCCAGGCAGCCACCTGGGTAATACAGGCAGCAGTAATTACCAGACACTCTTCAGGGCACCATTAGAGTGCGTGACCTTCAGATGTCATCACCCTTTGTGCCACCCCACCCGATTCGCATCCCAAAGAAAGAGATTCTGATTGGCCTCCACTTGGATCACATACACCATTTGGCCAAGGGATGCCTAGATTGACAGACCTGCCAACACTGCGGATATCTGAAACTGCACTGGGGTACAGTAACCAGAAAAAAATGGTTACCAGAAAGGCGAAAACAAGTATCTATAACAAACCAGGACATTACAATTTATACATCTTCCCTTCTCCTCTTCTCTTTCCCCAGTATACTAAACATACACACATGTATACATGCACTTGGCTTCTAACCACCTTCTAGAGTCTAGAGTACCTTGAGGACTCAGCCGCTACTAGGTTTTACATAGGATTGTCTGCTTATCCAGGCAAAACCTGGTCGGGCATGGTGGAAAGTGGCAAGTGACTTTTGACTCCCTTCTGCCCTGGTGAAGCATGAAAGGGAGCCCTGTGAGGATAAGGACTTCCTCCGAGGGTCCTGTGAAGTCCTAGTGGCCTTTCCTTCCTCATCTGCTCTTCTGGTCGTTGTTGCTTGCAACCAGTCAATTGCAACTTCCTCCTAACTAGTCTCTCTCCCTCTGCTGTCTCCCTCCAGCCTGGTCATCCACCCTAAGACCAGAGTTACACCCCAGAGCAGATCTGGTCTCCCCCAGTTTGGTCCACCCTTCCCATCAGAATAAAATCCACAACTGGACTCCAGTATATATATTCCAACTTCGAGCTCTCATCCCTTGTTAGAACATCAGGTGAAGAATATGAAGTTGCCAGTTTCCTAGTCTATTGAAATTTACTTATTTTCCAAGTTTCATTTCTGCCTACCAAAATCCCATTCATCATGAAATGGTTAATGGCACAGGCTTTGGAGTCAAACAGTCCAGCTCCTGTGACCTTGGGTAAACTACTTTTCTCTTAGATTCCTAGAACCTTGATTCCCCTTATATAAAATAGAGATAATAATAGTACTGACTTTGTAATAATGTGATCAGATGAAAATGAGATTATCTGTTAAGAATTTGGCCCATGTCTGGTAAGTGATCGATAATTTTTTTTGGTGTTCCAGCACAAATGCTCCCCCTTACATAACTCTTTCTCTGTTCCCCTCTGTAGGAAATAATTCTTCCTCTTTTATATTCTTAAAGCACCTTCCACATTCTACCTTATATTATGTTTAGTGGTATCTGTTTCCCTTGCCATGTGGTAAACTCCCTGGCAAATTCAGGAGGGACTGAATCATACATAGTTACTTCTATATTTCTCACTCTGACATCTACACACAGATCTAAATTTTAAATGAATTGAAAAATAATCTCTTTCCCACTTCCTTTAACAGGAAGTGGGAAATTCTACCATTGAAGACATTGAAATCTTGAAATTCTACCATTCAAGATAATGTTTTCTAGTTACTAAAGGCTTTTTGCGCTTCCTGGTTCCTGGCTCCCTATCACAACAGGGAAGGATGACGTGTTTTCTCTCCAGGGATAATACCTGAGCAAGCCATTGGCCAAATTAGGAAGACTGACAGAATGCAGCCCCAAAATTTATAACAGGACAAAACATGCCAGAAGGAGCGCAAGGGGTGCTAAAGGTTAAATACATGAGTCCAGACACACATTTTGCCTGATCACGGTTTTCTCCAAGTCTAGGCAGGGGAAAGACAGGATCCTCACCTATTCCCAGAACAAGAAGGTGATCATGCTCCAGACCGGTCAAACCAAGCCTGATTTAATGGAGCCACACGGTGACAGAACCGGCATGACTGCCTTCCTGGTTAACACCATCAGTGGTAGCCGAAGAGCAGAGTGAATGAATCTGCAGTGTGCCTCAGTCATTTCTCTAACTGTGGGGCTCCTGTTTTACTTCTCTTTCCTCCAGCACTTTGTCAGCGAGCGTAAATATGATGAAGAGCTCGGGAAAGCTGCCCGATTCTCCTGTGACATTGAACAGCTAAAGGCCCAAATCATGCTCTGCGGAGAAAGTGAGTTTTGCATACTTGCTAAATAATTCTGTGTGAGTAAGCTTGGTGCTATTTGGAGTTGATATTGGAAATGTCAGGTGTGCGGTCCCCCAGTGGGGTTAAAGCAAGGTCTAAAGAGATTTAATGATCTAAGGTCATGACACAAGTCACTAGAAATGTCAAGATTTGAACGTAGAGTCTTCAAATGCCACTGCCCATCAGTAAATCCCCAGGATTTATTAAGCAGTACAGAACAGGTCAACTAGTCTATATCTTTTGCAAACTTTTCTTAAGCACTGCCAGATAAACTGCCTCTCTGATTTCAAATAGTCTAGTTCCACAGAGACCTGTTACACTGAGAGCCAGTCTCCCTAACAAGTCTGGGAACAATTGGCTCTTGTCGTAAAGGGCCCAGCTGTCGTATGTGCTCTGCTCAGCAGTGCTGGGAGCCTGTCCCCTGGTCGGCTCTCTGTGCTGAGTGAAGTCTGAAGATAATGAAAGACTTCGCTTCAGCCATTAGCTTTAGTCTTGTTCGCTATTAAGCCTTAATTAGAGCAGTTAATGTGCAACAAAATTGGCTGATCTTTTTTTTTCTCCTACTCCAGCCCACCCACCAGGGGAGGTGGGAATGAACAGTGAAATGGCTTTAAGGACAGGCACAAGGGGGAAAGAAGGACTAGTGAGGGACATGGAATACCCACAACCTCAGAGTCAGCTGAAAATTTGCGATTTGGCTGCATTTTTTTTTCAGAGTCGAAAGTGCTTTTTTTCTTGATCTAAAATTAGAGAACTATGTTAAAGAGAACTTGACATTACTTCTATGTAGCTTTTGCACTTTTTATGGGCATGTTTAATTTGTGTAAGTTATATATTACATCTATAATTATACTACATGTTACAATTTATACTATACTACATAATATATAGTAATATGAGATGCTTTCACCATTTTATAACATATGGCTGAGACTTTTCCATGTCAATATATTTAACTCATAATTTATATAAATATAATTGATGTGAACAGTCCCCTGATTGTGGACATTTAGGTTGCTCCCAAATTTTCACCATTAAAGTAACACTGCTGTAACCATCCTTGTTCACATATCTTTGGCAGTTATCTGATTTTCTGACTGCATTTCTTTTTTTTTTTTTTAAAGATTTTATTTTTAAGTAATCTCTACACCCAACATGGGGCTCAAACTCACAACCCCAAGATCAAGAGTCATATGCTGTACCAACTGAGCCAGCCAAGTGCCCCCTTATTGCATTTCCTTTAAATTATTTTCCTTTTTTTAATACATGTTCTCTCCCATATATAAAAATCTACCCATTTATCATTCTCTACCCCCAGCTTTTGCCCCATCTCTAAAAACACAGACAGTCTGCTCCACAGCTGGCAATTTAACTGCCCAAGCTACTTTCCATTTCAGCCTGATGATGAGCAAGACCCTGATGCCAAGTGACTGAAGAGGGGTGGGCAGCTCAGCTTGCCTGCTTTCCTCCAGAGCACATCCAGTGCCATCTAGTGGGAGGAGCCATCCCTTACCAAATTCCAAGGGTCCACATGAAAGTCAGCCTCCCCTGTTGCAGACAATAGTCTTCAAAAGGCTCTTTCCAGATCAGCTTTGTTGACAGCATATTGGAAACCCACAGCTAATGAACCAGATATAGTTGTCTCTGAGCTGTAGGAAAGAATGACCCCCGTGAAACTGACCTAGTGAGCACAAGAGCCACTGAAACCCCCTGGTCATGTTCGGACAGCCCCCAACGTGCTGTCACACCTTACCTATAAATAAGGGGACTATTTATCCCTTATTTGGGGGATAAATGATGCATCCCTGTCCTTTCCATTTCTAATGTTCTGTGATCCCTACTAGTCACTGCTAATCCTCTGGAAGAACCCTAGGATTAAATCTGATCCAACAAGGGTAGCAGAGAAAATTACTTTTAAAAATTGGTGACAATTTTAAGATTCAAAGGTCTTACTGTCCAGCATGGCAGTCAAATTCTGGTGAACTGTGAGAGGGAGGTCATAACTTTATCCTTGAGTGATTCCCTCCAGCACTGATTCAGCATAATCACATAGAAAGCATCCCATCAAAAACCACCTCTTTCAAAACCAGCGGGAATGGTGATAATAAACATTGAGCAGACCTGCCTGAGCCTGCTGGGAATCTGTCTGATTAGTCTGCATTGACTTTAGCATTGGAATTGGTGCAGATTTGCAGTGGAGCTGTAGCAAATGAGGTTGAGAAAAGGCCAGATAATGTGGCTCTCATGGAATATGCAAGATGCTTTAGGGCATGTTTGGGGCTGGTAGGTCTGGCCCTGTTGTCGCAAAATATGCATGAGCCAGGCTGACAAAATTCCTGACACCCAACAGAACATCATGGCTCTGATGAGCCAGGTGTCCACGTGCCTCCTGGTTTTTCTGCGTCTCTGCAGCACCCACTGGTCTAGGGGTCTGACATGGAGGGCAAAGAATGGGTTTGGTAATGGGGCAGTCAAGAGGCAAAATACACTTGTGGACAGGCATGAGAGGATACTTCCAAGATTTCATTGTCTCTCTTCCTTTTGTGGTGCTTAACCTAAAGAATAATATTAACGTTGCTCAGATATGTCTTATTTCCTACAAATGTTTCCCAACTTGGATAATTATGCTGTAATGACAGTTCAATGATTCTCACTGAAGAGCTTCACTGGCCTCACAAACACAAAAGTGCCCTTTCAAATAACAGCTTTAAAAAAAAAAAGAATGTTTTTATGAAGCTTCTGCCACTTTCTCCCATCTTTTAACCGGTTACTAAGGCAGGAGTGTTTGTGGCATAGCCCATAACACCACGCGCTTTCTTGTTGCAGTTACACACCCAAAGAACAACTATTCCTCAAGAACTCCCTGCAGCTCCCTGCTGCCGCTGCTGAACGCCCATGCAGCAACCTCTGGAAAACAGAGCAACTTTACCCGAAAATCATCCAATCACAACAAGGCCTCAGAGGGTAAAGCAGCAAACCCAAAAATGGTGAGCAGTCTTCCCAGTGCTGCCGACAGCTCTCACCAGGCCGTGCCAACTAATAAGCAGGTAAGCCGCTCTGGGGAGGCAGACCCTGGTGCAAGGTGCCAGGCAGAAACCACCTTCCTGACCTCGGAGGCCTCCATCAGCCACTGGCCTCGCAGAACTCCCCTGGTCCATCCAGCCACATTTCACAGGCACTTTCCCAGGTGGAGGAAGTGTCCTTCGTACACTGTGGCATTAGGAGAGTCCACCTGAATGAGCCAGCTCTTCCTGTGCCTTTGGGGCCACCACCCCCAAGCCCTGGTCACTGGCCCATGTGCAGAGGGGACTCACACAGACGTGGGAACAAGACTACCTGGCTACTGACGCTACTGGAGGGAGGGAATCTGACATTTGGTTTTGAAGATTCTTTAATTCCCATTGATGTGTAGTTTATCAGTAAGAGGCCAAAGTTAGCTCAGATTTTTCTCTCTTGGGCTTTTGGTGTAGAGAACATATTTCAAAATGACATTATTAATTCTCATCTGCCGTAACACCTAAAAATGTAAGTGTCCAAAGGTCAGTCTTCCTTCATTCCTTTGCTCCTCCACTATATGCTTGAGAAGTGATTTCCCTCTTATCATAGGAGAATGAACAGGAAATGGAATTTGATGATAACAGACGTTGGGCATGCTATAAAGACACCTTTCATGAATTCTAAGAAAGAGAGCTCAAATAAAGAGACTTTTTTAAAGCATTCCCAAATGCTGGTTTTCTAACAAGTGCCCTGTTGGATTTTGTGGTCTAGGTCTTTTAGAATTCTCATTAATTACACTGACAGACATTTCTCGGGCCCCAGGTATCTTCACCAACTCTAAAACAGCACTTTGACAAGGAGCATTTCATATTTCACATCTTCATAGCTTTTGTTCACAGCTTTTGTTCTTTGGTCATTATTAAACCCCATACTAAAATTAAGTCTAAAATTTAGTCTGGGCTTCCCTTTCACTTCTTTAAAAACAAAAGCAGCCAGATTAAATGCTAGCCGCATAGATACTTTTTCAGCTCACTGTTATCATTTTCAGCAAAGCATTTCAGGCAAAGGCTCATTTAAATGGAAATATATACACAAGCCAGAGCCCTGTAGACCCAGGGAAGAAAGGCCCTTGTACCAGGCCCTGTGCTTTCTCCCAGCCACGGCCATCCCTATGGAGCAAGACCAAAGAGATGTCACTACTCAGAATCTGTATTCTCCCAAGTACTCAAGATCCTGGAATTCTATTCCCAAATGGCACCAAGCCTGCTCTCAGGATTTTTTTGGACCACTTCCCTGGATATATCACCTTAAGGGCAGACCATACTACCAGTATGTACACTCCTAGGTCCAAAGGATGATTATTCATGGGTGTGAGGACAAATCTTAAGTGTGCAGGCTGAAGTGTCCACATTTGTGTGTGCAAGGCCCACTCACAATGTTGGAAGGAGTCAGAGGGAGGAAGAGACAATATTCACTCATGTGGTACATGGGCTTGACTTTGTGCTCTTGGCCTGGGCCTTGAATTATTAGAGGTGGATCTGCCATAAACCTATACCATCCCATCACAAAGCACAAATGTAGAACTTTATAAATTTGTAAGTCATAAAATTACACATTTTAATAGTAGAGATTTGATTTTCAACCAAGGCCCGTATTCATGGAACAACCTATTTATGAATCTTGTCAGGAGACAGTATGTGAAATGGGAATGGCTCCACCACTTTCTAACTGTAGACCTTGGGCAAGTCCTTCAAATTCATTATCCTCATCCATAAAATGAAGCAAATAATAGCAACTGTCTTAAAGGGTGAGTGTGATGATAAATGAGATGGTACCTTGCTTGATGCCTGGAACACTTTAAGCCCTCAATAAATGTTGGCTGTAACTGACCTCATAGAGTTCAGAAATCTTTCCCTTGTACAGACACAGACAAGCTAACCATTGCTTCCTTTCTACTCTTCCATTTATATTCTTGGTTGCTGATTTGTTGAAGGCTGCCAATTTTCCAGTATGATGTTTCAAAACTCGTTGGCTAAGAACTACATGAGGTTTAGAAGAACTAATTATCTCCATGAAAATACATGTTACTTCTATATCCTGCCAGGATCTACCAGATACACCTTACCCTTATACTTACCCAAGATAATATTTCTAAACTATGATATTTGTTTCAAGATGATAAAATAGAAAAACTGCTTTAGAGAAGAAAAATTACAAACCGAATTTTAAACAGAATTTTACATTTCTCCTCATACATTGTAATGAGAATTCATATTTCTAGTCTATTTAGAAGGTCCAAGAAATTTTCACGGTAGAGAATCATCATTATCCTGCCTCTGTGTTACATTCATTACATTATATTTTAAGCATATTTTATGGGATTTCTTTATCCTGGTTCTTGATTTGTCTGTCTTATACTCTGAAACCTCTCTTCCAACATCAGTAATTGGAGTTCCACTTGCAAGACTGTTCTTTTAAGCTCTTATCAGCTTGACCTCATTTTCATCTTGTCATTGTCTTCTAGGATGTAAAAAAAGCTTACCTGTGGCTTAGAAATTTGGTTTCCCTGATGGCATCTGCAGTTTGTTGGCACCTAATACCTATCTCTTTTCTTCTTTTGGTAGAATGGATCTTCTAGCCAAAGACGAAGATTTAATCCACAGTACCATAATAACCGGCTAAATGGGTCTGCCAAGCCCCAGGGCAGTGGTAATGAAGCTGATTTGATGATGAAGGGCAACAACCGCCATGAACACAGAAGACAGCCGCACAATGGCTTCCGTCCCAAAAACAAAGGTGGCGCCAAAAACCAAGAAGCCCCCTTGGGAACAAAGACCCCTGAGGCCCCGGCCCATTCAGAAAAGCCCCGGCGAAGGCAGCACGCTGTAGACAACTCGGAGGCCAGGCCTTTCCGGGGTAATGTCACTAGGGTTTCACAGTGCAATCTCTGCCCTACAAGAATAGAAGTTTCCACAGATGCCGCGGTCCTCTCAGTCCCAGCTGTAACGTTGGTGGCCTGAGCTAGGAGAGAAAAAAGCAGTTTTCACTCAGTTTTGGTTCCCTGCCCGAGGTGCTGACCCAATTCGCTGCCAAAAGAGAGTCAATCAGAATATACAAACCCTATATGGTTGTGTCATCCTCTCTTAATCATTTTTACTAATTCTAATAATCAGCTCTAGCTTGCTTTCATAACATTTCATGGCTTTGCTTGATCTGTTGATGCTTTTTCTCACCAAGACATTGCAGCATTTTAGCCAGGCAGTATTTACTCATTTGTTAGGAAAATCAAGATGTGGCTAAAGATCAGAGGCTCAGTAGCAACCTGTGTTGTAGCAGTGATGTCAGTCCATTGATTGTCTTTAGAGAGTTAATGTTGGAAAAAAAAAATCCTTACTGATCAGACAAACATGATCTGCTGAAGACACATGCGCTTTTGTAGAATTTAACATCTGGTGTTTTTCTGAAAAAAATATATATATACATATATTGCTTTATTTGAAACAAATTAAAATATGCTGCATTTGACACCTGGCTTGCTTTTTTTTTATTGATGCCTACTTTATTATTAAATGTAGTACTTTCAGGAAAACTTTAGAGGTTGTGGCACAGATCTCTCCACGATACTCTTTCTCTTCGGACAAGTCTTTTTTCAGAAAAAAAAATAATGCCTCACAATGGCCCCTGCCAGTACATTGCCCGCATATGAGTGGATATGCACCCCAGTCATCTTAGACACAATGTGGTAGTTTGGAAACCTTGGTTGCAAGTGACATAAACCTCAGCTCAGCCTAGCTTAAACAATAAAGACAATTTATTGGTTCAGTGACTGAAAAGTCCAGCAACAAAGTATGCCTTGGGTCCAATTTGATCAGGGCTCCAGCTCATTTCTCTTGATTACCTCCGCTCTCCTTCCTCCATAGGCTGACAGTGTGTTCAGAGTGGTGGCAAATAGCTGCCTTGCTTCTAAGATTCAAGTCCATGCCCTACACTGTCTAGAAGAAAAGAGATGCTCTGCAGATAGCATGCATGGGGAGCAAATATCCTTATCAGAAGTCCCTGCAAGGGTCTTGAAAATCATTGGCCCAGATTGCAGGTAGGCTTGTCGCTACACCAATCACCAGACTGGGGGAGAGGGCAGCAAATAAGATATACTTATTAGCATAGACTAATGGGAGTCCAGCCCCGCAGAAACACAGGGGCTGTGTGGGAAGGGCTACTGTTTCCTCAGTAAGGGAGAATGGACACTGGAGGGCCCAAGCCCCACAGAACCCCACGTCCCCTATCTTTGCAGGGCACTTCAATGAGGGCACTTTTTCCGTCCAACTTCTTTGTGTCCTACAGATTGGTTGGCTTCTTTCAAGTGCAAATGCTTATTTTGAGCTCAGCGTTAACATTTTTTCTGGCGGCCCAGGTTCAGTGGCTCCCCTCCACAGAGCGGCCCTGAGCAGCGGCCCTGAGCCACGCAACCAAGTACAGGAGGATGTTTGCCTTCTCCGCAGAGAGCTTTCTGAAGTCTCTGAATGTACCTAGAGATTTAATAGGAATTTTAAATGTTAAGTCACATTCCAGGAAGGAAGGAAGGAAGAGGTGTTCGTTCAAATAAGAAAGATAAATGTTCAGGACTCCAATCCCTGTTTACTCCATCTGAGGCCCTGAATTTATATTTTATAAGACAGAAGGACTTTGCACAAATTTTGTGTAGCAAGATTTGGCCTGCCACTGAAAAAATGTCAGTTTAATATGTGACCGCTTTAAAGATGAGTCAAATAATTCTTGCAGCAGGAAACACTACATTTTCCAGGTCAGGAGTGTACCTGCCTTTGTGAGCCTTGGCCCTACCACTCTCAGCCTTGACTGACTGCTCTCAGGGTTAAGACAGCTCAAACACATTCCTAAGCACATTGCAAATGCTCCCAGCTCACAGAAAAGAAATAAAACAGAATGCTAAAACGTGTTTCAGACCTAATTATGGTTTTTTTCCTAGATTTTGCCTTTCTTATGAGACCCTGGGCATGTGAGCATTTACTAATTTGTATGTTTGAAATGGTAATTTCAATATTGTAGTGCCACTGTCAGGCCATTTAAATACTATATTATGTCTGCTCAGGTGGAACCATTGTGATCCTGTCTGGGTCGCATTCTGCCATTCTTTTAAAATGTTTTAAACTCCTTTAAAAAAAAAATCCACAGGCAGAAGCACTCTCCTGTCTCTGCTTAATGCACAATAGCCAGAAAAATAGATTCTTCACTCTTAAACATTTCTTTAGTAGAGGTTAAAACATTTTAATACCCATGAAGATTGAATAACTTCAAAACTCACCTACATTGTACCAAGACCCCATCTGTGAAATTCAAACCTCCCTGTTGGGTTCCCATTACATTCCAAAATTCCATTCCATTTGAGAATCTCAGCAGACTCCAGCTCTGTCCTGTTGAGCCTACCCTAAGGGTGCTGAATGCAGCAACACTTAGAAAGTTCAACAGAAGTCATACAAAATTCATCCTCAATAACAGACATTATGACAGTTTGAGGGAAGAAACTAGAAACACAACATATCCAAATTAAGGCTCAGTTCACAAGTAGTTCAATACTGCTGGCATCAGAAAAAGAGATTCTAATTAAATATTCCTAGGGAAGCAACATCAAATGAGGTTAATGGGAAAAGTTGCCAGACCAAAAGCGACCTGCAGATTTTTGCCAAAGTAAGAGATTTGGGACTTGCGATTCTGAAAGCCTAGATTTGAGCCTCAATTTCAATTTAATCATGAGAAGAGGGAATCTAGGACCTGATCAGTTCTTTTCCTAGGGCAACTGGGGTAGGGGAAGGGTCAGTGGAGTTCAGAGAACTGATTAAAGACTAGAGGTAGGGGTGCCTAAATTCAAAACCTAAATTCAATTGCCTGAGAGTTTTCCCTCTCTCCCTTTCTACCTTGTATCCTACCCTGCCTGTTTAGAGTGCCCTCTTGTGTCTAGAGATGGTAAGATTTTCACTTCTCTACAGACACGCTAACAAGAGCATCCAAGAACTCTGTAATGGCTGGCACCTTTGTTACTACACTGGCTTCAGAGGCCATACCTAAAATGCAGGCACAGGTGGGCTAGGACTCCAGAGTTACCCCAGGCACCAAAAAAGTGAAACAAAAGAGAAATAACCAGTTACCTGCTCCCACATTTCTTCAGCAAACTCATCATCACCATCTAAATCATTCATCTGGCTAATATGCTGCTCCCTGAAAGTACTGAGCCATCCTAACTGCTCTAATTTGGTGAGAAAAAATATGAAGAGTTGCTAAGTGCCAGGGATTCTCTTGTTACCTCAGAATTTGAAGCACGATTTTCATACTATTCGTTGCAAGCTATTAGAAGGAACTTTTTTTCATCCTTTTGCTTTTTCTAACAAGGCTTTATAAATCCTAAGGAAGTTTTCTGTCTATTCTTAGTTTCAAAGAACTCCCTGGTCCTTGGAGGAAATCAGCCCAAACCAGTGTTTAATCCCATTACGGCAGCCCCCTAGGCAAAGGGCACTCTGGTCTGGACCCAGTCGTGCTGTCCAAGAAGCACACAAGGTTGCTTTCATCATGCAGGTTCTTATAAATTATTTTTGGTGATTGATTTTCACAGGACCCCTTGCTTGTGAACTCTGCTTCTTCTCACAGCTTTTGGTGCTACCAGTAAGTTCAAATCTCACAGGTGACATTGCCGTACACAGTTTTTAGGGAATAAATAGATTCTAAGCAAATTTGTTTCTTTGCTTGAGAAAATATGTAGATTTCTCACACATAAAAATAATTATTTCAGAGCTGTAAGTGCAACAATGACCAAAGAATTTCTACAGAAAATGAGTGTAAAAGGTGCCTCCCATCAAAAACAGAAAATACCTATTTTTAACTTCAGGTGCTTAAGTTTGAATTAGATTTACCAGTTCCTAGTCTCTTGTGAGAACATACACTTTCTATAAATTAGTATCACTGTGTAACAACCTGGCCAATAATGTTATTACCCCTCTGCCAATGCCTAACACACAGTAGGAACTCAATAAATACAAGAGAACAGATAGGAAAGAGTGGTCAACTCCAATATGCCTAGAACATTGTGGAGTCTAAATGCAAAATAATCCAATAAGTCAATTCTAAAGAAGATGGGAAGAGAACAGAGCTACTAAAGTTTTGACCCTTGTGGCAGACTAGCTGGACTCACATCCAGGCCTCACCACTTCCCAGCTGTGTAAACTTGGGTGTGTTTCTGAACATCTCATTGCCTCAGGTTCTCCATGGGCTGATAACCATACATACCTTGAAGGTTTTTTGTAAAGACTGAACGAGTTAATCTTTGCAAACCACCTGGAATAATTCCTGGCACTTTGTATGGGTCAGGTAACCACCAAGTAATTACAATGGGAAAGCTTTATAAATTTATATGGGGAAACTTTATATATATGTTCTTTTTTATGTGTGTTTATGTGTGTGTAGGTGTTTATGAATGAGAGAAGAAATAATTAGTAACGAGGGATTAGCTACTAAAGAGTACAGGAATAGCAGACACAGGGACAGTTACCACTGGAGTTGAGGCAGACTGTCCAAGGAAAAAACAAGTTTGGGAGAGCCACCCACCCCTACTCACCCTGGCCCCATAGGCTGAGATTCTGATCCTCTAGAGGAGGGTGTACCTGTGGTCCACTGAGGGTCAAGAAGTTCACTGAGATGCTGGCAGCAAGAAGCCACCTATGGGGAACTGGAGAGCCAGAGAGGAGCTCCAGAGGAGGTGCTGGCCACTCTGCCAGGGGTCCCCCTGCAGGGGTGCCACTGAACTCACTAAGAATCTGGCTGGGGTACCAGCAGGGATACTGTTGAATTATCTGGGGAGCCAGAGGGGGTAGGCTGGACTGGAAGCTACTGCCAAAACTTACTGAGGGTGAGGGCTTCTGGGGGCCCCACACCCCAACTAAGCACCACAGGAGCAAGAACACAGGGATGCTCAATGAATGAAGAAAAAGCCCCTTCCTCCCTCCTGTGGTGTCCCTCCAGTGACAAAGCCAGATGGCTAAAGAGAACTGCTTATAGGGTCCAGCTCCTGGATCACAAGCAAGGCAATAAGGAGTGGATTTAGAACTGTAGGGCCCAAGGGCAGGCCACCCCCACAGAACCAAGAGGCAAAAGAGTTGATAACTGGCATAATCTTAGAAAGCACTAGCCGAGGATTTGATAAATAATAGCTATGCAGCATACAGAAGACTAAACAGCATGCAGAAGTCCTGTCCCGCTCCTCTTCAGAAATGGAGCAGCAAGCTTCCATAGGAGGCCCACCATAGTGCTTAAGAGCCTGTACTCCAGGAAGATAGCATTCATATGAATCCTGCCTTAGCCTCCTACTAGCCGCTAGGTGGCTTACCAAACCTCTTGGTGCTTCAGTTTCCTCCTCTATAAACTGGGGATGATAATAATAATATACCTACATTCTAGAGTGGTATACTAAATATGTCAGTATATAGGGTTTGGGGAGTACATCTTTGTTTTCCTTAGGTAGTTGCTTGCTTAGAACAGCAAACAAGTGTTTTTAGTATTATACATCAGGGAAAAAGAATTTCCCTGCCCTTCAAAGTCCTTCTAGCTAGACTAAGAATCAAACTGACATGAGGCAGATTAACAGGAGAAAATAAATCTTACTTTCATACATATGGGGAATCCACACAGACATGAAATTCCCCAGTCAGGCAAAATGAGGTATACATGTATCCTGAACTAAGGAGAAGTGGGCAGGGGTCTGGAACTTCAAAGGGAAGGAATGCAATTCACAGAAAGATGAAAAAAAGTAAATGTTTGGTAAATAAATGTTTGCTGGGCCACTCAGAAATAATGGGACATAGGGGACTTTGATCAGAGTCCTTGCTAGGTTCCTCTCTGTCTAGGATATCTAGTTCATATTATTCTATAGTTATCTCTGGTGAGTGCTCTCTTCTTGGAACAAGTCCTCTATCTAAATTCTGTTTAGGTCCTTGATGGGGGGAAAAAGGAGCTTTTCCTGAATCTGCTGGGTTTTGATTGCTTTCAGCTCAAAATAATCTTCACGCCAAGTGGTCCATCTTGGGGCAGGCTGCCCTTGGCTCCTACAATACCAAAATCAAAATTGTAACTGGGGGCTAATAGGATACATTTTTAATTGGCGGGACTGAGACATCCTTTAATTCTCACGGCTCCATTCCTGCTTGGGATGGACAGCTGTGATGTTTCCTCAACATACCATGGGCCCCAGTTAGGAGAAGTGATTATTTTGCTCAGGTTAAGCCACCAAACTGAAGCAATGGTTCTCAACTAGGGGTAGTCAATCTTGTGCCCATCCCCAACCCCTAGGGGACACTTGGAAAAGTCTAGAGACATTTTGGTTATAACAACTAGGGCAGGGATCCCTGGCCAGGGATGCTGCTTGACATCTTACAGTGCACAGTACAGTCACCCACAAGAAATAATTATCCAAAATGTCAAATAGTGTCAATGTAGAAAAGCCCTCATCTGAAAGAAAGAAAGAAAGAAAGACCCTCATCTGGAGGGTACAAGGGATTTGGAGGAAGGAAAGAGAAACAGAGCTGATGAGCAGGCACATGTTGCCTTGTTCCCCCAGCTATGCTGGGTTCTTGATTGGTTCAGCCTAGCTTACCAAGTCCAGACTGTATAACCTACAGCTGAAGTCTAAATATATAGCTTCTGAAGCCCTTGGCCTATTCCCGTCATCTACATAGAAGTTGAGTTCCCACATCTTCCAAACCGAGAAGTTAAGGGCTGAGTTCTTGAAAGAGCTGCTATTGAAGCAGAATGTCCAAAGTTTTAAGAAATCTTGGCAGACAGAAGCAATAGTTGCCTTTTCCCACCTAGCAAATATACTCCCTTTTTCTTTCCGTAACATGCTTTCTGTCTAAAACAAGTTTCTCTTCAAGGCTTCAGGCCCCCAGTTCATTTCCGTAGCTGGGAAAAATTTTTACTAAGGTAATGAGGGCTTCGGGGTAAAGGAAGAAAACGAAAAGTATGAGAAGCAACAATACAGCATGAAAAGTTGTTAAATAAACAAGTAGGGAAGAATACTGACTGACAGTTACCATAAAGTTCTATTTGTCTTAGCCAGAGCCTACATCAGGAACCGTCTAGCTATCAAATATGAAATGTATACAGGCTGTCCAAGACAACACATGTGAACAAAGAAAAATTAGCTTTTCTGTAACAATGTGTAAGAATGTGTAAGCCATGTGTATCTCATGAGGCTGACAGAACTGTAAGTGAAAATGGCCCCTTAGAGGCTGCACCACCAACCAAATTCCATGAATAGGAAATTCTGAAAACAGCTGGAAACCAATTTTTTTCTGTTAGCTATTCATGATGTTTCCTTTTTTGGCTTGAAATCATGCATACTAACTGCAGCCCTCAACAAAGAATCACTCATCCACTCTTCACTGAGGAATCAGCAACTTGTTGACAGTTTTCAAGGCTATTTCCACATATGGGAAAATGACAGTATTTTCCATCATTAGAAAGTTCCTAGTTAACTTAGGAATACACATATGTAAATAATTTGAATACTTTCCATTTGCTATAGAAGTTCTTTCCCTTCATTTTATCCAATTCATACTTTCCACTTAGTATCTAACCAACATCCTACCAAATATAAATTAAAGCTATCCAAAGGGATTGCAGGTATAAGACAATTCTTTTTTTTTTTTTTCTTAAGTAGGCTTCACACACAGAATGAGGTCAAACAGGGGGCTGAACATGGTTCCCAGCGTGGGGCCTCGAACTCACCACCCTGAGATCAAGACCTGAGCTGAGATGAATTGTCAAAAGCCTAACCAACTGGGCCACCTGTGTGCCCTTAAGGGGCAATCTCTTTTAAGTTACCCTTATATTCATACAAATGTTAGCATTCTCCCCTTTACAGTACAATTTATTACCACAAGTCTTTGTGCACGTTCAAAATGCTATTTAAATAAAAAAACCTTCTATGCACAATTTCTCAGGTAAAGTCAAATATACTGGCATGTTAATTCCTTCTTTAAAAATCAAGGAATAGCTGGATAATAATTATACTGTATTTAACCACAGACTGGGAAGTGAGTCAACAATTTTTTCAGCGTTAGCACTGGAATAGGACTCAGTCTGTGAATGAAAAAGAAATTGCATCAGCAATTCTAGCAGAAGCAATAAAGCAGGAGGGGAGAGGCCAGACTGCTTTTTTCCTTTCTCAGAAGTCAGACAGTGTTGGCACCAACCTCTCTGAGATCTCGTGATCCTTCGCTCTGGATTACTTTAAACAACTTGACAAGTTATCTAACTGTTATGGTCATTACTAATGGTAATTTTGGTCATTAGCAATAATCACCCTACTAAGGAACCTCCACTACCACCTCTTTTGTTCTGACTGTATCAACTCTGCAAGGTTGGAAATCAGTTTCCACACCCCCTGAAGATTGCCACCAGGCACATTTTAAAAAAAATAATTGGGGTGTGGGGGAGGAAGCTGGGAATTGCCTTAACTGTTTAGAAATTTACTGAAGGACTACCACATACCAGGCATTACACATATAGAGGCAATGGAGTCCCCTCTCTAGTAGGAAAGATATGTTATCCAATAGTTTAATACCTAACTGTTCAACAACTTTAAATATTAAACAAATTCACAATTTTAGTCTACTTCCTCCCTCTAGCTTTTCCTTTGTTCAGTGATGTTGTGTCATTCAGGGGCCAATATGGGGGGATGTTATGGGGGGTGTCATTATTGTACAGCTCTTATTTTGTTCAACCTCATTTTCTTGATCTTTAAAGAACTGGGAAAGACTACCTTCATTATATTGTTGTGCTGAAACTAAAAAGCAAAATGAACACAATAAAACAAAGTATATGAAAATACTTTATAAAATATTACAATGTATTGCCTTATAAGGCAACATTGAAGCAAAAAATTATTATTTAAAAATATAAAATATAAAATGCCAGACTTAGGGCTTTCCATGATATAACTAACCAGTTTTAATCAGGACAAACCAGTTTTCAACACAGATTGCCTAGAAGGGCATAATCATATATCTTTTTGATACGAGTAGTACTAAAGGTCCTACTCATCATAAGAATTTCTTGTCTCCTCTGACCCAACAACTGCACAAACCTACATTTCCAAAGTAATGACACTGAACTATTATTTATAAAGCATACTTTCTCTTTTCTTATTTTTTATTTTCCTGGAAGACCAGAGGGTTATGATAAGTTACTCCTTTGTGTCTACAGAATCTGGAGAAATGTGATTTCATGCAAAAGTACCTAGTCCCCAGGGAACCACCCCAACTAAAGTAATTTTCAAATTACTTCAGCATTCTGAATTTGACTTTGACTCTTGCTACCCATGGTCCATCAGGGACCACTTGTCTCTTTCCACCTTGGCTACACCATGGCCTAGTAGCTGTTCCAAAAACTACCTTCTTACAAAGACTAGATGTGCTAAATAGACTTCCTTTAAACTGTTAGAGGCAAAGAAAAGAAGGCTATTCGCAGAAACACCCATGAGTACAGGTAAACCTCTTTTAATTGCACTTTGCTTTATTGTGCTTCCTAGATACTGCATTTTTTTTTTTTTTTTTTTTTTACAGATTGAAGGTTTGTGGCAACCCTCCATCAAGCAAATCTATTGGTACCTTGGTATAAAATATTCTTATATGAATCAGAAATTCAAGATATCCGAGATCAAGCAATACTAGTAATGTCCTAAATGGAAGTTCTCAAAATTCACTATGATCTTTGATTTTCAGAATGCTTAGAGTCTTTATAATAGTATTTTTCAAGGTGACTAAGTATTTTTTATATTCTACAGGGAAATGTAGTTCATGAACCATCAGTTATATATTCATTTTTTTTCTAGCCAGATAAAACACCTATTTTAAAAGGCTGCTGGTATTTGAATAGATATACAAAATTTGTTTAATTATTTCATACATTATCTAGGGAATAAAGAAATTTGGAAACCAGAAATAGATAACCTACATAAACAAACAAGCTCTCATGCTACCAATGGGCTCTAGGACTTAAAAAAAAGTATAGTCACAGAAAATGTTACTTTTTATGGAAAAGTTTTACTTTATTTTGTAAAAAGTAATGTTTTGAGTATATTCACTCTTTCAAAGTAATGCAAGTACAATGATAAGCATTGAGTAAAAAGTACCCTGCTTTATGGACTTATTTTTAATACACTGTAGGCATACTGCTTACTGAAGGCAGAAATATGGGATCCAATTATAAAACTTAACATGTAAGAGTAAACACATACAACTGAATAGTTGTGAAAAAATAGAGGATTAATTAAAAGATTGTTTAAAAATATTAAGTTCAAGTTAAATGGGAATTTTATGCATAAAAATCATATTACATGGTCAGAATGACTCTTCAGTGGTCATTCCTGAGAAACAAATAGTAACTTTAGTTAAAAGTTAATGTTTAACTTCTTTTTCAAAGTACTTTCAAAACTTCACTTATTCAAATTAAAACATTTTAACAATTCATTCTGAAGACATGTTATATGGTTCTCATTCCAAGATATCTTGTGATGTATAAATAAATCTGCTACCAGAAAAGACAAAAAAAAAAACAATCTAGGAAAGAAAATACTTTGAGTCAAAGTGTGATCTTCAATTACTCTTTTTTTCCTCCTCAAATCTTTTCATGACGGCTTTTGAGACTGAAAGTAACCTGTGGGGGGGTTCACCTTGGTGCACATTTTCTCTCAAATCTCTCGTGGCTGGGACACAGCGCAGGGAAGCATTAACGCCACCCTCTCTTATTCTGTTTCAGCAGACGGGAATACTAATCCCACTCTTGGCCCTGGGCAGCAATGAGTAACATTACAAAAGAGCCTAAAGTCTATAATTACTCAGCAACAAAGTAGACTTCTCTAGTGATGGTTCTGCTGTACTGTTTTATTGTACTGTGCTGTTTTGTTGCCTTAATACGGATTAACCATCAAAAAAAAAAAAAAAAAAAACCAAAAAACCCAACAAAACCACCCTGAAATTCAAACTATCAGTAGACAAACCATGTCAAAGTAAGGAAAATGAAAAGTAAAGATAGGCTCAACCACTTAAAGCTTCCTTCCTCCATTCCTACTTGACTCACTTCATTTTTCCCATAACGATCCTAAAGACCAGCATAAGCTTTCACCTCTACTGCACCAAGAACAGCGCCACTTATTTGCACCACACGGGTCGGGCGCTCCGAGAGGCGAGCTGGAGGTCAGGAACCCACTTTTCTGTCAATCAGCCTGGCCCCGCCCGTTTTCAGTCTGCGCTTGCGCGTCAGGGACTTCCGGGGGCGGCACTAGGGGTTCCGCGGGTCGCGGTGCTGCCCCGGCTGGCGGGGAAGGCCCGGCGGCGCACAGTGGAGTTCGCTTCAGTTTTATCACTCGCGGCGGGGTGGCTTTCTTGTCTGAGAGCAGGACCTTGGCTGGGGGTGGGTGTGCGGCTCCGTTTTCAGCAGCGCTCCTGGCCCCGCGGGAAGCCTGGGGCTGGCCTGGCAGCACGGTGCCCACCGACGACGGGGCCTTTGGCGACGCAGAACGCTGCGCTGCCTTTCCGCCTGAAGAGTGGAGGGCGCTGGCCGGAGACACTCGGACCGACGCCGAGTTCTTGACTTTAATTTGGGTGCTGGTGGAAGGGCCCAGAAATCGGACTGGTTTAGGACCAGTCTTACAGTTCACTTCTTCTTCTTCTTCATTGAAAGCTATCAGTCGCCTGTGGATACAGAAGCATGTCAATGTCAGCATTTACAGGTTTGGTAACTCATGAAAACGTCCGCAAAGTTTATCTTCAGTGTGAGGAAAATCGTTTTCATCGAATTTGAGTCAAGAGGTTTAGAGGGATCAGGTACTTCATCTCGTCTCCCACCAAGGTCAATAAGTAAATTACCAAGTTTACAAAAGATTGTTTCTACTTGAATATGAACTCTTAAAATCACCATAATGTTTTCTAAAATAAAATAAAATCACCATGTTAATACCGACAAATTAAGATTTGGAATGTTACATTAGAATTATATAGTATATCACTTGGTTCCTAAGAATCCTCACAGTGACCCAGATGATAACCAGGATGATCTCAAGTTAAGGGTTCCCCCCCCCCCTCAGAACAACAGTTGATTTACTGAGAAAATTTACTGTTTCATAAACTCTTTGAGAAATGCTGTTGCATATTTTACTCTCCTCTTGAAAGTTAATAAAGGTTCTGAGGTCTAAAGTAAAGACACCTATTTAATTTTGTTGCATCCGTATTTCCCAATATGAATCTGTAATGCAGCCTTTGGCACCCAGTAAAATTAGCATTCTGTGAAATGCATTTTGGGAACTGCTAGAATGGTCAAACCCATGGTATAGTTAGATGCTTTTTCAATTTAAGAAGTATTAGACAAAACTTAAAAGATTCCTGAATTGAGTTTGCCATTCATTATAAAAAAATCTAAATGGAAGACAATGGTTGTTTTTAATTAAAAAAAATTCGACTTATTGAAATTAAAAAAAAAACCAAAAAACTAGTTTACCCATTTCTCCCCCTCCCCCACTCCTGCCTCTGGCAATCACCAATCAGTTCTCTGTATCTACCAGCTTGAATTTTTTTTTTACTTCATTTATTTACTTCATTTTACTTTCATTTATGAAAAAACAAAGATCACATGATATTTGTCTTCCTTTGACTTATTTCACTTAACATAATGCCATGGAGGTCCATCCATGTTGTCACAAATGGCATGATTTCATGCTTTATAGCTGAGTAATACTCCTTTATATATATATACCACATCTTCTTTATCCATTCATCCATCAATTGACACTTAGGTTTTTCCATATTGTAAACAATACTGCAATGAAGTATTCAAGTTACTCTTTGCATTTTCTTTGGATAAATGCCCAGAAGTGAAATTGCTGGATCATAGGGTAGTTCTACCTTTAAATTTTTGAAGAACCTCCAACTATTTTCCATAGTGGCTGCACCAGTTTACATTCCCACCATAAGAGCTGAAGGGTTCCCTTTTCTCCACATCCTTGCCAACATTTGTTATTTCCTGTCTTTTTTATAATAGCCATTCTAACAGGTCTAAGGTGATATTTCATTGTGGGTTTGATTCACATTTCCTTGATGATTATTGACATTGAGCATCTTTTCATGTACCTGTTGGTCATCCGTATGTCTTCTTCAGAATGATGTCTATTCAGATTTTCTGCCCTTTTTTAAAATTTTATTTTATTTTATTTTTTGCTTTTGAGTTGTATGAGTTCTTTATATATTTTGGACATTAGTTCCTTATCAGATAATATTACTTGCAAATATTTTCTCCCACTCAATAGATAGTCTTTTGATTTTGATGGTTTCCTTTGCTGTGCAGAAGTCTTAGTTTGATGTAGTCCCACTTATTTTTGCCTTTGTTGCTTTTGCTTTTTGTGTCAGATACAAAAAATCATTGCCAAGACCTATGTCAAGGAACTTACTGCCTCTGTTTTCATCTATTTTGAGTTAATTTTTGTGTATGGTGCAAGATAGGGATCCACGCAAAAGTTTCATTCTTTTGCATGTGGATATCCAGTTTTCCCAACACCAAAAGAGACTGTCCCTTCCCCACTATATATTCTTGGCTGCTTTTGTGTACATTACTTGACCATATATGTGTGGGTTTATTTCTGGGCTTTCTATTCTGTTGCATTGGACTATGTGTCTGTTTTTATGCCAGAACCATACTGTTTTAATTATTACAGTTTTGTAATATACAGTAGTCCCCCCTCCCCCACAGTTTCACTTTCTGCAGTTTAAGTTACCCACAGATGACCATCGCCTGGAAGCAGATGATCCTTCTTCTATCATCAGAAGGTCAGTAGTAGCCTAATGCTATGTCACAATGTCTGTATCATTCACGTCACTTCATCTCATCACAGGCATTTTATCATCTTACATCATCTCAAGAAGAAGGGTGAGTATAGTACAATATTTTGAAAGACCACATTCACATATATTTATTATGTATATTGTTACAATTGTTCTATTTTATTGAGTTACTGTTATTACTCTCTTACTGTGCCTAATTGAAAAAAATAAATTTTACCACAGGTATGTATGTGTTGGAAAAAACATAGTACATACAAAGTTCAGTACTATACAGTTTCAGGCATCCACTGGAAGTCTTGGAATGTATCCCCTGTGGATAAGGGGGGACTATGCTAGTTTGAAATCATGGACCATGAGTTTTCCAGCTTTGTTCTTCTTTTTCAAGATTGCTTTGGTTATTCAGGATCTTTTCTGGTTCCATACAAATTTGAGGATTGTTTGTTCTATTTCTATAAAAAATGCCATTCGAATTTTGATAGGGATTGCATTGAATCTATAGAATTCTTTGGGTAGTATGGATATTTTTATAATGTTAATTTTTCCAGTCCATGAAGACAAAATATTTTTCCATTTATTTATGTTCTCTTCAATTTCTTTCATTAATGTCTTATAGTTTTCAATACATAGGTTTTTCACCTCCTTGGTTAAATTTATTCCTAGATATTTTATTCTTTTTGGTGCAGTTGTAAATGGGATTGTTTTCTTAATTTCTCTTTCTGATAGTTCATCATTAGTGTATATAAATGATTTTTGTATATTAATTTTGTATCCTGCAAATTTACTGAATTTCTTTATTAATTCTAGCAGTTTTGATGTAATTTTTTCTATATATATCATGCTACCTGCAAATAGTGACAGTTCTACTTCCTTTTTTTTTTTAAATGTTTATTTATTTATTTTTGAGAAAAAGAGCATGAGCAAGGGAAGGGCAGAGAGAGAATCTCAAGTGGAGCCAATCAGAGCTCAATGCGGGACTCAAGCTCACGAAACATAAGATCATGACCTGAGCCAAAATCAAGAGTTGGATGCTTAACCAACTGTGCCACCCAGGTGCCTGTTACTTCCTTTCTAATTTGGATTCCCTTTATTTCTTTTTCTTGCCTAAATGCTCTAGCTAGGGCTTCCAATACTATGTTGAATATAAGTGATGAAAGTGGGTATCCTTGTCTTGTTCCTGACCTTAGAGGAAAAGCTATCAGCTTTTCACCATACAGTATGATGCTAGGTGTGGGCTTGTCATATATGGACTTTATTATGTTGAAGTGCAGTCCCTCTATACCCACTTTGTTGAGTTTTTATCGTAAATTGTTGAATTTTGTCAAATGCTTTTTCTGCATCTATTGAGATGATCATATGATTTTCAATACGATATCAAAAACATATGATAGGTTTCTGTTCATGATGGTGATGTAGGAAAATCTTGAATTTATCTCCTCCCACAAATACACTGAGTCTACAGCTACATATGGAACAATTTCCTCATAAAAAAAAAAACCCTAAAGAATAGCTGAGTGACAACTACACATCATTAGTAGAAGGAAAGAAATAAAGATTGGAGCAGGCTGGCGCCTCGGTGGCTCAGTCAATTAAGTGTGCAACTTCAGCTCATGTCATGATCTCATGGTTTGTGGGTTCGAGCCCCACATCAGGCTTTTTGCTAACAGCTCAGAGTCTGGAGCCTGCTTTGGATTCTGTGTCTCCCTCTCTCTCTGCCTCTCCCCCATTCGTGCTCTGTCTCTCTCTGTCTCTCAAAGATAAATAAATGTTAAAAAATAAATAAATAAAAGATTAGAACAGAAGTAAATGAAATAGAGACTATAAAGACAATAGAAAAGATCAATGAAACTAAGAGCCAGTTCTAAAAAGATAAACAAAATTGACAAACCTTTAAGAAAACTCACTAAGAAAAAGGAGAGAGGACTCAAATAAAATCAGAAATGAAGAGGTGTTACAACTAATACCACGGAAATACAAAGGATCATAAGATAAGAGCTTGCTGTGATTAATTACACACCAACAAACTAGACCAGATGGATAAATTCCTAAGGGATTAAGAGTTACGAACTTCTAGTTATAAAATAAGTCATGGGGATGAAGCACAGCATAGGGAATATAATCAATAACATTATAGTAACACTGTATGACGTTACTACACTTATCATAGTGAGCACTGCATAATATATAATATCGTCAATTCATTATGTTGTACATGTGAAACTAATATAACATTGTATGTCAACTATACTTCAATTAAAAAAAAAGGACAAATAAATTTTTTTTAATTCCTAGAAATATACAACCTATCAAGACTGACTCATGATGAAATCGACAATCTGAACAGACCAATTATTAGTAAGGAGATTGAATCAGTAATCAGAAAGCTCCTGGGGCACCTGGCTGGCTCAGTCAGTAGAGCATGCAACTCCTGATCTTGGGATTGTGAGTTCAAGCTCCATGTAGGGCCTAGAACTTACTTAAAACAAAACAAAACAAAACAAAAAACAGGGACTCCTGGGTGACTCAGTCAGTTAAGCATCCAACTCTTGATTTCAGCTCAGGTCATGATCTCACAGTTCATGGGTTTGAGCCCCATGTTGGGCTCTGTGTTGACAAGCATGGAGCCTGCTTGAGAATCTCTCTCTCTTTCTTTCTCTCTCTCTCTCTCTCTCTCTCCCCCCCCCCACTCTCTCTTTTCCTCCCCCACTCATGCTCTCTCTCTCAAAATAAATAAATAAACTTAAAAAACAATAAAACAAAGCAAAACACCTCCCAATAAACAAAAGTCCAGGACCAGAAGGTTTCACTGGTAAATTCTACCAAACATTTGAAGAAGAGTTGATACCAATCCTTCTCAAACTCTTCCACACAACAGAAGAGGAGGGAATGCGTCCAAATTATTTTTATGAGACCAGGATAACCCTGATACTAAAACCAGACAAGAATGCCACAAGAAAAGAAAATTATAGGCCAATATCGCTGGTGAACATAAATGCAATAATACTCAACAAAATATTAGTAAACCATATTCAACAATACATTAAAAGGATCATATACCATGATCAAGTGGGATTTATTCCAGGGATGCAAGGATGGTTCAATATCTGTAAAGAGCCAGTATGATATTAAGGTTTAAGGAAATGACCTTAAAACTGTCAAACAACCACTGTCGAAATCCTGCCTGCTCCTGCCACTGTTTGCATCAGTTTCACCTCCTGAACAGGAAGTATAATGGCAATCCTCCAAGTTTTCTCCCTTTTATCAGTGTGGGTATATTTTCACAGGCAAATAAATATAACATAATGAATTTTGATCTTGGAAATAGGATCATAATGGCATGGCGATTTGAAAACTGACATGTAATAAAGAATGCAAATATAATATATTCAACCCTAAAACTCTACTGAACATAACTAAATTTTCTCAGGTGAAGCAAATGATTCTTCAGGACCTCACAATTGTTTCTAAGTTATCATTATCATTATCCTATCCATGAATCAAAAATAATGCTTAATAAACCCCAGAGGAAAGAACAATTAACGCAGAGGAGAATCTCCATAAAACCATCCCTGCTTGCTTTGTTTTCTGCCCACATCTTCTACTAGAGTCTTGACCAAGATTTCTCCACCTTAGCTCTATTGCCATTTTTGGTTGGATAAATCTTTGTTGTAGAGGCTGCTCAATGCATTCTAGGATGTTTATCAGCATCCCTGGCCTCTACTTACTAGATGCTAGTAGCATCCCCCACCCCACAGTGTCTCTAAACATTGTCAAATATCCCCTGTGGGACAAAACTGCCCTCAGTTGAGAACCACTGCTCTGGACCCAAACAGTATTTGCTAACTGTAAGTTCAAAAAGCAAAATAAATATTGATAATAAAATGAGGGCCTTTAAGAAAAAAAAGATGTTTTAACCAGAGATAATTAACTATTAAAAACTGAAGAAAATTCTCTGCATTTCTATGAAAGATCCAAAAGGAAAAAAAAAAAAGCAATCACAGATTCTATAGGGGCACTGAATCAAATTCACAACAGATGATCAAGAAATCAGAACATCTAAAAACCATGAATGATACCCAGATAATGAAAAATAAGTATGATTTTAAATGTATTTAAAGTACAGTCAAAAGCACAGATGTGGACTGAATTTGATAATAATTTCAGAAAATACAAGAAAATACCATTAAATAAAAATACTATTGGTGGTAATAGGAAGGAGAAAGGAATTCAGAATAAGTCACAGGAAATTTCAAATATTAAGTCTAACAAATAATTTTTTTGGCTACTGCCAATAAAGCCTAGGATTTTACTTCTGTAGGGAAAAATACTTACCACAGCATTCTTACTATGTCCACTAGTATTCTTAAAATCACATTCTCCCAAAAAGAACATACTGTAACTCAGTTTTAGAGAATTATTTCCAGTTTTTACATAGTTTTGGAAACTTTGAATTTATCAAGATTTATATTTTGATGGTAATGCAGAATACTCACCTAGGTGACTAATAAACTTAGTAAGATCAAGAACCATTATTCATTTCTCCAGTAAAGGCAGTAAAAATACAGGTCACAGATTTAAACAAAAAACAATATCAACAGAACACAACCTCTTTCGAATTGGGGCCATGTGACGCAGGCTTCCAAGTAAAGGCCGCTCTTCCAGAGTCCAACATTCTATCAGCTCATGAGGTACCCGCCAGTAGCTAACACCTGGAAGATCAAAAGGCATAATTAAGAGAGCCACTGTCCACTGCAAAAGGTTCAGCAACACTTTTGTGTAAAACTAAGCAGAAAGAGTTTGAGATTCATGCCTCCCATTTGAAGAAAGTAGGTGTATGCAGGAAGTGTTCCCATGAAGAAACAAGGCAATAGTGGGATAACTCATAACGCAGGTCTAGGGAATTTCTGGCTACCAGCCCCAGATCTACTACTGATAATTAGATCATTATATGGGTTCTGGGCAGATGAGTTAAAGGCACAGGCTCTGGAGCCAAGACTGCCTGGGTCTGAATCCCCCCACTTCTATCACTTACTAATCATGCGACCTTGCGAAAGTTACTTAACTTTCTGTGTCTAAATTTTCTCATCTGTAAAATTACAATAACAGTATATACTTCATAGGTTTGTTGTGATGATTAAATGAGTAAATAAGTGCAAAATGCTTAGTATAGGGCCTATAACAGACAGCGCTTAACAGATGTTTGGTGCCTTTATTTTATAAATTCTAGTGTTGACAGCAGTGCAAGGATTGGACAATGACGGTCTTAACACTTGCCATGTCAACATCATTGGATTGCAGCACTCATCAAATCAGGTAAATTTTGTGAACCACTGTAAATTTCCTTTGACCACTATATGAATATGAACTATCACTGTTAGGGTAGTGTGTGTGTTAGGCCAAGATTGTGGTCAAACTCATTTTAACTTTTAAATCTGAGAAGTTTCTGAATGAAAGTTTGAAATGTATTTTTATGAACCTCAAAAATGTTATCCTGAGTTAAAAAACCAGACACAATAGGTCATATATTGTATGATTCCAGTTACATGAAATATCCAGAACAGGCTAATGCAATGAAACAGAAAGCAGACTGGTGGTTGCCAGGGGCTGAGGAGAGAAGGGAATGGGGAGTAACTGCTTAACAGGTACTGGGTTTCCTTGTGGGATGATGAAAATGTTTTGGAACTAGACAGAGATGGTGGTTATACAACATTGTTAATGTAGTAAATGCCACTGAAGTCTATACTTTAATTCTATATTATATGAATTTCACCCCAATTTTTAAAGAATCATAAAAAATTATATGTAGATGCATTAAAAAAGGCTTAAAAATGTTGAATAAAAATTGGTTCACATTGTTTTAAAAGTAACTTTGAAGTCCCAAGAATGGATATGGTGTCGTATGTATGTGGTTTTTTGTTTTTGTTTTGTTTTGAGAGAAAGAGAGTGAGAGCACGAGCAGGGGAAAGGGGCAGAGGGAGAGAGAGAGAATCTTAAGCAGGCTTCATGCTCAGGACAGAATCTGATTTGGGGCTTGATCCCATGATCCTGGGACTGAAAGCAAGTCAGATGCTCAGCTGACTGAGCCATCCAGGCACCCCTGGTGTCTTGTTTTTTAATCATTAAAGGTTTAGTAATAAATATTAACCAACTTAGCAAGCTGGGCATATAAATTAGTATATGTAACATATATATCCAATACTCACAGAGCCTATGGACCTAATTTTAAGACAATAATTATCTGGAACTGCTTGATCATGCTCCCAAACATACTGCTGCTACAAAAACATTCCCAAATCCCATCCATTAAGGTTTGTTTGTTTATTTTTAACTCAGGTTTATTGAGATAATTTACATAAAATAAAATTCACCCTTTTAAAGTACTCACTTCAATGAGTTTTGATAAATGTATACAGTCATATAATTATAGCCACAATCAAGACATAGAACATTTCTATCACCCCCAAATTTCCCATGTACCCCTTTGCTATTGATGCCTTCCCCTCCATTCCATAGTTTTACCATTTCAGGGGTGTCATACAAATGGGATCATAACAGTATGTACCCTTCTGTGTCTGGTTTCTCTAGCATTGATATTTTGAAGATTCATCCATGTTGATATATGCATTAATGATCATTTCTTTTTACTGCTGTGTAGTATTCCATTATATAGACATGCCACAGTTTCTTTTTAAAACTTTTATTTTTGCCTTCCTATAAAATAATTCACTTTCATTGTATAAAACTTGGATAATATAGAAAAGTATATATTAAAAAAAAATCAAGATCACTTCTAATCCTAAAACTAGGAATCATGATTCATGACACTTCAATGAATCTGATTCCAGTCTTTTTCTCATTCATATGATATGCACATTACTGAATACACTTTACATTTAATTTTTTTTCCTGCTTTTGATAATTTCTTATTGTATCATGGGCATTCATGTATGTAAAAAATTATTCAAAATAATTTTAATAGCTATTGCTCATCAGTTTCCCATAGATGTGCCAATATGTATTTAACCTTCTATCAT
The DNA here is from genome assembly GCF_023721935.1 of Panthera uncia. Lineage (NCBI taxonomy): Eukaryota > Metazoa > Chordata > Mammalia > Carnivora > Felidae > Panthera > Panthera uncia. The sequence goes on along the minus strand of NW_026057584.1, from coordinate 35,170,946 downwards.
AGACATTTATATTGTTTTTATTTTTTCTCTATTATAAATAATGCTTAATTGAATACTTTGTTCATAAACCTTTATCTGCATTTGGTTATATCTAGAAGTAGAATTATCAGGTCAAAGAATATGAACAGTTCTGATGCTATCAATATGTAATGATAAATTATTTCCCAACACAGTAGTACTAATTGTTACTCCTGCCAAAAATGCATGAGATCTTTACTAATCTGGTATGTAAAAAATAGTTCTCATTTAATACATATTTCACTGATAAATAATGAGTTTGAACCTCCTGCCACGTGCTGATTTCCTTTCCTGAAAATTTTGTGGTCATGAACCTTGCACATTTATTTATAATAGGCATTGAGTTGATTTTCTAATCAACTTAAATAAATCCTCTCTATTTTAAGGATATTCTTTGTCCAGTTAATGTAATATTTTTATCCAAGTTTTTATTAGCCTTTTAATTTTTTTATACTTTTTTGTTTTAAAGTTATATTAAATATTATGTAATCAAATTTATTCATCTTTGTCTCTTATGATTTATTTCCCTTTTAAGAAATCAGTTATTTGTTTAACTTTCATTATAGTTTATTATAGCTTCATTTTTCATCCATAAATTCACCTGGGATTATTTTGATAAGTGACATGAGGTTAAAATTCTGTTTTCTCCTAAGCATATTTCTCAATTTCATATTAAATCATCCATCTTTTTTCATTGATATTTAATACTCCTTATCACATAGCATTTTTATTCTTATAATTTCATTGGGGTTTACTCCTGATCTTTGCATATGGTTCTTACTATCACAAATCTATATATAGTATTTTTACTATCACATAGTTAGATTCATTCCTCTGATGACTTCTGCTCTCCAAAATGTTCTTGGCTATTTCACTGCTTTTTTCTTTCAAGGAATATTAGAATCATTTCCTCAAGATGGCCAAAGGGTTCCACTGATGTGTTGGTAGGGATTGTGTTAAACCTATAATTTGATCTGAGAAAAACTGATATCTTTATAATGAATATTATAAAATCTATCTGAATAGATTTCCTGTTTGGGAGCATGGTCGGTCTTACCATACTCTTCATGTCTTCTTTTTTTATAGATGGATGGATGAATTGATGAATGGATGAATATATTTTAGTAGTTTTCCTCATAAAAGACTCAAGTATTTCTTGATAGGTCATCCTAGTTATTTTGTTGTTTATTGCCATTGTAAATGGGATTTTCCCCTGTGATTTCTAACTAATCTATCATAAGTAAGCTGACCTTTGTGTTTACTTACATTGTATCCAGCTGGTTTGGTCTACTAAACTCATCACTTATAAGATACCTTTAGTTGATTCCTTTGGGTTTTCTAAAAAGACATACTCTCCACAAATAACTATCTCCTTCCTTCCAATATTTCTTTCTCTCACTTCTGTTTCTTGTCTAATGGCTTTCCGTAGGCCTTCCAGAACTGTGTTAAATACCCATGATACTTCATTACCTGCTTATTAAAAAGTTAAAATCAGTCTCACACTCTGTAAGTCAGTGATCCCAGCTCTTCACTTCAGCTTCCCGAGTCAGTGGAGAAAGAAGACCAGCCAGGGCTCTCCCGAAGCCTTCTGGGCAGTCTGCCAGTCCAGAGGCACAATAGGAGACACAGAGAACACCAGGGGGTTTGTTCCTCAACTTAAGCCTAAGTGTCTCAAAGTCAATTAAATCTAAGATAAAAAGCTTAAAGAGAATAGCACTTTCTTCTATCTGCCTGAGGGGTGTAATCTGGTGAAGGAAGGAGATAGTTATTTGTGGAGAGTATGTCTTTTTAGAAAAC